>NW_004524579.1:20341038-20406052 GCF_000260255.1 Octodon degus | reverse complement strand
TTCTAATGGTGTTTGTAAATAAGATCACAAGTCCACTTCTTGTACAGCAATTAACCAGTGAGAAGAATGTATGTAGTGTATTATTTGTTGAAACTGTACTTCCGATTAGATTTGAAACTGTCTCATTGCTGTTTATCAATAAAACTTAAAAAAATAAATGAGCAAAAGAGGAATCAGGCAGCATTTGCATCCGGAGTGACATGACTGAGGCTTGGTGACTGAGGCTTGGTGTCAGGAGGCAGGTGGGTTCATCAGAAGCCCTGCAAAGAGGCCTGTAGAGGAGGAAACTGCGAACTGGTAGGAAGGAAACCCAAGGCAAGGTAGCAAGAGGCTGAAACAAAACCAAAACACCTGGTGCAAAAAAGATTATTTTTGTTAATGAAATATGAATCCATTGAAGAGTATAATTAGACCTCTCATTTTGAAATGCCTTTCTGTTTCTTCATCCAATAGTTAATGATAGGGTACAAGGATACAAGTGATATTTGCAGTTCTTTTAGTAGAGTCTTATAAAAGCCATAGTCAAAACATATAGCAAATATTTAAAATCATTATATAAGAAGGCACTATCATTAATCCTTCTCAAAATACTTGTCTTCTCTTTGCACACACTTATTTCACTCTTCTCACCACTTTCTGACACAGTTCTGGAAGTGCTCTATCTTTACTTGTGCTATCATTGTTACCTTGGTGTAGTTTAAATGTTTTATGCCAATTCAAGAGGTATAAGGCATTATAGTAAGTCCTTATTTGCCATATTTATTTAATCTAGTATTATATGATGGCTGGCTCTTCTTCAGAGTCAAAATGAACTTGAACAGTATATGTTTTGAATTCATTCAGGACACGAAGGCAATAATGGCATACAAAATAAAGGTACCACAAACGGCTTTCAGAACTTCTTCAGAAAGTTATTAAGAACAGTGGATAAGGGTGAGCAATGGGGATTATATTTTAGGAAATTAATGGAAATATCTTTGTACTGCATTATCTTAAAAGCAATTAACCATTTATTTTAGATTCTCTTCTGCCATAAAGAAGACCAATTCAGAGCTCACTGAACCACCAAAATTATAGGCCCATTGATATGGTTAGCTTTATGAGCTATGTCGGTGGTAAGTCAGAATTTGGTCACTGGATATGGAAGAGAGGCAGGTAGAATTAAGAGACACTAAAAATCTATCTCTAATTTTCTTTCTATTTTAATTTTATTGAGAAAGAAATAACAATGAGACAGTTTCCAAACTGGTTTGTAGGACAATAATTAATACATTTCATATTGTCTTTGTAATAGTTATTCATAGTACAAGATACAGACATAATATCTTGTCTAAACACTATTGGTTCAGAACTTTCTTCTCATTGAAATAAGAGAAAGTAGCTGTATATCTATGTTAATTATTTTGTATATACAGATGTGTATTTTTTCACTACAAAATGGTCATTTATATCCCCCTTTTTGTTTACTTTTGTCAGAGATGGGTATTCAATTCTGATTCATATATTGTAGATGCATGAATTCAGCAAAGTAATCTAATTCTCTACTTTGCACAAAATGTAGAGATTTTTCTTTTCTTTTCTTTTTGTATTTTAGGGAAGTGTCTACAGGGTGTTCAGTGTCTCACTACTAGATCAGACTTATAGTGATCTGCCTACTTACAGCTTCTCAAGAGCTGGGATTACAGGTGTGCGCCACCACGCCCAGTCTCAGTTGCTGTCTCAGCGCACCACAGGGGCAGAGCCAGCAAAGCATGCCCCGGGGATTGACCTGAGATTTTATTTTCAAAAGATGCGGTATTAAAAAAAAGTTTTTTGACCGCAAGAGGAAATAAGTCCATACTATCCAACAGAGTAGGACGTATGTATTGAGAGACAAATAGAGGCAAAATGGAGTAGGCAAGTGAATCTATGGATGGGTGCCACCTAGGACTGATAAACTACGTAATGATTTTAAAACGTGAAAGTATAAGGTAGATTGAGAAGAAATCAAGATGCCTTGGAATAGTGAAATCATCTAAAAGAAAAGTATAAATTAAGAAGAGATGCCTTCCGAGGTTTTCTGTGGTCCTAGTCTCCTTCACTAGACCTTTGACTACTGACATCTCTTTAGGGCTCCTTTGAAGACCATAAGAATGGAAACAAGGTGAGTTGTCACATAAAGGAAGAAAGGAGAGTATCTAAAAGTGTGAAGGAGAATTTACAGTGTCAGCTGGTGTCAAGTCAATAAAATTTAACAAATAGGCCCTTGATTTGTTCTAATGGAAGTTATGAATAACTGTAATGAGTGAATGTATGCATAAAGGATCATAAAAATAAAACTATGTGTTATCTTAAAAAATCAGTTCAAATTATCAGGCGTTTATGCATTCTCTATTATTTTTCATTCAAATGCACACATTCATAAGTGATTCATTGGCAGTTCCAGTGAAATAAATTATTTGAGACATAACTAGAATATCAATAATACTTCTCTGTTTTGACATAGTTCTGGTCAAGAAATAGGATCTGAACAGAAGGTGCTTTAAGTGTGGGGGAACACCTAACAATAGTGATTCCATTGCCTCACATAATCGCCTAGCTCAAATAGTATTCAAATTAAGTGTTCACAGCCTTAGTAGAAGTAGAGAGGGCTTCCAGCTAAAAGAACCACCTGCTTTATTTGGATTCAGAGTTAGTCTAGGTTTCCTGATTCAAACAAAAGCAAAGCCAAGACCTGCTTGGACAGAATCCACTAAATGGACAGTGGCAAAAGGATGGCACTGAGCTGACTACGTAGATTGCCTCTTGAGATGAAGTTGGAGGTTTAAGTTTGGAGAAAGACAGACTCTAAGACCCTTTATCCTCAGTGACTTTCTCAATCAATAACTTTCTGAAAGCAGTCTGTTAAAGAATATGTGGTATTTACAAAGAAGAAATGAGATCATTGTTTGGTGCAGCAGGTTTACTTTTCCTAAAATGAGAGATGAACCAGGACAAGCATTGAATATTCACTGTCAGGTGCAGCTGCGTCCATGCAAGCTGTACTTGGAGCATCTGAAGCTGCAGTGTAAGAGTTGATTTCACAGCTCAAGTTTCTCACTTCAATTTAAAGGACAGCTGTTTCTATTTGGAAATGACAAGATGATCATAAATTTCAAAGCCAATGCTACCAACAACTTCCAGAAACAATTCTCAGTGAGAGACACAGATCATTCTTTTTCCACTTGTCTTTCCCTGTGGACCCCTGTAAAAGTCATCATTCATTAAAAAAAAAGCAAACCCTAAGTATCATTTGTTAAGACAGTGAAATAACCCTCATTACAAGGAATGTGTATTGTGTGTCACCAGGCATGCCATTAAGCATATTACTTGGTGAAAAATGATAACTAGCATAAAGGAGGCCTAACGAAACGGATCATATACACAAAATCAGCTTATCCGATGTAGGGCACCTAGTATTGGACTTAAAGAATGAGAGTGTCTACAATGCAAGGATCCAGGATGCTTTATGAAGGAGGGACTGGCATGAACAAAGTGGAGTTATTATGAAAGGTCATGGCTCATTTGAAAAACTCTGTTGCTTGGGTACCAAGTAAAGGAACATGCACATTACTACTTCTGTTCCATCTGAAGGTTAAACTAGGAAAAGACATAAAGATGTATATTTAATTCTTAAATAAAATGCAAGAGGCAAAGAGAAGGAAAAAATGCACACTTTTGCCTAGCTGGAGTGGAATATAAAGAAGGAATACATTTTATGATGAGAAGCAGCATTCTAGAGGAAGATTGTCTGGATTTTTATTGAGCATCGGTGCTTATAGGCTGTGGGACCTTGAGAAAGTTACTATGCCAATCTTCTGGGACCTTGAATTGTCCATCTCTAAAATAGGCATAACCTGGCATTTTGGTTATTACATTGATATATGCAAACACTTCAGATTTGTGCCTATATTCATTCTACATAACATTCAAGCTTTACATTTATTAAAACAGTTAATTCAATAATTGTTTGACAGATTACAACTTCATCTATTGGCTGTTTTGGGATTACTGGCTTTGTCTTCCTATTATGTATGCAAGCACTGCAGGTGACTGTAGAAGGCTATTTACATTTTTGTTTTCATGATTTTTCCCTCACTATTCCCTCATTAAAGCAGGTGCCTAGTTTCTATTTCTTTTCATCAACAGGGAGCAGGTAGCAAAATACAAAGTTGAAGCTACATTTTTGGGCTTTTGGAAAGTCAAAGATCTTTAGAGAAAGAAAAATAAAAGGAAGATTCACAAGTGTGGATAGACAAACTTGAAGCAACCTACAGGGATTGTTTCCCCTGTTCTGGAAGAGACATCTGGGGCTGTCAAAAGCCTGACTGTGTGGAAAAGGTTATTTTCAACTTCCTGGAAGCTGCTTGAAGGCAAAAATGTCCCAGGTGGCAAGGCAGCTGAGGCCTAGTGTTGGCCCAAGCCAGTAGCTGATGAGCCATCTCAGGGCCCCGTACACCAGAAGTGGAGCCGCCTCTGAGCTTACCTAGGAGTCGCTCTCTGAATATTTTCAACACCTACTCCACTTGGGTTGGACTGCAGAGAAACCAGTCAAATGCCGACTGTCTGAGGTTCATAATATCCCTGCCATTCAATACAGCAATTACACAGAATTCTTTTAATAAAATAAAAAGATATGATATAAAATAATATTAATTTCTCACTTGAGTTTATTACTGCATACCAGATCTATGCCGGAAGCCCCAGATTTCTCTTCTGGACCAGAGGAAACAATCCCTATAGGGGATCACAGGCACAACTAGATCATCCTTCTTCCACTGTTTTGCTTTATTTCTTGTTATCAAGGTAAAAACATTAGATTAAACCGAGGTCACTATGCCTTCAAAGTTTTGAAATAGATTTTAAGCCAACTGAAAAAAATCCCATGAAGGTTTAATGCTTACCAGAAACCACCACAAATGGTTTCTAAGGCTGAGTGTAGTTTGTGTCCCTCATTTTCCTGATCACTGTTCTCAGACTCTTTCCAACTATCTGCCTCATCAATGTGGTCTTCAAGACACTGACTTGCTCACTCTCCACACAGTTTCCTAAAATTGCTTTAAACTCCAAAGCAGATTATGTCCTCAGATGCAAGGCTCTTCGAGGGTCCACAATCTTAGCTTCCACAGCCCAGTAATTATGTTTAATGTGAAAATTAATCTAGCTGTCACAGTTGCAATGTACGATATACAGATTTTAAGCATTCCTAGCACTATGAGTTTGATGTCAGCCACAATGTTAAAATTTGAAATTCTCTGAATTTGAGATCTGTTGAATTCTTGGCCCTGGAGAGATAGCAAGAGCTACCTAAGGAGTCAGTTGTTAAGTAATGACATCTACCATTAGCGTCAAGTGTTCTGATGTACCAATGTGGGAATGGGTCTCAAAGATGTATTTCAGTGAGGGCTCTCTTGTAAGTCAGCCAAGAATCATAGCTAGATAGCACACACATCTTATTTGTATACACGGCACAGGAGAATATTTTACTCCTCAATGATCCTCTATCCATTCATTGTTATTGCACAAGGCATACTGCTCCGGATAGTCATTCTTCACATAACTGAAATTCCCTTTGAAAAACACAAATTTTATTCATTTAAAAGATTAATTTCCTTAAGGAAAATCACATGGAGAGAAAACATTCTCTCAGGCTTTCACAGAGAGCAAACTGGTTAAGCAATGGCCATGACTCATCTACAGGGCTGACACTGACAAAGTATTTACAAACTGCGGTACAGGGTTTCAGGATAAATCCTGAGGGGATTTGACTGACCTTGTCAGATACAAAAGTTGCATTTCTTGTTATATAGGTCTTGCTTTGTCTTGGTCTTACCCACTCGGCAGAAAAGTATAAACATGAAGTATAAAAAGTAAAGCCATATTAATATGCTGAGCTGTGAAAGGCTCAAGTCAACAACTTCTGACATTGCCTGTCTTACGAAAAACCCACTATTATGGACTACTGGACTGTATTGGAATATTTTACTGAATTCACGCACCTACAATGTTTAAATGACAATAGAATACACTTCTCTGACAAAACTAAATTAAAAGGGGGATGCAAATGAATGACCATTTTGTATCTTTATATTCAAATAGTTGGGATAGATATACAACTGCATTCTCATAATTCAATGAATAGAAAGATTTCTTTGTATAGTGTCTGTAGACAGAATATCATGTCTGCATCTTGTACAGTGAATAACCACTAAGACAACAATATGCAATGTATTAATTATTGAAACTCTTCTAATAATCAGTTTTGAAACTGTCTCATTGCTACTTGTTTCTCAATAAAATTATTTAATAAAAAGTTGAATTTATATCATTGTCAAAAATATCATAAATCATTGACTTTCTTAACCACCTTCCAAACTCTGCACCATATGGTTGCCAGTTTTACTGCGAATCTATGTAATGATGTTTCTCAGTGGTTTTAAAATATAAATTAAGAAGTAGCCACACTCTTAAAATGACTTTGCATGATCATAAATTTAGTTTTCATGATAGGAATATTGTGATTGATCATTTGTATTTCATTGTGAAGTGATTTAAATTTTCAAAAGTAAAGCACAAAATTCTGTATTTATTTAGATTCCCCTGCTATTAAAATTCTATGCCACAACATTTGTTCATTAACCTTCCTCTCTCTCTCTCTCTTTTACACACACATACACATTCACAAGCATACATTTGGTCATTAATAATTTTTATAAAAAAAGCTAACAGTAAGTTGCAGGAAGGATGTGACCAACAGCCCTAAATGCACCAGCCTCTATTTCTTGCAGATGTCTCCAACATAATCATCATAACAACTTCCAAGCCAGGAAAGCTACTCAGACAGAATGTTACCCTTCACTGACATTTATTTTTCTCTCTGGTTCACACTCTTATCAAGGAAAAGCCCTTAACTTAGTTTAAATGTTACATTAATTCAGTTTTCTTCAAATTGCAAGAGTTTCCCTGTCCTTCTCTCCCTCAGTATCCTGGGCAGATCTAAAGTGAGTCAGTCTTAGATTTCATAGCAGGACCCTTACGAGGCTTTTTGCAGGGTTGCATCAGCAGCAGGACGATGCTGCACTTTCTTCACAGGGATTTGAAAAAGAAATGATTTTGCATCATTTTCATGAATAAGATCAGAAAGACAGAGAGGAAGATTATAGAACAAATGTTGCGGCATAGAATTTTAATAGTAGGGAAATCTAAATAAATATGGAATTTCATTCTATATCCTTTCATCTCACCATAAATATCTGATTCACCACTAAATATCTGAATTTAATGATTATCTCACTAAATTCACAGTTTTCCTTTGTACTCTAATTCTTTCCCGGATATGGCAATGTCCTAGTCTTCACTAAAACACTGCTCATCACTCTTGTTGGCTGTTCTCTACCACTTCTTGAGTCATCTAGCTATTTGGTAATTCCACAATGTGATTTACAGTTTTCAACTTCTTTTTACATTTGTTATGAGTAATCAACACTAAGAAGTTTCTGCTTCCCACTTATTTAATCAGAAATTATTTTATATAATTTTGAATAAGTATTTCAAAAATTTTATTCCATGTCTTGTGATCTATTGTTTTTGTTTGCTTGCTTTGGTGGTACATAGGTTTGAACCCAGGGTCTTCACACAGAGCTACATCTTCATCTCCTTTTTAAACTTTGTTTTGAGACAGGCTCAGTAAGACTCCGTAGTTATCCAATCTAAGCAAAAAATCACTCTTCTCCTGCTTATCCTTTCAGACTGTGGGAAATACAGGCAAGCAGTGTCATGTGCAGCTGCAACCTACTTTTAATCTTACATGTTTTGATGATCTGAGTTTAACTGGCTCGCATTGGACTCTAGGGGACTTCTTCAGTCTGCCTGGTGCATTTCCACAGGTTCCCAGTTGTCTACAAACATGCATCACAATGCTACATTCTAGGCTCATTTGTCCTGTTCTCATCACAGTCCTGAATTTTGTCATAAAAACTCCTGACACCATTAAACAGTGCAGAGTGCATAATGTTATTGTGAGAATTAAATGTGTTTGGAAAACTGCCCATCGAAGAGTGGACATTGACTGCTGCCTTGCTTTATGGCTCTTGTGTCTGCCTTGGCACACTATAGTGCGTGCTGCCAAAGTTCCTACCTCCTGGGACTCTACCTGCAGTTGTCAGCTCCATCAAATGAGAATTTCAAAACCCTCATTTATAAAGAAAAGTTTCATTGTGGTCAAAATGAGATCAAGAAAAGGGATCACAGGACTCATGAAAGCAATCTATTCTAGAAATAAGGTGTGAAAATTTTCAACAGGGTAAAGTGTTAGAAAAAAATGGTTGCATACATATTTAGTGCCTTAAATTCATGCTTCTGTTGCCTTTCTACTTCCTGCTATGGCCCAGCAAAGGTCATCAGTATTATATGAGGTGAATTGCCCTGTTTCACTCATCTTAAGATGTGTTTCAGGTATAGGTCAACTTCATAAATTCTCTTTGCCACTCTGTAGCTTTTAAGTTTCCATTCTCCAGAAGTGAATGAAAATTCTATGAATACAGATTTAGAAGAATACACTTCTAATCCTGCTTCTCTCTGACTCGAGATCTATTTTCTGCAAATATTATACTGTTGCTTCATTAGTGTGAATGTCCCAGCAGAAATGGCAAACAACTGGATCCATGTGTGAAGCTGTATAGGACCAAAATGATGCTAAAGTTTGGCATTGGTAACCCAGCCTGTGCTCAGGAGCTGATGAAGGGTGCTTGTTTACCACTCTATGAAGCAGGAGGTATTGGATTTACTGTTGTTCAGGGTGACTATTATTTATACTACAGATATCAACAGAAAGGATTTCCTATATGACCTATGGCACATTCATTACTGGTATGTCTCTGATTGTCACCCTAATGTAATGGGGTCATTCTTTCTTCAGAGATAGATAACAAAGAATAGCCTCCCCAAATAACACTGACTAATACCCCCTCAGTTCTTGACCGGGCCATTCATTTTCTAAAATATAGTGTTAATAGCTTCAAAACAAAGAAATTCAGCATATGGCAGATTGGATCATCACAACTCTGTATTTTGAGAAGAAAAATAATCAGCAAGCTGTTTGAAGACTTAACCTACAACTTGAGAGGAATAATTTGTTACACAAACAAAAAATCATTTAATTAAAGCTTAACCTTAAAATCAATTAAGTGATGTTACTGAGGCCATCTGTTGCCAGTTACACACTTTCTCCTCTGTACTGACACAATACTTTCTCCTATATGAGTTTAGAAACAAGTTTTTAGCTTTTCTAAATTAATCCATCTCATGGCCAGCCAAATAGCTCATCAGATTAAAGTGCCTGCAAGCAGGCACAGGGGCCAGGGATTCTATCTCCGGACTTGCTGTGCCACCATCTCCCCACCCCTGGGGTGCGCTGAGACAGCGATTGAGATTGGGCCTGGTGGCACACGCCTGTAATTCCAGCACTTAGAAGGCTGTAACAGGAGGATCAGTACGAGCCCGATGTAGTAGTAAGACCCTGAACACCCTGCAGACCCTTCCCTAAAACACAGGAAAAAATAAAAAATAAAATAAATTAATCCATCTCAGAGAGTGTGTTGCTCCTAAAATATATCTGAATGAATTTTAACCAGCATGTGAAATAAAAACTACTATAAATTTCTGTGGATTATAGTGAACAGCTGATGCATACAACAAAAGAGGCAATCATTAGCTGTTAGGCAAAGGACGACAGAAAAGCGAAACTCTGCTAGTGACGGAAGAAGCCATATAAGCTGTCGTGCAATCACAATTTACTTATCTTCGTATGTTTTGATTTCTATTATTTGTTTTCTAGATTTTAAGAAACTATAACATTGTTACCCGGAATGCAAATAATTCTAAGCAAAACAAAGTCTGAATTATTTACAAGTGAACCAAAAGTATAAGTTGCAAATATTTGTCAATAAGCATGTCCCTCATTCAATGATTCCGATTTTACTAGTAGAATAAAATTATACTTGATAAATAAGAAAATAGAGAAATATTTTTAAAAAGTTAAGGAGATATCATGTCTGCATCTCGTACTATGAATAACTACTATGAAGACAACAATATGCAATATATTAATTATTGTACCTGTCCTACTAACCTGTTTTTGAAACTGTCTCATTGCTATTTCTTTCTCAATAAAATTAATTTTAAAAAAGATTTTTAAATACAGTGTCTATCTTTATATCAAGATGTAGCTTATATATCCCAGAAGCTCCTATGCTCAATTTTATATTACAATTGAAGTTAATGACTCAGGAGTAATGTTAAATTACACTTCCTACCTGTAAGTTAAGATAGGAATTAAGCATGCATTGTACCACTATCATATCAAGTTAACTTAAAATAATTCAATTGCATCCATTAAACAGTTCTGATGGAAAAATATGTGATAGGATTAGACAATTTCCCTTTGTATTTCTGGTTCAAAGTTAATTTATTTTCAGTACTGTAAAGAACTCACTCAGGGTAGAGTATTGTCTAAGTTCAAAGATTAGATTTATAAGCAGTCTGCATTAGGGGAATTGGATGGTACCTTTATGCAAAGGTTAAAACTGAGCTTTCTAACAAACACCTTACATATGTACTGAGGCCAATTTGAGAAATCGTAGAAATAATTATAATTACTAACATCTATCCACAATATCAGGCTAATTTGAAATGGTGGGTATGAGAGAGATTATTTTAAAAAATTGCAATTTTTTAAAAAAAATCCCAAATACGTGGCTTATTAGTAGTGGTGTTAAGGTTTGTATATATCAGCCCAAATCTTCTGAAATTCCACCGGGTGCGTATGATTGTTACCTAAAGAGGAGAGATTTTATAGTTGCAGTCAGGGGTCTGTGAACAAGTGACCTCACTGAGCTCTGTGTCCCATAAATGGACCCTCATTTACTTTCAAGGGATTCCTAGAACCGTATCACCGTTTTCACAATAAGAACAACCTGGACTTTCATGTCTGTTTCCCCAGAAGGTGGCTATGTAACTATGATAATCAACGATTCCTTAGGACAGCTGGGAAGGTAACGCAGCTCCTTCATATACCCAAATCTACTCCCATTGGTGCAGCAGTGCTCTGAGCGTGGCTCTAAGCCTAAGTGAATTGCTCATAGAATGTATAGCCCTTAATGAAAATGTATAGAGAATTTATTCCATGGAATGGAAGGGCAAAAGGAAGATTAATTTGTGTTTATGCCTGCTTTAGGAAGGGTCCTGGTGTGACCTGGATTATCATGAGACCTCAGCTTGCTACCATTTACATACACATGCACACACACACACACACACACACACGTGCACACCCACACACCCCTTCTCACAACTTCTCTGTCTCTGAAACAATTTAAACCAAAACCTCATTTCAGCACCTAAATCAATCAAATATTAGTTGAAAAGAAGAAAAAAAAATTTAGTCTCATTTCTAGATCCTCAGTTTGTGGTCCAATAATTACTTCTTCCCAAGATAATTCACAGTTGTGGAATCCAATCATTGAATAATAAAATGCCATTGCTGCATTTTGTCATGTGCTTTGACTCTAGGATTCAAAACAAAACTAAATACAATAACAATTACAATTGGGTCTGGGGAAATAGCTCAGTAAAATAAGTGCTTGCCTGACAAGCACAAGCGCCTGAGTTCAATCCCTGGTTCCACCAAAAAAAAAAAAAAAAAAAAAAAAAAAAAAAAAAAAAAAAAAAAATGTTCCGTCTTCCTGAAAGACCTGAGCTTTGAATTTCCTCATCACATTTCTAACTCTGGATCTTATGAGCTGCTTTTCAAGTTTGAAAGGTACTCACAATGATGTCATTGTTGGATCTTGGGGTGTAACCCACAATTAACAATGTGCAGGGTATTTTGGTAGTAGAACTAGCCTGAGAATGTCCAGCTGACGGGGGAGTTCCTGGGGTCAGAGGCTTCACAAAAGCACTAGTAATCAGAAGAGTGAGGAGCCCAGGAGGAAGAGAAACATGGAAGCTGAACATGGGAACAGCAAAGAGGGCTCAAGAAGGATTGAAGACGCCTTCCCCAAGGGCTTCACAGTACCAACCCCAGGGCAGAAGGCTGCCAATCAAGCACGCACAGGGAGGGAACATAATGACTCAAGTGATTAACGAGGGACATTTTTTTGTTTCATTGTTTTGGGAGAATTTTCTGAAGACTACTTAAAATCTAATATCCAAATCACTATTTCTTATTTTCTTCTTCCTAAGCACTTCATTTAATGCATGAGGAAACTATGACTCATATGGAGATCATGCCCATGCCGATCATATTATTAATACAGTGACAGAAGTTTTTATTATGTAACCATAGTACAAAATTAACATTTGTGTCACACTGCTTGCCTTATTTTGTCTTCCATCTGTCTCCCACCTGCAATTCCTCTTGCTCTCTCTCCACTGTAAGATAATAAGTGTCGGGGAGATGGCTCCGTGGAGTAAGTGCTTCCCTGGCAAGCGCAAGGGCCTGAGTTCAATCCCCAGTTCCACCAAAAAAAAAAAAAAAAGAGAGAGATAATAACTAACATCTATCTATTATATCAGGCTAATTTGAAATGGTGGATGTGAAAGAGATTGTTTTAAAAAATTGTGAATTTTTTAAATTATTCCTCCTTTCCTTACTGGTTTTCTTTCTACTAACTTTCCAATTTAGTTTTTCCCATTCAAATGTTAATTTTTCTTTTCACCCAATTTATGGATGATGATTATCTGGCTCATTTTCTGTTTGAGAGGTGCCCTTTGTTTTGTTTTTCAATAGTGTCTGATTGAGGGGAAAATTAGTTTTACAATGCAAAGAAAATATTATGTGATTATAATTATGACACCAAATAAAATATGACTGCAGATTAATATTAGAAATGTATCTTATTCACTAATACAATAGTTTTATTCTCATATAAAATTTTATGAATATAAGCTATCATTGCTTGTATTAGTAAAACAAATTACTTTTTCCATGATTTTAAACTACTTGTTCTTATTTCATTATCAGTGTTTCAAAAGTTCTCATTATCTAAAGGTCTGTTTTCTTTCATTTGATTTATTCAATATTCAGTCATTATACAACCTCTTGACATTTCTTAATAGTGAACAGCTTCTTTTATCCACCTGGAAAGAAAAGAAAATGTTTGTTTAGCGGAAAGTTCTGGAGTTTCAGGTTACGTGCTATCGAATCTATTAAAACAAAATTTTGTTTTTGTTAAATTGATCAGATGATTAGCAACTGTGTTTAATATTTGGTCAAATCCACTGCACATGAGATACAATACTTCTTTGCTATACATATAGAGAATGATTCTAAATGGGTTTCCTTCTCTGACAAACCCATCTCCCAACTCTGGAATGTATTTATATCTCAAGCTTGTAATGTCTTTCAGTTGCTAGAGTTGAAAGGAAAACTAAAAATTCCCTACATCAGGCCTGATAGCTCAACAGACTGAAGCGTCTGTTTAAGCACAGCGCAGCAGCCAGGGTTTGATCCCCAGTGTGCTATGCGGGCACCACCCCTGGGGTGTGCTGAAATGGTGAATGAGACAGCGTGGTGATTCCTGCCTGTAATCTCAGTACTTGGGAGGCTGAAAACAGGAGAATCACTATGAGTCTGACCTACATAGTGAGACCCTGTAGACCCTGTAGACCCTGTCTTAAATGCTGAAAGGAAAGAAAGAAGGAAGGAAGGAAGGAAAGAAAGAAAGAAAGAAAGAAAGAAAGAAAGAAAGAAAGAAGGAAGAAAGAAGGAAGAAAGAAAGAAAGAAAGAAAGAAAGAAAGAAAGAAAGAAAGAAAGAAAGAAAGAAAAAAGAAAGAAAGAAATTGTCTTTCGGCAGTTGGTGTTAAACTTGCCCTTTCACTATTCCATCCCATGGCTACTTTTGTCCTCTTTGGGAAGATGATATGATGCCTGAAACTACAATAGCATCAGCTGACCATGAACAAGGGGAGACTAAAAGCCACAGATTAAAGATGGTAAGAAAGTAGATAGACAAAGACTGAGACGATGACAGCCAGTGTGTCACTTCGTTTTGTCTGCTTCTGGTTTTCACTCCTTAATTATTTTTCAACCAAGAATGAAATTAAGAACTTAATGGACAGAAGGGATAGAAGCCTGTTTCAGCCAGCAGCAACACAGCGTTCCTAGATCAGAGGCAGGAGGAAGGGGCTTATCTGCTACACTAGACCAAGGATGTGTGTGGGCTTTGTCAGGAATTATGAACTCATGCGAGGGCAGAGAAGAAGCAGTCCAGGCGCCATCAGGGCCCGGCCCCAGGTGCTCACTGACCGCGTCTTCAGGACTTTACGGGGCAGGGTTTGGAACGCGAGCCAGGATCATCTGGTGGGCAACGTGATGGTCATCACCAAGATGCAAAGCTAGAAGATCCTAAGGTTTATTTCCTTAAATACATTGATATATCTAGCTACAGAGTTCACTTTTATGTTAATGGTAAAAATTAAGCTGAAATGTATGTTGCAAATATCATATATTTTTCTTTCTTAAATTTATTTGCTCAATATTTTCAGTGCTCAGAAGACTTCTGGCTTTTACTTTCTTGGTGTCCTTTATGTCCTTATCCTTCTTTGGATTTTCTGTTCATCACTTGGTACCTCAAGTTATTTTTGGCACAAAGTCACCCTTAAAAGTGTTTGGTTTTGGCTGAATTCTAGTCCTTCTGGATCTCAAGCTCACGGTGCTTGAAGTTTTGGTTACCTCTTTCTCTTTCTGTTCTTCACAGCGATATTCCTGCTTTTCTCCTTTACATCCTCCTCTACTAAGTGAAGCTGGAAGTTCTTATTCTGTCTTTCAGACCTCAAGCATATGCTGCTGCTGCTGACTTTGTCCTTAGATGTCTGTTTCCCAGCTCAATCATCTGAATTCTGTTGCTGTATCTCTTGAGATCTCTCCATGGACTTCTTTTCGTTTCTTTCTATTTTGGCCTTTTCTGATGTGGGAATTTCAAATCTTTGCTGGTTTACTTCCAAGTGTGTATGGACACTGCGTTATCTGGAAAGGCTAAATCTTGTTTCTCGTTGATACATTTCATGTTGTTCTGTTCTTCCATAGGTTCAATTGTGTTTATTACAATTCTTGCATGATTTTTTCATTGTGTCCAAGGGATCATGAAATTTGTGTCTCTCCTTGGAAGTAGTCCTCTGTTTATTGTGTACCAGATTCTCATTTATTGGCCCCTGTGGTGTCATCCCAGAACACACACCCATGGTTTCTGTGTTTTTTCCAGATTACAATGTGGGGATGAGTCATTTGTTACTTACATTTTGTGATGCTGGGCAGTCTTTGGTGTACCAACAAATCTTCTATGGGTTTTTCGTCAAGGACCTTAGGAACTCTTCTAAAAGTTTTCAGATGTTTCCTACTCCCAGATATTTGCTGTAGAGTGCTATAGAAAACCCACATAGGTTATAAACATCATTTATCTGCTCTTCAATGTGATCCAGCATTTGGCTTATTTCTTTAGAGCCAGGTATGTCTTCTACTTAAGACTTTGACTTAGATGTTCTTAGGTGCCTCCTGTTGCTTGTAGCATGAATAGTTGGGTCTAGAATCTGTTATGAAAGTTCCTTAAAAGTTTTGAAATCTTTGTCATCACCTTCTGGCATTTTAGAGGTATGGATGGTAGCCCTCAACATTCATGCTGGCTTCCTCACAACTGAGAGTCTTTTTTTACATTCACATTCCCACGTCTTGTCCTGAGTACCTCTTTGAGCTTGGAGTGTCCATTGGTTCTGGTTGTGAAGATTTTCAGTTCATTTCTGTGATTTTCTCATTCCTCAGTGATTCCTCAGTGTAAGCTGATTTTTGGATTTGTTTTATGGAGCCAGCCAGATCTTCTAGCAATTGGGTTTTTTCTTTATGTGTCCCTCACAAAGTCTTGCTGCAAATTATATTTTATTTTGATTCAATTTATGCATGGCAGATTTATTAAATTATTTGATATTTTTATTATCATTTATGGGTTCTTTGTGTATGTTCATGGTCACCTCCTATGTTTCTCTTTGCTTTTTCTGTGCTGAGAGCTCTTCTGTCACATCTACCTTCCCAAATATTGTCCTGTCATTTTTCTGAGATTGCTGAAGTGTCCTCTTATGCATGTTGTGGAGATGTCCGTGGCATTTTTTGTGTACTTCTGCATTTCTTACTGATTTCTCAGTGTGGCCTGATGTTTGTCTTAGTTATTTGGAGCCAATCATTTCTTGTAAGGAATGGGCTTTGGCCTGGGTTGCTCTTGGCCATCTCCTGTTTTACTTACATCTGTAGCAAGGTGCAATGCCTTCTTTTCAAGTTTCTCCAGAAGTTTAGTGTCTTTGTCATTACCTTATGGTATTTGAGAGGTGTGAATAGTTGCCCTTGATGTTTATGTTGGTTTTCATACCACTGAGGAATCTTCCTCTACATTAACTTTTCGGAGTCTTGTCCTGGTACTTCTTTTTGTGTTTGCTGGTGTTCTGACTGATACAGACTGTGGAGATTTGAAAGGCTTCATTGTGTACTTTTCATCACTTAAACTTTCTTCAGTGTGACCTGGCATTTTGAAGAGCTCTTGTAACCCACCCGGTTCTTCTTGAGTCTCTTTCTTGGGTGCTCACTGCAGGCTTTTGGTGGCAGTTACATTTTCTGCTGGATCCAACTTTCATTTGGCAGATTCCTTAAACACTTCACTGTCTTTATCACCTATGGCTTCCTTGTGTGATTGCATCGCTTTCCTGTGTTTGTCCTCTCACCACTGAAAGCTCTGCTTTCCAATCTACTTTTCTTATACTTGTTTTAGGACATCTCTTTAGAAGTGTTACTGTATTCACGGTGTTAACTGAGATCTGTAGTGTATTTTGGGGTTTTTGACTGGAGTCACTAAATTGTTGGCATTGTGTGGTATTTGGATGAGTTTTTGGGAGCCAGTCAACTCTTCTCAGGATTAGGCCTTTGTCATAGTGTTTTTGGGATGTCACTTAAGGCCAGCTAAATTTTCTGTCAGAGTTAACTTTTGCTTTGGAGTTCCTGTAGGTGCTCTGTGCTCTGATGCCTTTCCACTCCTGGACCGATATCTAAGGTGTATGCATGGTTTTGCCTGGAGACTGTGTTACCTTTCTGAGTGAGGACAGTTCTCCTTTCATATCTATTTTCCCCCAGACTTTTCTTGTGTCTTTGAGACTCTTGAAGTGTCACTGATGGTGAGTGGGGAGATCTGTGTGTTGTTTTAGGGGTTTAATTTTCAGTCAGTGCTTTTCTGGAATGGTTGGTTAGTGCTTGAAAGGGAGCTTGCAAACTAGATAGATCTTCCAGAGGCTGGGATTTTGCCTTAGGTATTTGTGGCTACCTCCCACGTCAGTTATATTTTCTGTTTTTGGGTCCTTGGCATGACCAGGTGTTTGAAAGAGCTCTTAGAAGCCAGTCAGGTTCTCTTAAGTCCATTTAAAATTTCTCTTGGGTACAGTTTTTGCTTAGGAGTTTCTGCAGATTCTCTATTGCCTTTCTGCTCCTGACCTGGTGCTCAAGGTGTGTGCATGGTTCTATCTGGTGATTGTATTCATCTCCTGAATGATGACAACTTTTTTCCCATCTGTTTTCCCTAGAATTGTGGTAGACTGCCTCTTTGAGGTTGTTGGCGCATGCAGTTCTCCTAGCTGCAGAGATATGCAAAATGTTTTTTTTGTAGTTTTCTCAGTTGTTATTGGGTATTCAGCGTAGTCGGGTGTTTGGAAGAACTCTTGGAAAGTAGTAAGCTCTTCCAGAACCCGGGCCATTATCTTAGGTATTCTTGGCCATTTCCTGCTGCCAGATACATTTACTGGTAAGTCCAGTGTCTGCTTTGCAGATTACATTAAAACTCTGATGCCTCTGTCATCATCTTTAGCTGTTTTCTCCTCTCAGCCTCTTACTGTCACTAACACTTTCTGCTATGTCCAGTGTCTGTTCTGTTGATTTCTTAAACATTTCACTATTATCATCTGTCAGTTCTTCACGAGTAAGAGATCCAGCCCCTTCATCAACAAAAGTAATTGCTCATAAATGGCAATTGTGAACAGAAGTCTAGACAAAGTTTTATAGAGGTTTAAAACAATATTTTAATTTGTGTACACAAATCTCTCTCTCTCTCTCTCTCTCTCTCTCTCTCTCTCTCTCTCTCTCTCTCTCTCTGCACATGGTAGGCCAATCACTCCCTAACAATATAGGCCAAAGTTATGGAAAATTTCAGGATTCTGTCTTTGAGTGACATACATTTAGGGGTCATGTGTGAGACCTAACCCCCATCACAAGTAGTCTTGACACAGCAAGGAATTAACAGCCACCTCTTTGAGTCTCTTCATCTTCCCTCAACTGAAATTGTGAAATTCCCTTGGACATTTTCCTTGCAGGGATTTCATTGTTCTGGGCTTCTGAAATCATATACTTTTAGTTCTGATCTCTGCTCTGATAGATTTTCATTATATTTCAAACCAATTAACCAGATCATTTTTGACTCATCCATATTAATAAGCCTTTAATATAGGTGAAGTCATTATGACTTGGCACAGGCTAGATACTTTTATAAAATTTTAATTTCCTATTATTCTTTCTGAAGGTATAAAGGAGGAGTCCCCTTTGAAAACTGTATGTCTTGGGAAAATGTGAAAGGATTGGTTCAGAACATGAAAACACTGGCCTTTATGATGAGCATTTGGCCTGTTGCAAGCATATGTGTCTATATGAACTTTTGTACCTTGGATTGTTCTCCGTCACAATATGTATTTCCTTCATTATTTGTCTCTGTCTCTGGAGTTATCTGCATATATTAAATTCATGCTTCCCAGGGTGAGGTACATGTAGAGATCAAGTTAACATTAATAAAAAGAATTTCTCTGAAGTGCATTTCCATTGCTAATGTACCTTTTCTCCTCTTTTACCTTCTTCCAAGCATTGCAGACATCTCCAGGGTAGCTTTTACTTCTGTGGTTTGTCATTGTCTTCTTTTCTATTCTGATCTTATTTGATTTCAGAGACAACTTTAGCTAAGATGCTGTGAGCTCTATTCTCATGATTCTCAGAGCCTCCCAGTGAGCTGTCCCTAGGCAATGGTGCTGAGGAAAATGCTAACCACATTGTTTTAGCCTGGGAAACTCGAGGCCCTGAGCCCTTGCTACATGCCACAAAGCTCATGGTTTCCAAGCCACACTATGTTTATGCCAAAGCTTCAAGCATTGACATTTCTTCCTACTGACACAAGTACACTTGGAATTTTTGCTTATTTTCCAATGTTTACAAACACATTCAGTTTTTCTGAAAGACAGTTTTCTGCATAATATTAGACCACAAGATTTGGGAGAAATACATATTGAACATACTCTTGAAGTACACAGCAACTGCATTTTGGTTGAGTCAAAGTTTTCTCTGATACCTTCTCCATTCATTATATAGTTTAGTTTTTTATACAAATTATCCTTGTTAGTTGTTTGCTTGTTCAAATAATTCCTTCTGGTCTTATTCACTGGTATGACAGATACTTTGAGAAATGTCCAAATCTCAGCTACTGACATGATTAAGAATCAGGCTGCCATGCCCACGTATGTGTAGATGTTTATATATCTGTCTCCTCCCCAACACACACGGCATGTATATTTATCTGCTTTGTCAAGCAGTGTGTCAGGCAGATTGAAGTTGCCTAATTGCTATTTGATTATTTTGAGAAAATCCTATCCTCACTAGTTTTAAGAAAGATGTTCATTGCTCCCACTGGTAAACAGCTAAGCACTTGTGCTCTAAAGTTCATTAGCTTATGGAGCCGGGGAGATGGCTCAGTGGAATAAGCGCTTCCCTGGCAAGCGCAAGGGCCTGAGTTCAATCTCCTGTTCTGAAAAAACAAATAAAAAAGAAAGAAAAAAAAATAAAGTTCATTAGCTGATTTAAATAAGGCAAGTTGGAAGGTTTCTCACTGAATAAGGAGAGGTCCTGGTTTTGTTATGATTTTTTTCTGTGTATTCGCTGTGTGAATTGGGAAATATGTACCTTTTAGTCTCTGAGGCCAATTATTTTTGTTATTTTTAAATGAAATAATCTATACATTTTTGTAGCACACCCTATAAATACATATTAGTCTTCATCTGATGTATTTTTTTGAAGATTTCCTAGAACTCAGTTGACTTGTATTTAAGCTGCTTTTGTCCAGAATTAAAATTTATGATTCTCTAGTATTCAGTTTTACTGATTCCACAGCAGAAGCAATATATAGTTTTTCTCAACTCATTAAAATGGTGTAAATGTAAAAAGGGCGTGGATACTCTTGCTCTTTTCAAGAACTTCCTTTCTTCCTACTTCAACAAACATAGGTCTAGGTCTACAGAACGACACTATAGGGCCATCGTTACATCCTCACATCATAGTGGCCTCCCTCTTCCCCCAGATCAACAGCTAAGCTAAACTGCTTCTTTATTTTTCTTTGCCTCTTGCTACCTCCCTCAAAGCAAGTAGTTCTGCATCTGCTTATGCCATTGCCAAATTTGCTTTTGCATGAGGTTACTTATCTTTTATATATCCATTGTCTTTGAGAAATAAATAAATATATAATTTGTCTCATTAATATCTTTTTCACAGCATTTTATTTTGAATGCTGATGAATGAATTTATTATCTATTTGCTCTACAGATCAGAAGGCCAAAACCTATCTTCCTAGGCTAAAATCAAGGTCACATCGCAGTAAATTCATTCTGGCGGCTCTGAAGGAAAACACATACATCTATCTTTTTCAACCTCTAAGGCCCAAGTGCACTTCTACACTCTTCTGTTTCTCAAGTGCCTCTTGTCCCTGGCTGTATTGTGACCATGCTGACCATGACTTGCCTTTCTGAGACCCATGAGACGCTTATGATTTCATTAGACTCAGCTGTATAAAATGCACTACCCTTCTAATCTCAATATGCTTCCCTTACTTGCACCTAAAAAGTCCATTTCATTCCATAATGTAGCACATTTGCAGTCTCCACAGATTAGGGAATAGACACTGCTAAGCAATGTTATTGAGTCTACAACATTTAGCATCCTCCAGTCATCTTTCAGTGCCACCCCGCACTTTGTGTAGTCTGTCTAAAAATATGGTCCAAGTTCTACATAAGAATTTCAGTTCTAGACCCTTGCCTGAGGAGTGCTAATGCAGAATCAGGCATAAAGCACAGAAGAGTTAAAATGTATCTTTAGCCTTAAGGGATTTATTCATCCCTAATTAATTTAAAGCATTGCAGTCAAAATTAGTCCATTACCAATGTTACTAAAGCATTTCTTAAAGCCCAAAGGACTTAACATGGCTTCTATATCAAAACATGATAATTTGTAACTCACTGAGGAAATGGTATTCACGTGGAGAATAATTCTGAGCACCATATGTTGGAATCTTAAAACCAATAAACTCTATATCCTTGTGCTTTGAAATTGTGCCTTCAAATCACTGTGGGGACCTCCATGTTATTGCTATAACTGTTTCTTTGCTTCTTACTTTATCCTTTGGCTTAGGAAAATGAGGCTTTTTGCTTTCTGTAAATCAGCATGTGTATAAACAAAGAGATGAAGAGAAAAACTATTAAGAGAAAAATCTCTTCCCTCATTTCTGGAGTCATGTTCTTAGGATAATTTTTGCAGAAACAAAGAGTAGCACCTCACAACCAAATTCTACCTCTCTTTTGGTCTCTTCACTTTTCTACTGTGGGTGCCTCCCTTTAACCTGACTGAGGACACTTGTTTTATTCTGCTTAGTCACCAGGATGTGCGTGTGTTTAGTATCTTTTCTACACCTGTGGTCTGAAGCCCTCTGATTCTCCCCCATCACCAGCATCCAAGCCCACTCACTACACACACATACACATACAGGCACCTCTCAGGTCCCCCGATATACATGCATAGCCACGTACAGAAATCCTCACACAAAGGCAAGCACTACACCTTCATACTATACCACCACACAAACAACCAACTTGCACACATACCTTCTGCCAATACACATGCATCAACACACTCCCCACAGAGACTAAATAGCACCACATACACCATCTACTTATCCACACTCAGTGGAAAGCAAGCACACATATGCTGACTACTCAATCCATATTCACACCCACCCCGCATGCTCAAACACATACACTTATACCTCCCCATATATAAACTTACATAAGTGTGCTTTTTGACTTTGTGACACATACCAAAGAAAATCAACTTAAAGTAGGGAAGATATTTTTATTTTTATTTTTTAGCATATTTTGGTGGTTGCAGGGTCTCGCTACACAACTTCAACTCATGGTGATCCTCCTGCTTTCAGTCTCCCCAGCACTGGGATTACAGGTTTGTACCACTATTCCCAGACTCTGGCTGACTCAGCCCACCCTTGGGGTGAGGCTGGCACTGCATGTGGTGCCAGGGATCAAACCACAGTCCCTGCACTTGCCTAAGCAGGTGCTTTAGTTCAATGAGCTATCTTGACAGCCTCAGGAAGATTTATTTTGGATCATAGCTCCATGAGATTCAGTCCATGGTTTCTTGGTCTCATTATTTTGGACCCGAGACAAGGCTTAATATCATGGCAGTAATTGCATAGTAGAACAAAGCTGCTCACCTCATTGCAGAGAACAAGGAAGGGTTTTATACCCTTCAGAATATCGTCCTCTGAGTGCCTGATTTCCTCCAATGTGGCCTTCTTCCTTAAGTTTCCACCACTTGCCTATAACACCTGCGTCTTTGTGGGGTATTCTTGACCCAAAGTGTAATATTCCACAGTACCACCCCACAAATATGGATTAAATATGCACACATGTGTATGGGCACACATAAATGTACTCAAACACATATATACACACCATACCCAAAGCACATCTGTACATAGACTCAAATGTTCCATAGACACTTCATACCCAAGTCTCATCACATATATCGCAACTCACACACCCCAAGTCAGCTTCCCATACTCACATAGCCACTCTTGGACCAGCACGCCACATAGACACAGGCACACCCCCCATAAGCTCACACATATTTACACACAAACACTCACACACACATACCTCCACACACAAATATGCAGACATACACACCCTTCCCACACATATATCCATACATATATGCACACGAAGACACAAAGGCTGCAAAGTTAGTAAAATGTAAAAGGGCAGTTACTTGCTTTACAAATAGAAAGAAGACACCACATACCAAAATATATAGTTTTACTAAAGTAAACTCCAGAGGAAAATTAACTGCTCAAAAATATAATATACATAAAACATTTCAAAAAAGAAAAATACTATGCTTATGATATACTAGAAAACCATGCAAAATTCTACATAGAAATAGCAAGTAATATAAACAATAAAAAATATGACTAAATGATTAAATATTAAAGTACAGTGTAAATTAAAGATATGTATAAATTAAAATGCTTGATCCTTAATACAATAATACATTATGATAATATCCACTAAAAATTAATAAAAATGAACATTATTTGTAAAATTGAAGGTAAATTAAAGAGTAATTTTCTACTATAATATGCTATAGTTTTCAATCAAATGGATGCTTTTAGTAAGATATTAGCTACAGAAAAAGTTTATATTAAAATGCTGAAAAGAAAGAAGTTAGTGATAAGGGAATTCAAGTAAAAGTACTTTTAGAAATCCTCTGAATTCAACAGCTAATAATCTTATTTTCTTTAATTGCTTGCACAAGACACAATTTATCAAGTTCTCAAAAAAAGCTTAAAGTATACTTTAATGAAAATTAAGTAATCTTGTTTGCTATTGTTGAAAAAAATTAACATCACTTTAGTTTTATACTTAAATACTACAAATTACCTTCACATGAAATTATGTACTCAAGATAATTAATGCATCATCTATATTTTATAAAGTGTATCCTTCCACTGTTTGAAGATTTGTTACTCTTAAAAATATTTTAAGCTTTTGTTACCACACATATATAGTACATGTGATTAAATTCATCGTTAAGAGTTGTTACACGTATATAATACATCTTCAGGATTTATTTTAAATCAGAGTGAACTTTGACAGGAACTATACTGCATGTATGTCATATCAGCTGTGTGACGAAAATTTAGCAGCTCTTTGTGAAAACTTAACAGCAAGTTCACTGTCACTTAATTTGATGCATGTGCAATTTCATACTTGCAACTAGATTTTGATTGTCATTTTAATTTTCTTTAGAAATAGTTCACTTTGATACAACACTGAAATAAAAATTCCATGCAGAAAGGTACAGATCCAGCACAAGGAGGTATACAATTGACATCCATAAAAGAAATAGCTATTTTTAGAAATGATCAACATGAGCAAAATCTGAGTGAACTCTGTCCATAGTTGGTGTGGAAATTTTAGAGGCAATCTAAAACATTCCTTTTTAGGCCTATGATTCCTACAACTTAGAAGGTTGAGGCAGGCAAACCACTAGTTTAAATTCATGTTGGTCAATTTAGCAAAACCTTATCTCCAAATAAAAAATTAAAAATGAAGAAGACTGGGGAGTGTGGGCTTAGTTCCAGAGAGGTCTTTGGGTTCAGTCTCTAGTACTGAAGATAAAATATGTATCAGAAATATCCTTCATACATTTTCTTCATTGCTAAGTTAGGAATCTACATTTTCAATGGCTATATTCTCTAATGTTCACATTTTTTGGAAATATAATACTAATCCTTAGCTGGCCATATGACACATAACTTGGCAGCCCCCTAAATTACATGTAACCAAGTTTAATCTAATCACATAAAAGTAGAAACACTAAGTTTAACTTTCCAGAAGCATTTTAAATGAATGTTTCTTTTCTCTTTGTTTGGTCTCTTAGAACTTGGAATAGAAACCACAATTAAAGGATGAACAAATAAAAGACACAACGTGTCTGAAAGCCTTATAATCATGGAACCATTAGTCTTTGGATTGCTTCGATCATCTTTCATTTATCTGAGAATCAATCTAATTTCTATTATGTTTAAATTTTTTGGAGAAGAAAGAGAATCTCACCTTTCACAAAGCACTATTTATCTTACAGCATATTGTTACCTGGTATTGTAGTGATCCACTGTCCTTTCTAGACTCTTACTGTCCCTTTCAGAGAATTGGATGGAACAATCAATGAAGGTGAAAGTATGATTTTTATTGAGAGAAAAAGATAAAGAATAAAAAAAGCAAAAAAAAATTGCTAAGGGAGAACATGCTCTGAAAAGAAGAGCTCTGAAGAGTGAGTGTGGGTAGTTAAAATAGTAAAACAATATGTTCTGAAGAGCAGAGTGGGCTTGAGCAAGCCTCGCAGTGGCCACAATCTTAGTGGCCATCTTTTATATCCCCCCTCCTGCAAAGTCAGTTCTCAGAAGTCCCTAACCATGACTAGTTTGACCTCATAACAGAACACTGGTATCAACTACAGTTTTGCCTAGTTCTTGTAAGAGACAAGTTCAAGTCAAGATCCCCTGGAAGGCATCAGGTTCAGGGTCTGAAGTTTGTTCTTCACCGTGGTGGGACACACAGATTTAGCAAAATGCTTTGCCACACCCTGATCTCCTGCCTCAATTCTGCAGGGAAACATATAGGTTTTAAAGTTAACCTTTGCAAACTATGAGTGTGAAATGTAGAAAAGCTGTGACTTGATTATAATGTAGCTTATTTTGGGCATCATCTATCCCTCTGTCAATGACTGTAGGTTATTAACACAGCTGTTTGAGATGAAGGCTGTCTCCTATTCCAAGGATGTCTTCTTCTGTCTCCATTTTCCAAGCATTGTCTAAGTAATCCCTGTTGGTGAGCCATGTGTGAGGTGATACACCTGAATCTTGTGATTACAAAGTAAAACATTTTGAGTCCCCATCTCAACATATTGACTTTACTATTCCTATATTATCACTCAATGTAAATTATCATTATATTAGCATCTAATTGAGGGACTCAAACAAAAAATAAATCAATCTGCCATAACCATTTGAAACAATGCTAGATAATTACCTTGAAGATATTGACTTTTTCAAGAAACTTAGAAACAATAATGTTTCTCAATTGTTTTCACTTTGTTTCTGCTCTTCAATTGTTGGTGCTCTTTGCTTGGAGCCTGTTAAAGGTTGCAAATGCTTTATGTATACATAACTGAGCATATCAGACTAGACAGTTTATTGACCTGCCAATGTTCTTAAGTGATTTTATTTGAAAGGATATCCTCAATATTATTCCAGCCAAGAGAATTATAAACTTAGTGCGGTGCATTGAAGACGGGCCATCTCTGAAGCTCTGATCCATTGCTTTTCAGTCAGCTTGTAAAATTTTACTTCATGACTTCAAATTGATGCTTGTTAGCATCCTGTGACATGGATCCAAAGCCATTCAATTTTAACCTTAACTTAAACCTAATTGATCCTCAGTAGAGCTTTATTCAAAACAATGTGCTGATTTAAATAGGAAATTTGCAGACTCAGCAGGGAAGAGAGCACAGATACATTCCACAATATTCTTCTGAAAAAATGGATGTACAATTCATGTGATGTTAGGCTTCATTTGGACTTCTGAATATGGGTTTGTGATTCTTTATAGTCAGATGAATATAATATGATATACTTTGCATATATATGGTATGAAAATGTGATATCCACCTATTGTGAAAACGTTTGTATTAATTTCTAATTCCACTACTTGTCTAAATGTCTACATTCCTTTTATTTTATTTATTTATTTATTTACTTATTTATTTATTTTGTGTTTTTAGGGCATGTTCTACAGGGTGTTCAGGGCCTCACTACTAGATCGGACTTGTAGTGATTCTCCTGTTTACAGCCTCGCAAGAGCTGGGATTACAGAGGCGCTCCACCACCCCCAATCTCAATCACCTTTTTTTTATTATTCATTTTATTGAGAAACAAATAGCAATAAGACAGTTTCAAAACCAATTAGTAGGACAGTTTCAATAATTAATACATTGTGTATTGTTGTCTTCTTAGTGGTTATTCATAGTATAAGATGCAGACATAATATCCTGTCCAAACACTATTTGTACTAATCTTTCTTCTCATTGAATTAAGAGAAAGTAGCTGTATATCTATCCTATTTTGTATATACCCATACAGAATGGTCCTCCATTTATTTATTTATTTATTTATTTTTGTTTATTTATTTATTGGACAGAACCGGGGATTGAACTCAGACACTTGCGCTTGCCAGGGAAGAGCGTATTCTACTGAGTCGTCTCCCCGGCCCTTGGTCCTTCATTAATATCCTTTTTTTTGTTTGTTTAGTTTTGTCAGACATGGGTATTCCATGGCCATTTACATATTGTAGGTGCATGAATCAGTCACCTTCTCATAGTGCCCCAAGGGCAGGGCCAGCACAGCAGGCCCTGAGATAGAACCCGCACTTGCTGGGGCCTTATTCAGCTGAGCTGTTTGGCTAGACCTACATTCCTTTTTAAACACGTCAAAGTAACACCTTGAGAAGAACTCTGATCTTGGAATTAGAGATTCTTTGAAAACATGGTTCCACACAAGATCTGCCACTACTGCTTTTAACATAACTCAGACATACACATGACAATATTACAAATTTGTTAGCTTTTGTTTAATTCAGCTATGATAAATACATTTTTAAATGACTAATGCATTCCAATTATATTAAGGTCAAAGGGTAAAGGAAGTACAGACCTTTACAAAACAGAATATAAGACTTTTTCTGTCTCTTAGTCACATCACCTGGGTCTTTTCTTCAGAAACAACCTGGTTGGAAATTACTTGCACTATCCTGGAGGGATATTTTACATCTAAAACTAAGTATTTATTATCCATTGAGAATAGAAAGATGAACACTACTTAAGCTCTGTTCCTATTCTTGATGTTTTTACACAAATGATCTTATGGATTCCTTTCTATAATTCACATTAAACCAAAGTCTTAATCCTGACCACTGAATAAATTTCATTGCATGGAGTTACCATTATTTGGTCAATTTCTCATTAATGGATATTTAGGATATTATTAATATTTTTCTAAACTAAATAGCATTGTAATAAATTATCTTATATATGCATTTTATATTTGGAGCATGCATAGATTACAGGTACATTTTAAATATTGACACATTCAGTATTTTAACACTAATGGTTCATTTTCTTTCCTGAGTTTTGGACCAACTTATACTTTCATCAACAATGTCTGAATGCCAGTCTTATTATTTTTTTTTTTTTTTTCAGAACCGGCGACTGAACTCAGGATCTTGTGCTTGCCAGGTAGGTCCTTATTCTACTGTGCTATCTCCTCTCTCTGAATGCCAGTCTTGCCCACCTTGCAAAACCACAGTTCTATCAATTTAGTTGATTTGGTATATAAAACGGAAAAATTGCAAGTAATTAACAAAGGAAATGTAAAGTATTGATAAAGCTTAAGATAAATCATTTATTAGTCAGAGTTATTTGAAAGCTATAGAATTCAGTCCAGGTGGTTTAAGCAGAAAATTATAGATACAAGATATGCTGGGAATGATGGTTTCTGTCTTTTCTTGGAACATAAAGAAGGTGTACAAAATAACAAAGATGCCCATGCCACATCTATCAGATCCCTTCATCCTCACAACAGTCATTTGAACTTGCAATGCATTGTCTTTAATTCTTCATCTATGATGAAATAAGTCTCCAGAGAGGAAGAAGTTAATAATGATGTCATCTGCTACAGTAGATATTCCACGTGCTCTCTCATCTACTCCTTATTCCACAATGGGTGAGTTAATTATTTTCATGGGATGCATAATTTAACTGGTGCTTTAAAGTACTGAAATGAATTTCTAATGATTACAATGCTATCAAATTGTAGAATGAAGATAAAATCTATGTCACTTGAATACAAACATTATTCTTTTCAGTATGCTAGGCTGACTTAATAAAAGTAGGGAATCATAAATGAGAGAGTGAAGTTATCTCCGTGTCACTTTGCGTCTGAAAAGCAAACTGTGTTCAGATTTCTCCCTAGCTACTAACTTACACGGCAACATATATAAGTGCTTACACAAATTGACTAATCAATTGGACATTAAATTTATTGATATTGAATGTTGCTATTACTTATAGAATATAAAAAAGTATAATATTCAGACACATTTTACCCTTTATTCTAATATTGTGGGCTGAGTGAGTTCTCTCCAATAATTCATGTATTGCAATTTGGGGGGGTCATTACGGAGTGAAACCTTGAGATGTGACAGGGCATGGCAGCATCTCCTATCTTAAGTTGGACTAAGTGTCTATATAAAAGAACTTGGTGGTGGTGGTAAGGGCCAGGGATATAGCTTTGTGGCACAGTTCCCTGCCTGGTAAGGTTGAGGTCCTGGGTTTGACACTTTTCCCAAAACAAAACAAAATACAAAAGACCTTGGTGGAAACAATCAATTCCCTTTTGACTGTTGACTTCTGTTTTGTAAAATATAACATTTCTCCATTTCACAGAATACAGCTTTCTAGTTATCATCTTGGAAGAAGAAACCAGGTTCAATGTAGACAACAAAACTACTGGCACCTAAATCTAAGATGTATCAGCTTCTAAACTGAAAGAAAACAAATTTGGGCCCTTTGTAAATGACCAAGCCTTAAGTGTTCCATTATTACAGTAAAAACAAAGAAATCTAGTATTAGTATCCTTGAATTACTGAATCAAACATTGAACTCTCAGATATGGTCATTCCTCTGTATCTATAACTGCAAGTTTAATCAGCCAACACTGATAAAAGTAAAAAAAATATGTATCTATACTGAATGTGAACATGCTTATCTCTTGTCAATAAATTCAAATAGTGCTAGAAAAAGTTATTTCTGTAGCATTAAGTTTATACTAATCATTATAAATAACATCAGTTATAAAAGTCTGGAATGCTTAAATTCTTATGTACACTGAAATAGAACTTGCATATAACTGATATACATCTTCTCTTGTGTTTTAATTCATCACTAGATTATTCATAATACAATACAGGTTATTGTATTATGTGGCTGTTAACTATTATGTGTCAACTTGGCTTGAATAAGATCCATCACCACATAGAGTAGCACCATTCTGGGTCTCTCTGTAGATGACCAATATGGAGTCTAGCCAATTCACCACAGTTATGAGTGGCATTGACCACTAGACTTGTAGCTTGAATGAAATGAAGAAGGAAAGAAGGAATAAATGTATCTTTTTACAAGAGCTTCCATTTTTGCTGTTACCTGAGGACATCAATCTTCAGTTTATCAAGCCTTCCAACACAAAGCACACCAATGATTCTGCAAGGAGCTTTCTGGCCTTTAAATTTTGCCTGGTGCTGACAATGACAAGGCACTCACTAAGTTTGGATTTTTAGGTCAATGAATTCAAACTGGACAAGTCTAAGCCTTAGCAAGCTCTGCCATATATTGAGTGAATCCTCTTCTCTGCGATTTCCATTAAAAAATTCTTGCTTGGACGATCACTTGTTTACATCACCTGTTTAATCTTGTTCAACATTTTGATATTTAAAATACAGCATGATCACCTTTAGGCATCTTCCAGGCTTTTCGTTGTTTTACTTCAAATACTCCTTTCTGTTGATTAACCCATGTGGCAATGTCTCTAGGCCCTCACAATCAGCATATTTTATCCTACCTGAACCCACATTCTTCAGGGTTTCATAAAAACTGAATTTTCGGAGGACAGTAATTCTGACATCAAAAATAGTTGTTATTGTTTTCTTCAGTTTCTGTTTCTCCAGCTAACGATTAAGTGTTTTGCTGATATGCAAAATGAAAAAGAAAAACAGATGAGTGTGTAGGGTTGTGGTTAGTTTAGAACATAAATCATAATTTATATGGGTTTGCATCTACCCTATTCTCTTAAATTATGGTATTGATATACTAACACATAAACAAATTTTTTCAGAAAAATTAACTTGATAGCAATTTTAAATAAAACAAAAATCATTATGTATAGAAAAATACTAATAATTTAAAGACAGTCCAGGAGTTATTTCAGGACTAAAAACAAGTCTAAGAATATAGACCTTTTAAAATGTTTGTTACAACACAACAACAACAAAAAAAATGCTTTGCTTCCCTCAACAACTAATTATTCATTTATCAAGCTGAATACAATGAATCCATCTAACACATAAAATATCTTCCATTCTCATATCTAATGCAGTTTTCAGTCTTGTTGGATTTGACAGCAAGTCATGAAGAAATTGAGCAAACAATAACTTGGAATATTAAGGTTTTCCTTCCTGTCTTTAAGTAATAAAATCTATTGTGAACTTAGAAACTTTTAGAGATCATAAGACAGTTGCAAGTCTCCATATGATTTGCTGCGGATTACATGAAAGTCATCCACAGACTCTATTTCAACTACTGCATTTCAGGTGTACATCTGATAACGCTTACCTAGCATCTTTAGGAGGAAGAGCACCCATTAGCAAAGGCCTATGTTTTCATTCATGTCCAGCATATTGTGCAACTGATAGTTAACATTCTTAAACATTTCCAGCTTATTGTGAGAAACAAGCATTCACAGCAATTATTCTCTGTGTGTTAGTTAAATTCTGGGATCCTGATTATGCAGAGCAAATGATGTGAAATGAAATTTTAGAAATGTCTTATGTTGCTGTGATTGTTTATCATACCACAAAATGGGAAATTCTGTGTTCTGTTACTTGTTTTTTTTTTGTTTTTTTGCACAAATAAGAATGCATAATCAACAGCCTGCTGGAGTCTGATCGAATGTCTTTTGTTCTTTCTTGATTTTACTGAATGTACTGAAAAGCCCATAGAGGTAAACATATGTTATAACACCACAGGAGAATAATAAGAAAGCTGTTAAACATAGAAATAGAAAACAAAGAATGTTTGGACAAAGAAGAATTTCGAATTGATTTAGTACAATGACATAATATAAACATAATTCCTGCCTTTATCTATAATCTTCTATTTTTCCTAGGATTTTTGCCCATGAAAATGACTCAACCTTTTATAAGTCCACCAAAGGCTCACTGTACTCTAAGGCATGCTTTTTGTGCCCCTGGAAAATTCATAGTTTGCTAAAGTTTTGATGTAAGAGCGGATGCTCAGGTACGGTTAAGTCTTGGACATCATGGTCTAGAAGTCTGAATAACAGCGAACCAATTTAAAATAAAAATTTGAAGACATCTGATATGTACATAATATGTTTCTGAAGAAATCTATAACATTCTGAATTAAAACGAGAGTACAGTTTTTATCACCACATTTCACAATTTAAATCTATTTCTTAGCTATCTTTGAAGACTCAAATGCCTGCCATACGAATTCTGCTTTTTAACTACTTTATTCACAAAAGCTTCTTGTTCACAGCTGATCATGCGTTGTTGATTATGTGTAGCTCCACTCTTCCAAGGAGAGCTAGTGGAACACTTCCAGATAGGAGCCAGGGACAAGGTGGTTTCAAGTGATAACTGTCTGACAGATTCCTGTTTACTGCAAAGTGATTAAATCTTGAAAAATCTGCTCTTCTCCAAGAAACTGTCAAAACAAAAAAATATAAAGAGATTCTACATCTTCAAAATCAACAGTTTCCTACTTCAGGATACATGACAACTTGCTGCTAAAGTCTGAAAACTTGTGCCACACTAATGATATCACTGATATATCATGAGTTATGGTCTATTTTTCTTCCAAAGTGTATTTGCTTTAAAACAACTTTTTAAAAAATCTTACTGAATATGTATATATTTGAGTTCAAATCTTGTTTACTGAATTACTTGGAGTGTACTCCTAACTTTCATAAAATAAACCATTCCCACTAATGCATTCTTCAGACACAGAGGTCAGAAGACAATAGAGTGATATTGATCCATTGGTTATATATATATATATATATATATATATATATATATATATATATATTATTTCTCAAATTATATGGAGGTACATCCTAGTAAACCATCCAAATAAAATGATGATGGCTTTATATCAAAAGATTCAAGACATCTTAAGTTGAAAATGCACTGAATGCACCTGCTACACTGAACACCCTGGCCTAGCTACATATGCCATGCTGGACTAGAGTTGTGAACTCTCAAGGCCAGATTGCTGATCAAAAGCTATGTCCCTGATACTGCCCAACACTGTGATGTGGTATGCTATTGTTTATCATTATCCCAGGATAAGACCAAAATTCAAGGTTTTTTTTTCATATATATATATATATATATATATATATATATATATATCAGGGTTTACATGGTTACACTACATAGATTGGACTTATAGTGATCCTCCTGTTTTTAGCCTCCCAAGCCCTGGAATTACAGGCATGTGCCACCATGCTGAAGTCCCAATCACAGTATCTGCATGCCCCAGGGGCAGGGCCAGTACAGCATGCCAAGGACAGAACCCTGGTCCCTGCATCTGCCTAAGCAGGTGCTTTAATCTGCTGAGCTATCTGGCCAGCTCTCAAAATTCAAAATTTGACGTGCAATTTATTGCACTATTGTAAAGTTTGCAGATTAGAAAAACTCACAATGGCTGTGAAGCATAGTAATACCTACCTGTAATTTCAGCACTCTGGGAAGATGAGGTAACCACAATGAACATTCTTATGTCAGGGCCTGTCTTTCTTTATGAACAGTAGAACATGGTAATCAGCACTGCTAACATTTGAGCACCTCATAAGGAAATGCGCTCTCCTTTCTCACAATTGTCTTTAGCTATTCACTGCAGGGTGATTCGACTTAAGCTGATGTGAAAACAACGAGATGAACATGCTTGGAAAGTGTTCTTCAGGAATTAAGTATGGTGCTGTCATGCCACTGAAGCCAGAGAAGAAGAAATGCATATAAAATGCCAGGCAACAGCTTCCACTTGCTGCAAAGGACAAGAACCTGAGCTATGAAAATATTGATCTATTTCTTTTGAGGCTCACACAGGCAGATGCACCAGTTTTGTTTACTTTAACATTTTAAAGACAAGACTTTACATTTACTTTCTCTACAAAGGGCTTTAGTTGTTGTACAATAATGAAGTGTGCAGTGTTACTTGGCTTCTTGTTGCTAAGATCAAACACCTGACACACACACACACACACACACACACACACACACACACACACACAAAGGTTATTTTGGTCATAGTTTCAGGCCATGGCCGGCTGTGTTCCAGGTGGAAATGGGATGGCAGAAGGCCTAGCAACATTGCCAGGAGGTGTGGGGAAAGCAAGAACATGAGAACAAGAGGTGAAGACGGCTGACAAGGGTATTTCCTTCCAAATCACGCTGTGCGACACATCTCCTCCAACCGGTCCTACATTCAGTCATGAGTTTATCCATGAGACAAAGGAGAAAAATACAGAAGATATCATCAGTTGGCCAAGGTGTTAAACCTTTTCTGTTGCTGCTGAGTTCAGTATTCTTAAGGAAGTCTATTGTCTTCTCAATTTAATTTGTAAGAAGGTATATTATTAGTAGATCATTAAGAGAAATGTGGAAAGTATTTTCTATAATCATGTACATTAGAGAAAATAGTGGATACTGTATTAAGTTTTCTCAAAAAGAAAAAAGGTTAAAGAATAGAAAAAAGGTTGGGCATTATTAATTTTATAAATGGAACTGAGGATTATAAAATCAATTTCACATAGCTACCACTCTTCCTGTTGTACTGATGAGGGGAATAAACAGAACACGGATGGCCGGGTCTACACTAGTGCAGCAAAGCTGGTTGCATCAGAAGGCTTCACACTCAGATGAACTCCAAATCGGTTGATGAATGCAGACTACAAACCAAAGGCTGAGAGCATTGAGGTTAGTAATATGACAGCCAGACATCTAAGCCAAGAAGATGAACAACAAATAGGTCAATTTTGGAGAGAGAACAGTCATAAAACCCAAGCCACTGGGCACAGAGACAGTTGGTTTAGTGCTGGAGTGAGGGAGAAGTTGTACAGAGTCAAAAGTTGATGCCAGAATAGGGCATAGTACCTGACTTTGCCCAGAAGGTAAACTACATAACACTAAGTAAATATTATTTGCTATCTGCCTAATGAGTAAGTTTAGATTATGTGTGATTTATCAAGCTGAGCCAACCAATGCAATAAAGGGCTTCACAAAGTGAAGTCTAAAAGGGTATTTCAGTTTACATAATTCATAAACATAGTCAATTTAATAAAAACCAGTGATACTATTACTAATATTAAAGAAGAGTAATAATTGTAATTATCATTGACTGTGTGCTTACTACATAGCAGTCACTTCCCAATGCATTCTAACACTGGTACTACCATTATTGACCCATTTCTATAGAGCCAAAGAGATTTAGATCTTTTCTAAAGTTGCTTGGAGGGCCAGCCAGATAGCTCAGTGGACTAAAGCACCTTCTTAGGCAGAGCGCAGCAGCAGGAGTTCAATCTCCAGCATTCCATGCAGGCCCCACCCCCAGGGCATGCAGAGAAGGTCACTGAGACTAGATGTGGTGGCATATGCCTATAATCCCAGCACTTGGGAGGTTGTAAACAGGAGGATTACTATGAGTCTGATCTATGTAGTGAGACCCTGAACACCCTGTAGAACCTGAAATAAATACATAAAAAATAAATAAAATAAAACATAAAGTCATTTGGAAGGGCTAGAATTTGACTCAAATGTAGCTTCTTTCAAAAGCTTTTATGTGCTTTAAATCACTGGTATTACTTTCATTCACACATTTATTTAAGTGCCATTATGTTCTGACAATCCCTAATGGTTTATAAAAAATAAAACTGACAAGATGCAGTAACTTTTTGAATGTTATTATACTCTAATATAATGTAACAAGTATGATACAAGTATGTTGTATTTTTTGACAATTTAAATGAGTCTATGTAAAGGAGAGCATTGTGTGTTAAAGGCCAATATTTAATGGTTTTTGTTTCTCATCTTGTTTTCTTCTTTAAGGGAAAGAGACAGTGATGTACTTAAATGCACATTTGTGTCTTGATTTCTTATCCTAAGGAAATTTTACAAGCATATTAAAGTTGAAATGTAAATCACAAATCATGAAATATACCTTTTAAAGTGAACTATTGAGTGTTTTACAGTGTATTACAAGATCAAGGAGCCATTATCCTCTAACTGCAAGGCATTTCACTATTCTAAAAATCTATTAATGGTAAAGTTCGACTTAAAAATTTCATTATTTTTCATTTTTTTTAAAGCAGTGAAGTCCTTTTTAAAAATCTACTTAGAAAGAAATCTGTAATAAAGATGCTAAGGAGAAACTGCCTTAGTTGTTGGAATGAGAGCATAGCCCTAAACTCATTGCCTGCCCCCTCCTTCTTACTATGCATAATGATTACTAAAAAATAATTGTTTAATTGATTTCTGAAGGCATATAGTAAACCAATGAGAAAAAGGTATAAAAGTGTGGCAGTTGGTGCGTGGATTAAAAGACCAGAGGTATAAGAAGCTATTGAAAATGAAAGAACTCCCACATCTTAAGTATTACACAAGGGAAATACATGGAGATGTCCTGTGAGATGTGATAAGCTGCATTATAAAACCCAAATCCTCGATGTTGAGATCTTGCTCACAATATTTTAGAAATTTATTTAGAAATAAACTTCTAGATGTAATTAGTTAGCTTAAGATAAGATCATAAGGATTAGTAGGATGAATCATAATCCACATGACTAGTTTCCTTTAAAATGGAATACATGTGGTCATTAAAACATACAAAAAATGAGAAGACATGTGAAGATGAAGGTAGACACGTAGGTCATGTTTCTTCATGCCTAGGAATGCCAAAGGTCCTCCACCTACCACAGAGAGATAGTGAGGCCCTGGAGCAGACTCTCTTTTACAACTTCCACAAAGAAATATCCCCACCTAAACATTTACCCCACAAATCTAGCAATCTGAAATACAAGGCAATAAATCTCTATTGTTTAAGCTAACCAGTTTGTTAATGTGTTACAGCCATTAGCTAAACTAATATTACATCTATCTATCATTCAGTGCGAGACTTAGGTCTTTCAGTGGCCATTATTTAAAGTTCCCATGAAAATTAGGGAAGGAAAATTCTTGTTTCCTGGAAGGAAAGATTCATGAATGTCAATTGCAATTATTTTGAGACTTAATTGTTCTGGGGATTTTTTTTATTTCTTCTATTCTTGAGTACCTGTCTAATAAGATAAAGTTGTTGTTAATTAAGAAAACAATGAAAAAGTGGCATAGAAAAGAATTCAGGTTTGTAGGCAACAAGTCTTTATGCTTCTGTAATTTTGATGTTTTAGTACTAGACCAGTGGCTTGTGTTTATTCTATATTCACAATGCCGAAATCTAGAAAACACTTCATGTTTGTGAATAAGCTTTATGTGAAGAATATGTGTCTCTTCATCATTTATTATTCCTTTAATTTAATTTTATTTTTATTAGTATAGACAAAGTACACGATGCTATGTTTCTTATGTGGAATTGGAAATTTAATTAAACAAATTATGAGGAACAGTGTAATAATTTCATACATATAGAGCATGTCATGATTAAATCAGAGTCACACTCCATACTGTTCAACATTTAGGAAACTTTTATTGATATATTCCAGGTTTTACAACTGAATAAAAAAGTTCCTTCAAGCTTGTCAAATGCTTAACAGTGTTATTTTCAGTGACAGGATATATACTGGTGGTAATACATGGGGAATCTTTTAAGTGATTAAAATCAGTAACATTCTCCCTCGCAAGGCTTATTCATATTTATATGTAATGAGGTAATGGATACAAAATATCAGGAAGAAATGTGAAGGCTCTTTGTAAACACAGCACTACCTCGGTTCACTGCTGCTTGTTCGTGAATTCTGCATCTGACGACAAGCGAGAATTTTGCCGTCCTTCCCACAGAACGATGAGCATCTATGCTTAATGCAAAATTTAAGTTTGTGAAGCAAAGTGTAACTATATTGTTCTTTACTTTTCTATTTGCACTCTAGCTATTGTTTCATAAAATAGATTATTAACCTTTTCTACAGATAGTAAGTTGTTTTTTTAAAAAAAGAATTCACCGAGCTGCATAGGCTGTGCATTACAATCATGCCGTCTCATCTCTGCACATTTATTAAATGTAAGGCACTAAAAAGGAGCATATATGTATATGTCCACTACTGTGAGAAAACACCCAAGATAATCAACTTATAAAGAGAAAGTGCTTACTCTGACTTGTATATTTGAAGTTCCGGATCCATCATCAGTCCAACTGCAGATTAAACAGGGCAATAGGGGTAGCCCAGACAACTCCTGTTGCTTTGGGTCTATGGCAAGGTAGCATATCATAGCAGGACTGAGGAGTAAAGGAAAATATTCACTTCTTCAGCCAGATAACAGACATGAGAGAAATGAAAGGGTCACTCCCACAACCATGGTGGAGACATGCCTTCAGTGACCTAAGGGTTTCCCAATAGATCTCACCTCTCAAATATTCTACACCCTCTTGAATGAGTCATCCTGAGAACCAACCCTATAATGTGTGGCCCGTAGGGGAATATTCAAGATTCAAACTACAGTAATGTGCATGTAAATACATAGAAGTTCATCATGAATAAGCTATACCAAACTGGCTTCTTTTATAGTGGCTTTGTTTGGTATCAAATGAAATGTAGGGGAGGTATTTACTAAGGAAAAACTCAATAGTCTTTAAAGTATTTAGTGTTTGTATTTTAGGTAAGGGTCTACAGGGTCTCAGTACTATATTAAACTCGTAGTGATTCTCCTGTGTACAGCCTCCCAAGTGCTGGGTTTACAGGCGCGCACCACCACGCCGAGTCTCAATTGCCATCTCAGCACGCCCCTGGGGGCAGGCTGGCATGACAGGCCCAGGGATTGAACCCCGAGGGCCCTGTGCCTGCTTGCAGATGCTTTAATCCACTGAGCTACTTGGTCAGCACTAAAAGCATTTAAATTTTGTCAGTGTTTTTTATTTTTTATTTTTGGTGAAACTGGGGATTGAACACAGGCCCTTGCGCTTGCCAGGGAAGTGCTTATTCCCCTGAGCCATCTCCTGGGCCCCAGTATTTAAATTTTGGGTGAACTATTCACAATGAGATTTCTGTGGACTGAGTGCTAAAACATGTACTTCTCTATGATTAAAACGGAAATGTGCCACATACATTTTGGGGTAAAGAAGTCCTTTGTGAAATAAAATGACAGAAGATAAGAATGCAGTTATATACTTACTATTTTAAAATGTAAGCTTTTGGTGTATCAAGACTTTAAATAACATTCTAAAGCTAAATAACCTAAAGGAATGATTACAACACATTTTCTAGAATAAGTAGCACCCACTGCAGCAATACCCCATTAAATATAAATTAGAAGAGCAATGCTCATAAATATTCACACAAGGATGAGATAAATGTGTAAAACAATGTTGAATCATACTAGTATTCAAAGAAATATACTTAGGGAAATGATGGCTGTTTTTCCTATGAGATTGTCAAAGGTTAAAAACATTAATAAAATTGAGTGTTGGCATGTGGAAGGAAAATAGTCCTGAGCTCAATATCTACAGACACGAAGGATCTGTAAGAAAAAAGAACAGAGAAAAGAAATTCGGGAGAGCAGTTAGGGTGTGTGTGTGTGTGTGTGTGTGTGTGTGTGTGTGTGTGTGTGTTTACATAGAAATGTTGCTTCTAGGATTCACTTTTATGGATGCAATTGCATGTGCAAAAAGATTAATATGCATGTATGCTCATCATTACTGGAAAGGAAAATTTTACGTCACTCGAAGTACCCAATTTAAGATAAAATCTAATGTTATGAAATATTAGTGTGTATTGCATTTATTATTGTTCAAGCTCCTATCCTTATATCTTAAAAATCAATTTATAAAAAGCATATTCATATATATATATATATATTTATATCTTTGTCTGAAATGTTTCTTATAAGAATAAATGTTTCATAGACATAACTTGGTAGTGTGATGATAGATAATTTTATTTTATCCTGCTTGCTTACTTTTTGCAATAAGCACTGATAACCTTTCAATAAAATCTGGTTGTTGAAAATAACTTCTTATTAACTTAACTCATAAACCACTAACAGTGCACACAGACCATATCTAGCCAGATATGGGTTCTTTTATCTTTGGAAAAGAATGCAAATAGAAATAAATCTTCTAATGTTTCAATTGTAGTACCTTTTGAGTTCAGCTTAAGTTTAAAAGTCATTTAAACTCTGATCTTGACAGGATTCAGAGTGGCCGGTATAACATGGACAGACATCAAAATGTCAGCATTAGAGATTTAATGCAAAATGGATTTTTTTAAACAGAGGATTAAATGAGATAACCTAAGGGAATGAGAAAGGGAACAGCAGAGCATTTAACTGAAAAAGCAAATCTATGTTACTTTGAGGATTTTCAACACTTTACTACATTTTTAAGAGGAGCGACTTATCTGATGCAATCTGCAACAGGATATATCTCCTCCAATGTCCCCTATAGCCTGCTAAACAATTTGTATTTTTCTCTCAGGTTTACAAATTCAATTTTATTATGAGAATTTTACCTGTTCAATTTTACAGCTTTCATTTAGTCAAAGCACTTACATGTTTTCCAGAGTTTAATTATTAGGGACACTTTTCAAATCAAAATACTTTAGATTAATATGGAATACAGTAATGTAATGAATAAATTTGGCATTGTGGTCATTTTTATGTTGCAACACATTATCATTTATATCATTTCATTTGTTCCCCATAAAAATAGTGTAAAATTAGATATTTTAAACTCATACAGACTAAGAATCTGTCCTAATCGTGTAGTCATTCACTCCATCGTAGAAATTTTGATAACAACACTGCAATAAAAAAATAACATTTGAAAGGACCTTTCTGCTTGATTCAGACACTTTGGTATTCCTTTACATAACATATATGCTTTTAATAATAAATTGGAGCAGCCTTTCCAGTCCCATAAAGATTTTGAAATTATCTTTATGCATAAATGTAAATTTACCTGAGATCACATGCATAGTGATATTTTTCTCTGTTCTGGATTCCATTTATGATGAACATTTGTGAAAGATCTTATTTACATATACATTTTATATTCAGTGTATGGGAAGAAAACAGATTGGATTAAAATGTAGACTAAGAATTTAAGAACCCAGCAGTCCGCTTTACCAGATGCACAGGAGCTGAACTGTTCCTCTCGTGTTCCAGCTTGGAGGAGGCCACTGCAGAACGCTGAAGACACTTTCTAGGATCTTTGTCTCTGGCCCCACTGCCTTGAGGCCTAAGAAATGAATAGAGTTAGCAAATTCAAAGAAACTAGGAGACCCAAGAATAAGGAGATATAAATATTAATCAAATTGAATGTTTGAAAAAAGGCAAAAAGTAGGATAAATTTTTAAGGAAGTAAATTCAAAGACTTGATAGCAAGACAGCTCAGCAGGCTAAGTGCCTGCTTAGGCAAGCACAGGAACCATGGTTCAATCCCTGGCACCACATGCTGCATTGAGCTGGCCAGGGAGACTGGGCATAGTGGCTCACCGCTATAATCTTAGTGCTGGGGAGCCGGAAAATAGGAGGATCATTATGAGTCCAAGTTGTGTAGTGAAACCTTATACCAAATACATTTAAAAAGTAATTGATGAATGAATAAAGGAGGAAAATTTTATAGTTCCCTACTTCTCCCTATGGAATATATTTTTTAATTGTAGGAGTTATAATTTCCTTCAGAATGTCTATGGAACTGGGAAACTATTAAAAATTAGGATGGAAGGGCCAGCCAAATAGCTCAGAGGATTAAAGTACCTGCAAGCAGGCACAGGGGCCAGGGGTCCAATCCCCTGGACCGCAATGCCAGCCCTACCCTCAGGGTGGGCTGAGATGGCAATTGAGATGGTGTGGTGATGTGCCTGTAATCCTAGCTCTTGGGAGGCTGTAAAGAGGCAGATCACTATGATTTCTACTTAGTGGGAACCTGAACACCCTGTAGATCCTTCCCCCCCAAAAAAAAAATTAGGATGGATTACCAGATTCCAACACCAGTAGCCTCCCTACCCAAGCATCTCCTAGCTGTTAACTTCTAATTGTATATAAGCTTTATTGTACAGATATGCATAAGGGACATATTTAATCACACATTATTATTGTCATACTTCTAATCAGCTTAAAGGAAAATGTGTAAAACTTCAGAGAAAAGAAACTCATTACCTAAAATTCAAAATAGGAACAAAGCTTCTGTTTAGTTTTTACATTCTTTATTTTTTAAAGGAACACATTTTGTTTTTATGTGTAATATGCTGATAAACTTACCAACACACACATATAAAAGCAGAATCAAGTATAGCAAATATGTGGCTAAAAATAATAGATATAATTAAGTTACTAAAGAAATGTGAATTAAAACTATTTGGAGGGTTCTTCGTATATGTAATAGAACAGATAAAATATAAAACTCTGATAATATAGAGTGCTGGAAAGTATAGTAATGGAATTGGAACTTTAAAATTTCTTCTCCAAACATAAAATTTCATTCACTTAGAAAACAGATTTACATTTTCAAGTAACTAAACATATGCTATTATATGCTCTAGTAGTGCCTCATGCAATGCCTGAACTACTTTTCCATCACAGGGACGACATAGTGATTGACCAAAATTTTCAAGGCAGAAGTGGGTGTTCTAGTCTGCAATTGGCTGAACCCAAGGCACAAGCAGAGTATCAGAGGCCATGGTCGAGAGAAACGTGCTGGGGCTGTGGCATTTAGGAGGAGAGAGGTGGGCAGATGAGGGGACAGACAGACCCTTTTGGAGCTCAAGGAATCAGCGACCAATTCGTTCAAGGTCTCACCTGGTAGCAGCACGTTCAGCCACTGAGCTCATCAACGGATAATTCCACTGACTGTATGCCACACTCGTAACCTGCTGGCTTCCACACACCTGGGAACTGCATGTGGCCTTTTAGATGTAAAGCATAAAATTCTGCTCCTAACTGCAAAAGGTGCATGTCCAGTTCATTACAATAAATTCATTCAGTTTATCTCTGAGTCACCAAATGTTTACCATTCCAGCTTTGCTGAAAAGGGCAAGTCCATAGTTTCTTCTTTGGAGGCTCAAAGCACACTCTTATCTGTGAGCCTCTTTTAAAATCAAAAAAGAAAAATGCATTCCAGTACAGGGGCATGAGTATAGTGCTCCCGTAATCCAATCATCTTCCACACACATGAGAATCTGGGGAGATACTCTAGATTTATCCTATAACTGGAGAGACTTACTAAGTTCCATTTACAAAAAAAGTCCTGTAGAGAAATGATTGTTATTGCCTATTTACAATCCTTACAAATGGAGACAGTTGGAAGTTCTTCAACTGGAAAATGGATGAACAAACTCTGGGATTCAGTGAAATAGAATACTAAGTATTAGAAAAGAACACACTATTTGACCAACTTAAATAAATTTTCAAGGCTATTGAAGAAAAAACAGGGCCGGGGAGATGGCTCAGTGGAATAAGTGCTTCCCTGGCAAGCGCAAAGGACTGAGTTCAATCCCCGGTTCCACCAAAAAAAAAAAAAAAAAAGTTTTGGGGCTGGTGAGATGGCTCAGTGGTCTAAAGCACCTATTTAGAACAAGCTAAGCTAAGCAAAACACAGGGACCACGGTTCAATCCCCCAGCACCACATGCCAGCCAGCACCGCCCCCTGGTGGGCTGAGCTGGCCACACACATGCACACACACGCACACACACACACACACACACACACACACATAAATAAATAAATTTAGAAAAAAAAAAAAGAAGAAAACACAACACACCTATACAGAATTTGGGACAATGGAGACTAGACTATATTAGACTGCAATCATCTGTAGTGATATAATTTAATAATTAACATAAAACATGATTTGGAATGAAGCTATCTTACTTTACAGATACTTTAATGGTATCTTGTTTATTCATTTATTCACATGAAAACTCTTTGAGATAGATTTAATAACAGCAAAGCTGGGCAACTTTTCATCTTAAGACTTTCTCACAGAGAGAGCTGACTAAAGTATATTAATTTTTTTAAATATCTCCAGCCTTAACTGCATATTGGAATTCTCTGAGAGTTTTACATAATGGTTATACCTAGCACTCTTACTAAAGAGCTCCTAATTTAATTAATTTGCAGTATAGCCTATATATCAGAAACAACGAAACTGTCACTCTAGAATGCTACATTTAGCGCAAATACCTTCAAAAGCTAGATCAAAATTAAGACCTTAGACATGCAAAAACCATATTCATTGCCAGTAGATTCGTAATACAGGAAATGTAAAGGGAACTCCCTCAGACAGAAGTATAATATGAAAATCTAGATTTACACTAATGAATAAAGAGTACTATAAATGGTAATCATGTAGAGAAAAGGCATTTTCAAAGCTCCCGAGTGTAAAAGAACAGTGATTTTAGAGTTCTATTATTCCTACTTGACACTGATTGGCATATGCTAAAGCAGAAGTGAAGCAAGACAGGGCTGGGGAAGTCAGATAGAAGCAGAAAGTGTTTCACACATGTTCCTTGAATGTATTACTGTCTCGCTCATTATTATAGTGCATACGGTAACAAAATAAGATAAAAACAACAAATGACCTCTTTATTATAATAAGTAGGCTGCAGGGTATGAGAAGATTTACTAAAGGAAGAGCTACTTTGAGATTACTTTTGCACAATTTTCTCTGGAATCCTGGTGATTCTTTCTGATAACATTGACTACTTTGTCCTTTCATTCAATAACTACACATGAGTACTAGCTATTTACTAAAGATAACACTGGAAAGGGGAAAATATATGAACCTTGTTCAGAATACCTAATAGATGAGAAAATGTGTAATATATCAAATATATGATGACGGATCATGTATATGATAATATACATTACACACACACACACACATGCACACACACACACACACACACACACACGTGCACAAACCAGCACAGTTACAAAGATACATGACAAATACTTTAGCAGAAATGCAAATCAACTAACTAACTTGGGCTCAGAGGAAGAAGATTCAGTCATCCAGAATTTTGCCTTGTTAGTAACATATTGAACTTCTATAGAAAAACATGTTAGATTTAAAAAAAAATTATATGAGTTTTGCTCATAAAATTTCTTATAAGTAAGGATCATCTTATATTTATTTCATAAGTTCTTAGTTTAGTAGAATGGAAGTCACAGGGGAGGATTTGATATGCATGTGGTTGAAGTACCTACATGTAACATGAATTTGCAAATAATACAAGTGAGAAAAAATTGATAGATTATGTCTAACTTAAAACTTCTCTCCACTTAAAAGTAAAGCATAAATGTGCTTAAGGATGTGTTACAGTTTTTAAGGGAATATTCCCCAAACTGTTTAAAAGGGTTGGTTTCGATCTTGGCTTTATTGGTAAGTGGTAGACACTTATAAGTAGTGGAGCTGGTGGACAGGCCAGGTCACTGAAGGGACACCCTCAACAAGGGTAATAGGACAACAGTCTCATTCATCTTATCTCTCTCTTTAATCTGTATTTATCTATCTTCTACCTATTTTCCTATTTATTATATATCTATTGCTTCCTGGCCAATATGATATGATCAGATTGCTCTACCACATGCCTGTGAAGAAATGTAGCCATGTAATGAAACCTGTAAAGCTGTGAGAAAAGATAAACCTTTCCTTGATTTAGGTATATTTATATATTATTTCAAGTATTTTGTCCCAATAATGGAAAACTGATTAAGCAATAAGCATAACCCTGCCATTGCAATTATAATGATTGAGTGAAACATTGATATGTGAATTGACCTGGTCAAGAGAAACCAAACCACTGAGTTTTCTTAAAATGGGAAAAGAATCACCACTCAAGTTCTCTTAACATGACTTTTTAAAATGTATTTGGTATAGTATTTTACTACACATCTTAGACTCATCATGTTCCTCCTGTTTTTAGCCTTCCCAGAGCTGGGATTACAGGCATGCACTACCCTTGGTGTCGGTGACTGGCTCAGCGTGCCCAGGGGTCGGGCCGACACTATATGTGATGCTGGGGATTGAATCCAGGGCATTGTGCTTGCCTAAGCAGGTGCTTAGTCAACTGAGCTTTCCAGCTGGCCTTCTTGAGATGATTTTTAACTTTAAAATTAAAAACTAATTCTTTAGACACCATGGAATTGTTATATGAGCCCCTTGAGCCAGTGAAATTGAAATCTCTGGTCACTCCTGAGGCAAGCTGATCAATCTGCCCTACCTATAGCATTTGAATTAATGACTGCCTCACCACAAGATTAAAGGGATAAACTCATCAATTTGTCATTGCATGTTTAAAAAGGGAAACTAATTGTTTTTACAACAAGAATCCAGGCAACAAATGAAACAGCAAGGGCTGGATCATACAGCTCAGTATGTGGCTTATTTAAGCCAATTAAAGTAATCCCAACAATCACAAGACAGGCAGCACTGTAAAGGGGCCTGAATGTGAAAGCTGGAGGACAGAAATTGAAAGTCCTTAACACATCACTTGTTTGGAGAAATAACCATGTCCATTAAATACCAGAGCTCTGGAATTTCCAGTTGTATCAAGCCAAGATGTTATTCTTATTTTTGTAATAATGACACTCCAACAGTGCCTAACTGAAATATGTAAATGCTTTATATTTATTAATTCATTATGTCTTCATTTATGAAACAAAAAGAAATCTAGGATATTGTTTCTATTAATGTCTCTTATTACAACCAAGGAAGTAATATACCAAGATGTGATCACAATGGGTCCAAACCAATGAAGGATTTCCACACCTAAGGTCAGGTACTGATTTCATGGTCTTAACCAGTAACCTAGAGTAAATTTCAAAGGGTAGTATAAGAACTGTTGTTTTCTTAGGTGGCTATGATGTGCTAGACTCTGCTCTAAGTGCTTTCTGTATAGTGCTCTCACTTCCCATATCAAATCAATGTCCCAGCCAGACTGTGCCGAGCTGGCTTGCGCTGCTGGATGTGGGATCCAAACGAAAGACTGAAGTTGTGTTTGCAAGTATTCCCAGGAACTAAGCTCAGTGTGAACATAGCCAACCATCACACTTCTGGAAGGTGTTTTCTTCTCACAAGACTGGAGAGCTTTAACCATGTTCCTTCCTCTCCGTCGCTTCAGGAATCACATGGAAAGGCATTTGTGGGACCCCTTTGAACTTTAAAAATGCCATACGCAGCTTTCCTTCCCACCTGTCCTGGTCCCTACACTCTCCTGGTGCACTCTTCTAGGTTCATTCCCCCACTGCTTCTTAGGAGTGGACATTGTTTGCATTTCTAGCTTCCAGACTTCCATAATCAATCTCTTATCTACATAGTCTTCCTCTGGATAACATAATTATTATCAATAGGGCATCACACTAATTCATCCTTGTTAAAAGCTGTTAATGTCTGAAATTTCAATGTTAACACCAGAAATTCAGTAGCAGTTGTTTTTGGCAAAGAGATTCAAAGTAGATTATGTGTTGAGATTTTTTTTTTCATTTTTACACTTTTTGCAAGGATATGTTAATGTTTACAACTACATTTCAAAATATATTTAGCATACAGGCATTGGGAATTGTTACTCAGTTTTGGAGGCCACTTTCAGTAGCTGGCATTAATCTACAAGGGGGTTCTGGAAATCACTTTGCAAAATGCAACCTTGACTATTAACAATTGCAGCTCCATTGAGGATATCGGCTCTTTACATACGGGTACCCATTAGATTGTCTATGCAGAGATTTAGAAATTGGGATTAGAGAGAAGATTCTCGTTTTCTTTGGTTGGCTATGTGTGAAATACATGCAATTGTAGACGGTAGAGAAGACACATTTAACTCACATGGACTGGAAAAGCTGGAAAATGAACATGAGGAGGACAGGGAAGGAAAGGAGGGCTCCTAGATAAGGGAAATAGATGAATAAAGGAATTCCAGATTATTCAACAATATTTTAATTTAAAGTGGTGTGAGCGGTGTGTGCTGAGGATGATTTTATGTAAGAAATCTCTGAAAACAGATTTGTTTGTTCAGAGTACTGATAATATTTCTCAACCCAAAGGAAGAATGAACTGCTATGCTTGTATTACTGCTAATGCCATGTGACAAGTCAGGACAGCGGGGAAGCTCTTTTATGGATTGAGTGGCCTTTCAACACCTCCTCAGCCTTCAGAGTTGGGAATATGTGTTAAGACAATAGCGCACATGCTACCCCTGGGCAACAATCAATCTCAGGACTTTCTAGTTGCTGCTCCTAGCCTGCCTATCATTATGAAGACATAAATTAATCTGTGAACAGCCTTGTATGAATGTCAACAAACCCAGCCACTGTGTCCCTGGTTACCCTGGTGACTGTGGAAGAAAGGGTTTATTCTCACCTCTTCTGTCTTTTTACTGTCAGACCCTGCAGGCAACAGTGGGTGATTGCTATGGTTGGGCCAGAACAGATTAAGTCTCCTCAGCCCACCAGTAATGACAAAATTATTTCCGCGAATGGCCCCTAAAGATTAACTGATGCTCTCACAGTTGTGATATGAGAACAAATTATAAATTAAATTTGTTGTGCACACCAATTAATTGGATCCTGACCTAAATGTTTAATAGCATTTGTCATATTTCATGTCTCACCTTCAGCTGAGATAATGTGATATGATTTTAACATACTTTTTACACTTTTAAAAGATAAAAATATTTATATTCTTATGTAAAACTTTACAAAGTTCCTACATATCTTGCTTGAGACAGACAAATATGTTAGTTGCATAATATTAAAACACTGAAGAAGACTTTTTTTTATATAAAGGTAAGTGTCTTAGGCATTGGGGAAATGATAACAAACAATCCTGACAATATTCAGTGACTTTTCAATGTATATTTTATTGGACAAAAGTGAAAAATAGAAAATAAAGGAGGAAAAATAACAGTGGAGACAAAATATGAAAAAGAAAAACAAAAAAATATATATATAGGACATGGAATGAGGATGGGAGGACATCAGTGGTAATACAGTTATCTCCAGAAGGCTTGTAGAGTAAAGGCAAAAGGAGACAGGAGAATCTCCACACTGTATCTGAGAAAGCAGGTCAGCAGGGAGAGTATAAAGAAAAGCAAGCTCTTTCTCCCTGAAGCAGGGCTATCCAGCGATGGGAAGATTCTAGCACCACCCACAGTGGTTGGTGTGGCTGGCTGGGACTGATAGGAAGGGGCATGTGGTGGCCTGTGATGGCAGAGAGATGCGAGGTGAGCGTGGAGACCCAGTTAAGGCACTTCTGAGGAAGGAATTGCATCTTTCAAATTTTATTTTGAGTAAAATGAGAAGTTTCAGAATTTTTTTCCAAAACTATGGCATAATATAAACTATTTTAAGACATTATGAATGTTGAATTAAACATAAAATCCATCATTAGATGCCTAATTTAATCCTCTTGCCATATTTTCAGATTTGTGCAACAATCATAGTATAATTTTAGAGAGCTTTTGGGTTTTCTTGAAAAGGAAATCTATACACACTAGTATATAATACCTATCTACTTCCTTCTCCACTTCAGAAGCTCCCATTCCCAAAGACCACACATTCTACTTCTAATTTGCATATTTTGGAAATTTCATGCAAAATTACTTACATTCGTATGTAGGTCCTTTTATGTTGAATAATGTTTTAAAGTTTACTCAAGTTATAGTATGAACCAGTGAGATAGCTTCGCAGACTAAAGTGCCTGCTTGGGCAGCTGAAGGGACCGCGGCTCCATACCTGGCACCACATGCCATGCCAGCCTCATCCCAGGATGGCTGAGTGGGCCGGAGCCCTGGGTGGTGGTACGTACCTGTAATCTCGGCGCTCGGGAGGCTGAAAACAAGAGGATCACCACAAGTCCAAGCTGCATATGGAGACCCTGAAACAACCAAATACATGAAAAAAAAAAAAAGTTGTAGTATGAATTGTATTTTTCCCTTTTATTGTCAAATAGTATTCCACTGCAGTAAGTTATATACTGCTTTACCATGTATCATTTAATGAACATTGGATTGTTTTCAATCATTTGGCCATTATAAGCATTGTTCTAAGAGTATTTTTATACAGGTTTTTACATTGGCATATATACTCATATCTTAAATATATATCTGAAATAATTTATATAGCACATGGTAACTTTTGCATTTTGAGAAATTGCCAAACAGCTTTCCATAGCATCCACACATATTTGCATCAGGGATATGTGAAAGTTGCATACCTCCATATTCTCATCAGCACTTGCTTTAATTTTCCTTTCTTATTATAGCCAAACCAGTGGGTATGAATTAATATTAATGGTTTAATTGCATTCTACAATGACTAATGATGACAATTTTTCATGAGTTTACTGCACATTTTTATGTCCTCTCTGGAGAAATATGTAAGATTTTCCTATTTAAAAATGGAGTTACTAGGGGCTGTGAGATGGCTCAGCCATCTAGGCACCTGCCTGGCAAGCACAAGGACCCAAGTTAGATCCCCAGTACCATACGCTGTGCCTGCCCTGGAACCCTGGGTGTGCCGTGATGGCCACTGAAATGGGACATGGTGGCACACACCTGTAATCCCAGAGCTGGGGAGGCTGAGACAGGAGGCTCACTATGAGTCCAAGCTGCATAGCAAGACAATGTATCTAAACAAATAGTTTTTTAAAAATAAAAAAATATATAAAAATGGAGTTACTTATCTTTGTATTCGTAAGTTCTACCCATTCCTTATATAATCTTAACACAAATTCCTGACAAGTAAATGATATTCAAAAGTTTTCTTCCCACTATTTATTTATTTATTTATTTATTTATTTATTTATTTATTTATTTTTGCAGTACCAAAGATCTAACTCTGGACCTTGTGCTTGCTAAACAGGTACTTATTCTGCTGAGCTATATCCCCATTACCCACTGGAATAACATTTAACGTTGGGAACAGTCCAATTTACCAACTTTTCTTTTAACATATATATTTTTGATGTTACATCAAAAGGTAATAAAGATTCATATGTATGTTTACTTTTAAGAGATTTGAAGTTTTACCTCAGCACATGTCCAGGATTCATTTTTACTAAACATTTTTGAGGTTGCGATTAAATTTCATTCTTTTGGATTTGTGTATCCAAATGTCTAATTATCGCCATTGAAAAGACAGTTTTAAACTATCTTGGTACTCTTGTTGAACTTAATAAACTGTAAGTGTTAACCTATGGACTTTGGGTTTCATTCTGAGATTTCTAAGTCTGTCACTATGTTTATACCACTACCACACTTGCTAGCATTTTTCTTTCTAAACTTCTAAGCAATATTTTCTTCTAGTTTATTTTCTGTAATGTCTGTGTAAGTTTAGTATCAGAGTAATTCTTGTTTCTGGTTTCATAAAGTTGAGAAGTGTTCCCTATTTTTTTAATTTAAGAAAGTTTAGGATTGTTTAAAATCTAGTAGGATCTGTAAGCAAACCAACTGAATCTAGATTTTTCTTTGTGGAAATTTTTTATTAAAATCTTGGTCATTTTATTTGGTATGCATGTGTTCATATTTTCTAATTCTGCTCTTGTCATTTTTAGGAAGTAGTATTTCTAAGATTTATCTATTAAAATCTATCAAATTTGTATACTTCTTTTTATGATTTTCTAGAACAATCTTTTTGTTTCTGTAAATTGAATAGCTACTTCAAAATTTTAATTTTAATATATTTTTTTATGTATTTGGCACAGGGTCTCACTAAAAAGCTTGGATTTATAGTGATCCTCTTGTCTTCAGCCTCCGCAGTGCTGGGATTACAGGCGTGCACCACTATGCCCAGACTCTGTCTGGCTCAGCCCACCTGGGAAGGGGCTCGTGCTGTATGTGTTGCAGGGTATTGAGCCGCAGTCCCTGCACCTAAGCAGATGCTTTAGTCTGATCAACTATCTTACTGGCACTACCATACTTATTTAAATCCATCAGTGCCCTAGGATATAATATATCCTGGAGAAATTGCATGTGCGTTTAGACAAAATTTATACTCTATGTTGTTGAGTAGAGGGAACATAATGATTTTATGGTGTTACTAATGTCTGACATTTCCTTGTTGATCTTTTTACATTACTGAAAATAGGCATTACAATTTTTATTATTGATCTGGCATAGTGGCACTTGCTTATAATCTCAGCACTTGGGAAGCTGAAGAAGGAGGTAGCCATGAGCTTGAAGCCAACCTGAACTACATTGTGAGTTCAAATCCAGCCTAAACTACATAGCGTGATCCTGTCACATACATATATATGTCATATACATATACTAGACATTTAAGCTATATATATAGCTTAAATGTCTAGTTCTCCTTTGACTTATGTCATATTTTCTTCATCTATTTTAGAGCTCTGTTGCTAGGTACATACACAATTGTTTTATCATCTTGTCTGTTAACATTGATTAATATGCCTTTTTATTGTTAGTAGCATGTTCTGTTCTAAAGTGTATTTATCTGATATTAGGATTAAATATCTCATGTTTTATGATTGTTGCTAGTACATCACAATAAAAAAATGGAAACCAATATTGCTTAGGTAAGGACTTTTCTGACTTTGTTTCATATAAAGGTGGTCCCTAGAGAGAGAGCTATGGAGTCCTCTATCCTACTGATCTGTTTATTTCCATGATTGAAGTCTGAGGCACTCCATCAGTCCTGGAGTGATTTTCCTCTGTGCATGGCTACTATGACAAATGTAGTCTCTGGTCACTTTGACACCCTTCTCCAATATGGGACCTCTGACCTGCAAATGACCTGAGGTTAAATTTCAAGGCCACATTATTCATTTTCTATTATCAGTAGGGTAGAGTTTAGTCATTGAATGTCCTGAAGTCCTGACTCAGTTCTCTAGGCTGGATTTGTAAAAGCACAGAGATGGGGTCATCTAAAATAATCTGGATACCTGTGAACTAAGCTACTGCACTGCAGATGGTAATTTGTAATAGTGGTTTCATGTTGGGAGTGCCTGTCATTGTGGTATTCTGAATATGGGCGGCTTGTCATGACATGCCAGTTACTGCTAAGATATCTCTCGGGTAGGTGGATGTTCAAGAAGAACGGGGTGGTGAATGACAGCAAGAGACAGGAAAAGGAATATTGTGGGACTGTCCTGCTTCAAGGTTGTATATGGTGAGATTTTTGGACTTATGTGCAAACATGAGAAGCATAGAATTCTTTATCCTATTTTTAAAATATAATCTAATTTTTAAATGTTTTTATATCATATTATGTAGGGATTTAAATTTCAGCGTATCAATACTTGATGAAAAATACCTGTTCCTTATTATGCCTAAGATGTTTGAAATGCAGTGAGATAGTGAGGTTAAGCTTGATAGCCTAAATCGTTTGATAATAACAATAAGCTTGTCTTCTGGATGGTTAACAACTTAAGTTTGCAGACCAAAATTAGAGAAAAAGGAGGGCTACAGGGAAAGCCAATATTTTGGCTCTAGCTTCTAAGGTCAATTAAAACTCAGGACATATGAGAACTTGTACTGTAATGTCATGTACCTCGGTAATGTCCCAAATTTTCTGATCAAGAAGATTATGGGGCCAAAGAGGAAAGTAATCGATGACATAGAGTGTGCCTAAGGAGAGTCACATGGGGAGAGGACACTCTCTCAGGCTTTCACAGAGAGCACATTGGCCAAGCAATGGCTGTGACTCATCCACATGGCTAACACTGACAAAGGTTCTACAATCTGAGGTACAGGATCTCAGGATAAATCCTGAGGGCATTTCACTGAACTTCTCAGACCAAAAAGCTACAACTCTTGTTGCACAGGTCCTGCTTTACCTTGGTCTTAACCATCCAGTAGAAAAGTATGAAGACGAAATATAGGAAGTAAAGCCATGCTGTTATGTTGAGCTGTGGGGGACTCAGGTCAATAATTTCTGACATTGCCAGTTAAACAGAAGACCCAATGCTATTATGGGCTACTGGACTCTTTTGGAATATTTTGCTGAGTTTACCCACCTATAATATTCAATAACAGAACTTAGAAAAAATGGGGTATACCAATGAATGTCCATTTTGTATCTGTGTATTCAAAGTGGTTAGGATAGATATATAGTTTCATTCTCTTAATGAATAGAATGATTTGTTCTAATGGTGTTTGTAAATAGGATCACAAGTCTGCATCTTGTACAGCAATTAACCACTAAGAGAGAATATATGCAGTGTGTTATTTGTTGAATCTGTACTTCCAATTTGATTTGAAACTGTCTCATTGCTATCTGTTTATCAATAAAACTTAAAATAAAATAAAATAAACTGGAATCATAATGGTTATGCATGAAAAACCACTAGAGAGAAAACACAGAGTGCATTGTAGAGCTACCCAAGGCAGAGAGAAAGCAAGAGAAATGCATGTTCTTACTGCTCTTCAGTTCCAAGCTCTCAGATAGCTGAATCCAACTAGAAGAAAAGTGAAGATGAGAAAATTTCTGACAAGATAATATACCACAGAGTAAGGAGTCAAGGGATATCAGTTCAGACCTATTTTTTAAATTGTAAGATTAAGAAAATATTCTTTAGTACAGAGTATACAGGGTTTCACGAAGTAGATCAGACTCATAGTGATTCTCCTGGTTTCAGTCTCCCAAGCACTGGGATTACAGGTGTGTGCCACCATGCCCAGTCTCAATCTCCATCTCAGCGCGCTCTGAGTTGGGGCTGGCATGGCACATGGGGGACCAAACCCTGGCCACTGTGCTCTGCCTAAGGAAGGACTTTAGTCTGCTGAGCTATCTGGCTGGCCTAAATCATAAGAATTTTTGACAATTACAAAATCAGAGCAATCAACCAATGGTCTTATAATTTCAACTAATATTAACTTTTCCCACACATTTATTTCATTAAAATTTGAATATACTTTGATTATTGAACTGTTTGAGTTTGGTGATGATTTTATACAAGCACAAGGGAGAGGAAGAAGTCATGCATGAGTCTACGTGTGATAACTCAGCTGAGTAAGCTGAGTAGACAGAAGATGTAGGTTTCAGGAGAGAGAAATTAGGAGTTGTACTTTGAGGCGACCATTCTGAGATGTCTTTTAGTCATGAAAGTTTACATTAGTTCAGCACCTCAGGCTGGAGAGCAGGAGGTGAAGTTTTTAAGTAATCAGGGAATATGGCAGGAAAACCATGACATTATATAAGGTCTACAGATAAGCTTATGTGTGCAGGAGAGCTCTGTGGTCCACTAACACTTATTAAACAAAAAATTGTAAACTAGCAAGCAAGGAGTAGTGGGTAGAAGAGGCAAACCATGACAATGTCGCATTATAACATTCACAAGTTCAGCAAACATATTGAGGGCTAAATATCAATTACCTGAGTTACCTGCTAATTTCACATCAAGTAAGCTGCTTATGAAGAATGGACCTTTGCATTTTGTAGTTCAGAATTTGTTAATGGCCATAGATAGAAATTAGTGGACAGATAGGACTTTAGGGAATATAAGGGTATTAGAATGGATACAGAATACAAAGGCAAGGGAGAAATTGAGATAGCAAACATTGAAAAGTATTCTGAAGTTTGCTTCAGAGGTGAAAAGAGATGTAGATGATTTTTAGAATGAGGTACAATTGGGTGAAGGGAAATTGCTCTAAGAAGAAGTAGGGCATATTTGCAAAGATAGCAACACAATAAAATAGAACAATAATTGATGCAATAATTATATCATGATGATCTATCTTTAATTTTACTTATAAAAGTTTAGTTAGGTGAAGTGCTTTTTATGCTTATTTTTCTAAACATGTAGGAGTTTTAATAGACTGTTGGCTCCAAATTAACTTCTCACGAATATTCCCAGAAAATCTCTAGAGAAATAAAATTCTCATCACCTATTTCTCAGTATAGAAAACTAATTAAAGTTCTAATTAGTATATAAATGGTTTTCAAAATAATTTTCTTTAAAATACAAAATAATTTACTTTTTCAATTAAACTCTGTATCTGGCAAAATATTGGATTGATTAGACTTCTGGAAAACTTGCATATTATGGCTGAGTCCTCATTTTCATTCTACACTTTGGAGACCAAGAGGAGCAGAAAGAAGACAGGAAATCAGGTGCCTTTTCCTTGCATATTTCTGTGAATGTGGGTAGCAAGCCTATCTCCTTCCAGGCGTCATTCTCTCCTCTTCTACTTGCACCTTACTGACTGGTGCATCAGTGCAGACACGTGCTTATGTAAAGGAACAGGATGAGTGAAAGAAGACTAGTTGCTTGAAGTTATTGTGTAGGAGAGTCTGCGCAATAACTTCGATACATTTTTAAGGAAGATTTTATTTCATTTTAAATATAAAGAGGATTATACTAAAATATCACATATGAAGGACTAATAATTTTTTAAAAAATTGGTTAAAAGCCAAACCATACTGATCTTGGTCAATTATCTATGATTTTATTGCCTTTAGCTTAATGGAGATGAGAAATCATTAAATAGTCTAAATGAGAAAGTACCATAATCAGAATTACAGTAGAAAATATTCTATATAGAGAACAGATTAACAAAAGTCAGAGAAGAAGGAGTTGTAAATATTCATGCCATAGTTCTTTTAAATGACTGGGTTTTTCACCAAATGTTAGCTGTACCTACAACGTGCACTAGCAAGGAGTAAAAATAGAAGCTACTTTTCTTATATCTGTGCATATTAATAGAAAAAACATCATTTTTATAATGTTTACATCTCCCATTCAAGAGTCTACACTCCACTTGCTGTTCTAGCCTGCCTGACTTCAGAAAAGATGACAATCATCAGATTCTAACCTACTTAGCTTCTTTCTCGTACAGCAGTCCTTCATAGGCAGTACCTGCCCTGTGACAAAGATTCTTCTAAGCTCCGGTGATACATCAGTGCATCAAGGAAGAACCCATCCTTCTGAAACTGATTCAGTTTGCTTTTCTAGGACATCTCTATGCAGTTGCCATTGTCAGATGAGCAGAGATTATTTTTATTTATTGCATCTTTGCTCAATCTTTTATTTTCATTTCCCTCCTTGATAGCTGTTTGTTGCTGTAGGGTGACGTGCATGTACATCCACAGGGCAAGGTCTGAAAGTTCACTAGACCCAAGTTCCCACTCAGCCAAGAGAGATTTGCTTTGCTCCATGGCCTCACAGGCTCTCCTCTATGGAAACTTTTTTTTAACTTAAAGAGAGCAAAACAAAACACAAAAAGATACAGAATCTCGAAACAAGATGCTATGAAATTAAAAACTGTTATTATATCAACCATTGCATCATATTATCAATTATTATATTAACAATTGTCATTATACTCTTATATTCAGAGTACTTATTCAGATTACTAGATAGAAGCATGAAAAAGTGATCAAATGTAAGCACTGTTTCTTTCAAAAAAGAAATACAGCTTAATAGTACAATTATCTTAGCTATCATATGTGATATGATAAAGATAATTGTACTATTTTCCTTAATTGACTGAGTAAAATCTATAGAACCTTATACTTCATTTATCTAACCACCAAAACCACTTTCACTGAGAAAATTATTTCACCTTCTATTATAATTTCATTTTTATTTTTTAATTTCCTGCAAGGGAGTTTACATAAACTTTACCATTTTTAGTGCCCAGTTCTGAGAGTTTTAATAAATGCATTTATTTAGTTATGAAAATATATCACAATGAAGTTATAGCATAGTTGGAAAGTTTAAAAATGTTTCCTAATGTCATTTCTTTTTTTTTAAGTTTAGGACAGGGTGTACAGGACAGACAGGGTCTCACTGCAGAGATCGGACTCATAGTGATCCTCCTGTTTACAGCCTCCCAAATGCTGGGATCACAGGCATGCACCACCACGCCCGATCTCAATTGCCCTCTCTGTGTGCCCTGTGGGTGGGGCCAACACAGCAGGCCCAGGGATCCAACTCCTGGCCCCAGCGTCTGCCTAAGCAGGCTCTTTAATCCAATGAGCTATTTGGCCAGCCCTTCCATGTCATTTCTAAATGAAATGTTTCTTCCTTTCACTACCACTTGTCCCATCTCTCCAGCCTTAGGAAACTACTTTCCAATTTTTCTTATGTTTGGAGTTTCCTAGAATAGTATATTAATAGAGTCATACATAAATACTACAGTATATAGCCTATTAAATCTGGCTTCTTTCTCACAGTAAATACAATTAAAATTTGTTACACTTCTTTTTTCAATGCTTGTTGATCAATTCCACAACCAAAAGTAATTTGCTTTGTTTCTAGTTGTTGGCAACTTTAAATAAAGACTGAACTATCATTTATATCGGGATTATTTTTTTATGTATTTAGTAAAGGGTCTACAGGGCCTCAGTACACAGATTGGACTCATAGTGATCTTCCTGTTTTCAGCCTCCCAAGCACTGGGACTAGTGTGCCACCACACCCAGGTTCAGTCACAGTCTTGGCACTCTCTAGGGGGTGGAGCCGGCAGGGCACGTGGAGCCAGGGATGGAACTCTGGTCCCTGTGCCTGCCTCAGCAGGCGCTTTAGTTTGCTGAACTATCTGGCTGTCCCTACATAGGGATTTTTGTATGAAGATAAAAATTGATTTCACATTCATAAGTGCATGTTGGGTATTTGACCCTACTGTAAGTGTGCAAGTATGATTAAACTTATGGTGAATGCTTGAAGTTAAAAAAAAGAGAAAAAATTACAGTAAAAGACACATTGCCATCATGAATTCCATTAATTGTTCTGCTGTAACTGCTCTTATGTGCTGAATTGATTCCAACTTTAACTTTCCTGGTCATTCTGAATTTAAGGAAGATCCAGAATTCCCACAGGGCCAGGTTTATTGAGGAAGGTGGATTAGGTTGTCCTGTAATGCTTCCCCTAATATATATATATATATATATATATATATATATATATATATATATATTTGTGAAGCAACATTTGCTGTGTTTTTTATCCCATCTCCTAAAAAGAACGGTGGAAGAGAACTTCCAGAACAGCTTTAGAAAGAAGCAAGGAAGAAGGTACTTTAAGAGAGATAAATGGAAAAATATCTATTAGTATAATAAATATTCAAATTTAAACATTCACTATATATTTCCATCAAACATTATCCCTCTAAATTTGTGAGAAATCCTCAGACTGTTCCACAGAGTGTCTGACTATGCCATTTTGCAATCCCATCTGCAGTGCATGAGAGTTGTAATTGCTCTGTATCCTGGCCTGTCTTTAACATTATATATTTTTAATTCATTCTAATTTGTGCATAGCAGTACCTAATTAAACTTTTAATTACTAGGTTGTTTAGTAACTAATGAGTCTACAGGTATTTTCCAGTGCTTATTTGTATTGTATATTTATTTCCAGTGCATATTTATTTTGATGAAGTGTTTGTTCAAACATTTTGTATTTTTTAAAAATAGTTATTTTCTTAATTATTGAGTCTTGATAATTAAAAAAATCTGAATACATATAGTTGGCAAAAATTTCTCAAACATTTAAAAATAGTTTTTCATAGTTGTTATATACAGAGAGTCTATACTGGTTATGTTTGATTCATACCTAAGTTTTTAATTTTTCTGGAGATATTTAAATAATACTTCATTTTAAATTGCTGGTAATATATAACTAGCATACAGAATTACATTTGGATTTTGTCTGTTGACCTTCTGTTCTATGAACTCTGAAACCAATTTACTAGCTCTAGAATATGTTCATTTCCTAATGTATCATTTTACATGTTTTATACAAGAAAATCATATCACCTAAAGTAGAGATAGTTTCATTATTTCCAATACAAACGACTTTTGTAAATTTTTCTCAACTCAATGCACTTGCTGTCTATTTCAATACAATGTAGATATAAGTGGAGACACTTATGATAAGGAATTCATTCTTTCTCCATAAGTATCATAAATGTCCTGGGGCCGGTAGTGCTACCCCACTGTCCTTCCTGCTACTGATAATATGCTTCATTTTTCTTCTTTATTTATTCATTTTTTCTTTAGTTTTATTACACAAACCATGATGATGTAAATCATTAATGTTGGGGAAATTTAGGTGAGGCCTACCTAGGAGGGAAATCTTCAAACTGTCTTTGTAACTTTGCTATAAACACAGAATTACTTCAAAATAAAAAAGCATGTTAAAAAAACTCTCAGTGTTTATTAGCCTAAGACATCAACATTATGTTTACATCTGCATTTATACAAGGATAGTTGGAATTGTCACATAAAATTATAAATATTAAAAGAGATATATTAATTGTGTCTGACAGTAACAGGAAGATTACAGAAGCTCAATAGACATTAAAATGCATTAGTTTTCTTTGCCAATTGCTTTAATGATTACTTATGATTGAATAGATGCTTCTGATGCACTCTTTTTCTTTAATTTCTTTTTGGTTACAAACTTATAACATTAATATTTTACCTGAATTCTGTAAATTAAAAACAACGAAAACAAATTTAACATGTAAATCAAGAGAGTATACTTTCTAAAATTGATGATGGAAATCCCTCAAAACCCTGAGAAGGCAAAGACTTATTCTAAGGTTACTGTCATTATGAGACATGTGATTAGAACTACCCTGACAATCGCTCTCAAATCAGTTTTCAAAGGCTGAGAATCCTCGTGTTATTATTTACATTGATCTGCCTTACATGGGAAATGCATAGGAGCACTGACACTTATAAATCGATAAAGAGCAAATTTTAAAAATATTTTTCTTGTGTAAATTTTAAAGAAACTCAAAACTATCGAGCAAAATGAATTATAATCATTTTTATTTTCTATAATATTTTCTTTATGTTTTATATGATAAACTGGAATTTTCAGCTATGTGCATACTTTTCGTTTTTGGTTTATCTAGGGCAAATTTTTAAGTAATAATTCAATTTGTTTCGTTTATGATAAAGTTATATTTCCTATTTTGTCTTGAGGAGTTTGTAGTAAGTTGCATTTTCTTAGAGTTTATCTTTTCTTTTAAAATGTGTAAAGTAAAATAACTGAAATAATTTTTCTTTATTCTCTTACATATCTGTAATCGTATTCTATTTTTCAATCTAATTGATTCCTCTTTAATTTCTTTGCTCTCCTCCCTAAAGATTTATTACCCTACTTTAAAACTTTCTTTAATAACTTTTGAATTTATTGATCCTCTTTGTTCTACTCTTCATTTTTATTTTCTCAAATATCTTTATTTATGAACAAGATCTGTCCTCTCTCATTTATTAAGATTTTCTGTTTTATTTCTTTATTTTAATCTCTTTTTTAATATTATAAGTTATGACGATAGATTTACTCCACTGACTACATTTCTTGCCTTAACAATTTAATATTCATTTTTATTTTATAGTTCCAAAGCATCTGTAAATTTATATTACACTTTAAGCTGAAAGGATAACATTGTCCAATATATTAACAGTTGAGGAACATACATGACACAAGGAAAGGAACAATTAATTTTAAGTAGGTTTCAATGCTATGACAAACTACTACATATTCATATGTCCTTGCAGTCATTATTCTAAACAATGAAGAATCTTCAACATTGTCCTTTTAACTTTTCTTTTAAAATTGTCTTATTACACAGCATTACAATGACAAAAAGATTGGGATTTTGATCATTTCCCCTTTCTAGGATTCTATAACAGCGTAATTCCCAGATGTTAATCCTAATTAGCTGTCATCATTTATTTCTCTATGGAAAGAATTAAATGGCATTCTTGTTCTCTATTTCCTATCTTAGATGTGTCCTAATCAAGGTCACAAGGTAAGACAAGAATGAAAGTTCAGTTGCTGACATATAATTTTTAGTTTGTTTTCCATAGCGTATTCTTCTTGATGGAAATATCATTAGTAATACATATAATGACTTCTCATTTTCAAACTCTTAAGCAAATAAAATTAGCAAAAATCTTATGGAGAAATAAATATTCAAAGTACTTATTGTTTTTCTGGACATTCTTATCTAAATTTGTCTAAAATAATATTTGCCTAATTGAGCATCAGACTGGCAACTGATTAAATCTAGTTTCCATACTCAAGTCTTTCTGTCACAGAATTTGATTTTTCATATTACAAAAACTAAATGATGTAAAATAGTTAATTAATATTTATTTACTTAATTAGCTCCTTTATGTGAATAGCTGAATATGATCATTTTACTATGTCTGTGTTAAGTTCAATTAAATTTTAATTAATTTTGTACTCAGTTAAATATTTAACCAGAAGCTATGTTTTTCAAACTATACCAGGAATCATGAGGCATTCCAGAAGATGAAAGATAACTTCTTACAAAAATATAAAATTACATGAAAATAATAGATAAAATGGGATAAAATATTAAATAATTTATATAACCTGAGAGAAGAGGCATGCTAAAATATCTGATATCGCTTCTCATTCTTTTGGATAAGACCAAGTCTAAAATATCTGATATAAAGTTAGTACTTACTTTATAATTAAGAAATAATTAATAAAAGTTACTTTAATGCTACCATATATAAAAGAGAGGTTAGGACTATGAATAAGAAAGAATTTCTTTATAAATTCTTCATTTTAAGATGAACAACAAAATAGTAATTAATTATTTACAATGGAGTAATATGATACAAATGGCAGCATGCTTAAGGACAGATGTTGAGGGCAATTTAGAATATTCTTTGCACTTTAAAGGAGATTTGACACATTAGTAATCAGATGTTCATTTCAGGAATGTGTATATCTGGAATCTGGAGAATATTATGCACAAAGGAAAAACACCATGATAGTCTACGTGTTCAGGGTAGCAAATATTGGAAAAAACCCAAGTGCCCATCAACAAAGGATTGGATAGAAATGATGTGATATTTTTATAAAATGGACTACTCAGGTATAAAGAGGATAAACGAGGCTTTTATAGGTCAGTGGATACAAACTGATACAGTATTCATAAGGGAAATAAATCAGACTCACATGTTGAAATATCATATTGTCCCTCTACTAAAAATAGAGAAAGAGTAAATAAGATACAAAATACTCATTAGATATTGTAAAAGGGGGAAAAATCGCTGAGTAGATGGCTCAACAGCATAAGCATCCAAAGGCAAACACAAGGTGCTCAGTTGGATCCCCACTACCAAAAAAAAAATAAATAAATAAAAAATAGTACTCAAAAAGAATGAACAACTTTGTTTTGGGAAAAGAAGGGGGAAATATATATGTATATGTACAACATCATTAAGATAAACTACTAATTCATACTCATGTTCTAAAAGTTTGTGGTTATGTTGTTTGATTAATCTTTCACATCTATGTCTTATAATGTGTACGATCACTTTGAAGACAATACACAGTAGATTAAGCATTGTTAATCTCCTATTCTTTTGTCTTTAAACTCTATATCATTGTTTTTGTTGTTTATTTTCCTTTAATTCCCAAGTGAATAATCATTAGAGTAAAGAGTATGTAGTGCCAAAAGTGCAAAGAACAGACTTTGGATGAGAGATGGAAATTTGAGGTCACATTATTGTATTGGTCAGATTCATAACTGGGAAAAATAAACTGCGTCTTGAACTAATAAACTCCAAATAAGCATTGTTTACTTCAGCTCACAGATCCATAGCTTTCAGTGTGTGGTAAGATGTCCCACTGACTTTGTGTTTGTGGGGAGGCGGACTACCACGGTGCCTGTGTGTGATGGAGGAAGTGTTTAATTCTAGCACACAGGAAGCAAAAGTAAAGAGACAAGAGAAGGAATAGGTCTTGTGTATCCATCAGCTTTCCTGTTACTGGGAAACAACCCCTGACATCCAAAACATAAAGAAAAGGATTGAACTCAAACCCTTGTGTGTACCAGGCAAGTGCTTATTCCACTGAGCCATCTCCCCGGCCCAAGAAAAGGAGTTTTAGTTTGGCACAGTGTTCAGAGGATTCAGTCCATGGCCAGTCAGCTCCAAAACAGAAATATGGCAAAAGCACATGGTAGTGCAAAACTGTTCAGTTCACAGTGAAGGAGGAGTAGAGCAGAGGACTGTGCCAGGGAGGAATGGCTAGGGGGTACTACTCTGCCCAAAGCACACAGTCATGGCTATGCCAATACACTCAGATGCTTTATTAATCTATATTTCTTAGTCCAGTGAAGTTGTCAAAGAAGGATACACAGTCACCACCCATTCCTTGTCAAATACATGTCCAAATACCTAGCCTTAAATTTACTTAATTTTGAAATAACAATAGAAAGTTCATAATTTAGCCTAATATACTATGACTACCCCACATAAAACTAAAACCATAATAATCCCTTCCTCAAATTCTCAAGAGTTATAACATTTTTCAAATCCGTGTCTCTTCTTATATCCTACGTAAACTCTTGTGAACTCCTGGAAAACAATGTTACATAATCGCAGGGTACAATTTCATAACGTAAACAGTCATTTTCCTAAAAAGAATAAGGGATAGTAATGAATCAGAACAAAGCAAGACTGAATCACAGAGGGAAATTTTTAACTCCTATCAATTCATATCTTGTATCCATAGCACAGGGTGGTACAAAACATATTCCACAGGATTTGGGCAGTCCAACCTCTAAAGTCCTGCTGGTTGTAACCCACCATGTGGCCTCTTTCTTAGTTCTATCTCCTTTCACAGGCTACATATTTCCTATGTAGAGGGACATTCCCCATTTTCATCTCCACAACCTGAAGGTCTTTACCATTTCATTTGCTTCATTCCTATAATCATGCAGCACCCACTTTGTAGCTCTGCACCAGGAGTTCCAGTGCATTTTTGAAATATGGGCTGAAGGGGCTGGGGAGATAGCTTGGTGATCTTAGCACATGCCTGGCCAGTGCAAGGACCTGGGCTCAATCTTAGGTACTGCATGACATGCAAGTCCCATAGCACAATATGTGTGGTGTTACATGTCTGTAATTCCAGCACTAGAGAGGCTGAGATAGGAGAATCACTATGAGTTTGAGCTGTTCAGGGATACTCTATAAGAGAGAGAGAGAGAGAGAGAGAGAGAGAGAGAGAGAGAGAGAGA
>NW_004524579.1:20310894-20340938 GCF_000260255.1 Octodon degus | reverse complement strand
AGAGAGAGAGAGAGAGAGAGAGAGAGAGAGAGAGAGAGAATATGGGCTGAAGCCTTCTTGAGCTAACAAGCTAACAGCACTTACATTCCACATGCCAATAAGTCAGCATTATGTTAAAAAAAAATGCTAAGATCTACTCTCAGTGGAAGCAGAAATCAGACTTGGTTGGACCATAGTCGGTGTGGCTTCCAAGTATGTGGTTGGCTGTGTGTAAGGAAATGAATCGTGGGAACCACTTTCGCAGCAGACGCCTCCAGCAGGAGTCCAAGGACCGGTCTTCTCAATTACAATGTTACACTTTTGGACTCTGGAGCCTGTATTGTGTTGAGTCTTGCTAATTCCTAAAAGAATCATAAGGCCTCTTGCTTCTTTTTGTAATTATTATTATTTTTTGTATTGTTAGGGAAGGGTCTACAGGGTGTTCAGGATCTCACTACTAGATTGGATTCATAGTGATCCGTGGTTTACAGCCACCCAAGAGCTGAGATTATAGACACACATCACCACACCCAGTCTCAATTGCCATCTCAGCACACTGCTGGGGCTGTGCAACACAGCAGGTCCAGGGATTGAACCCCAGGCCCCTGAGCCTGCTTGCAGGTGCTTTAATTCACTGAGTTATTTGTCAGGCCCTGTAATTAAACTTTTGGTGTATTTCAAATATACATGATAACATCCATTATGAAGAATTTGTACCTGTACATAATACAACTTAATTATTAATTCTTTTCTTCCTATCCCCTCCTCACCTTTCAACTCTTTGTTCTCTTCCTTATTTATGGCTTTTTTCCATTTTATTTTCTTATGGTCATTTGTTTGTTTGCTTTTGATTTTGCTTTTCTTGCCTCCTTCTTTCTCTCTAGGTACTCTTCCTATTTGAGTTTTTCTTCCTGTTTCATAATATCTCTTATACATTTGGATCCTTACCTATACTTTCAGTTTTTCACACTTCAGTCATTCTCACAAATGATGTGAGAACCGGGCATGATAGTGCATATCTGTAATCCCAGCACAAGGGAGGTCCGAGACAGGAGGATCACTACAAGTCCAAACTCTGTAGTGAGACCCTGTATCAATTATTTTTTTAAAAAGACTGATATTTTAATTATCTGTCATAAATATTGAGTTAAAGAGTATGCTCTGAGGGTGCATCCATTTACCTAGAAATATCTGAATTTTTTCTTTTTCTCAAGAAATTAAATTTTTCACTTAGTTATGTTTATTGGTACATTTTATTTACACAAAGTCATTATATTCATCATAGGGAATTTTTAAAAATTAGTTATTTTTGGTACAAGGTCTCACTATGCAGCTCAGACTCATAGTGATTTTTCTTGTCTCAGCCCCCCCAGCGCTGGGATTGCAGGCTTGTGCCAACACACTCGGTTTCAGTGACTGGCATGGAACATCCAGGGTTCCAGAGCCCACATGGCATGTGGCACCAGGGATTGAAGCCAGGTCTTTGCACTTGCTTGGCAGGCACTTAGACCACTGAGGTATCTTCCCAACCCCATCATAGTGAATTTGTACATGATATATTTTAATTTCTTTATTTTCCCCAATTCCCTCTCTTTAATCCCTTTTTCTTCCTTATTTATAAAAGCTTTGCTTCTATTAATCCTATTTTGAACTATTTTTTTTCTATCCTTCCTTTCCCTTTCCCCATATCCTATTTTCTTTTTCCTTGTGAAAAATTTCTTCACATGCCGTAGTATCTACTGTACATTTTGGTCCTTATTTATTCTTTCAGCTTCTCACACCAGGGAGAAGATGTTATATTTATATGTGTGAGTCTGATTTATTTTACTTAAAAGTACAATCTCAAGTAACACTGATTTACCTATAAATACCTCAAGTTTATCATTTTTATGGCAGAGTACTACTGTATTGTATATAAAAATGTCACATCTTGTTTATCCATTTATCAGTGGTTGATGGGCATTTGAGCTGTTCCCAAAATTTAATAATTACAGACTGTGCTCCTATAAACATTGGAGTGCATATATATTGCTGTGGTGTCATGCCTTAATTATTTCTGGAAGATGCCAAGAAGAGGATTAACTGGGTTGAATAGAACCTTATTTTAGCTTTTTGAAAAATCTCCACACTAATTTCCACAGTGGTTGCACCCGTTTAGGCTTGCAACAAAAGTGAGGAACAGCTCCTTTTTTCTCACAGCCCTGCCAACATTTGTTATTGGTTGATTTCTTGACAATAGCTGTCCTTTTCAGAGTGAGATGGAATTTTGGTGTCATGTTAATGTGCATCTCTCAAATGACGAGGGATTTTGAACTTTTTTTCCCATCTTTTTAAAAGTTTCTATTTTCTACTTCTTTATCTGAAATGTCTATTCATTTCAGGAATCTTTCTTCTTCATTTCTTCCTAATGGCATTAAATATTTTAGGATCTGTACCCAAGTGTTTTGTTTTTGTTAGTAGAAAGCATGAATGCACATGCAGAGTGCAATGGATGAGCCTTGGCCTGACAAATATCTCCAAGATCATACTTACCTGCCAGCTAAGTATTCTGTACCTCTTCTGGCTCTAACTTTAATCATGGATTTCTCTGGATCAACATTTAAGCTTTCTATTTTTTCTCCTCTGCTTTCTGCCCCCAAGTCTTCCTATAAATCTCACTTCAGGTAGCCAGCAGTACACATGACAAAGAATAAATGTTGGAGTTCTTTGATTTTTAGTCCACCGGGTTAGATTAGATTACATTCTTTGCCTTAGACTCCTGCAAAGTCTTAAAATGTGGGCAAAATATAGGCACATTTTCTGCCAGAGGAGATAACACTTTTCATAATTGCCTGTGGAGCCCTTTTTCCCAGTGACACGTCCAGAGCCTCGTCCTGGCTGTCTGCACTTGTATCAGAATGCTGCTCTTCAGAGCTCTTGGCCAGGAACACTCATCTGAGTCTTTTTTCAGTACTGGGTGGCTTTTTAATCCTGCTTCTGTAAACTTTTCCAAACACTTCCCTCAAGCCATTTCCAAAGTTTTCTAATCCACATGGGTAGATACAATCACAGCTATGGAGCCACATTGCCATTTCAAATTTTTCTTTATTACTTGGCTTTCTTTGCTGGCCCCATTACTGTACTCTTTCCACTTAGAGAAGGAGCGTTCTAGCTTTTCCCCTATTCCAAGAATTTAATCAGGAGTCAGCCTTCTCCAAAGCACGAATATCCTGGAAGATGCACATCATGTAGCAAGTGGCTCTGTGCATGGAGGGTGAGAGACAGTGCTGGAGAGGAACGTTGAGTGACCACATCTGGTTCCCAAAGTCATACCTCCTTGACCCATGCATATACAATGAGTACTAAGCTTTATTAATATATTATGTAGTTTGCGATCCAATCAAATTGCCAAATAAGATTAACAATTATCACTGGAATAACAATCTCTCCTAAAAGTGCATCCTTCCAGTGTTCTGACATCTTCAGACTGGGTTTCATCTACTAAATTGCCCAAGAACTTCCACTAGTGCTAAAGAACAAACCTTTAACACAAACACTCTTGAAGGACATATGTCTAAACCATAGACATTATACAAATGATTCCATAAACCTTACAGCTTCCAGTTAAAACAAATGTTACCACTATTTTATAGTTGTGAAATTTAGGTTGTTACATCTAGTACAGCAAATTTTATATTTATCTACTTTCAGCTCAGTGTTTCCAAAATTAAATTGTGGATTAAGCTCTTTTAAAGGAAAATTACTACTCACTAATCCTCAATTTACTTAAATTATTTGTTATTCTAAAAATAATTGTATAGAACTTTGTTTTAGTACAACCAAAACAAAATTTATGAATCTAATTTATATGCAATAAAACTTCACATAATCAATGGAACATTTTGCTATGAATATTAACTTGCTGCAATTGGCAGTTTTAATCATCATTAATATTTGCCTACTATCTTTATATGGATTTTATCATATGTGGGATATTTTCAGTTTCATTGTCTTGATTATTTGTACTGTTCAATGACCTGATCTTCATATTTCTCTCAATAGTTTTCCTCTAATTATTAAAATTTTCTAAGATTTCTTCTAGGGAAAGTCCAACAACAATGTATGTGTTGCTTTGTACTTATAAATAACAAAACGACATATTTATTTGCACGCTAATGAAAATCCAAATTGAAAAAAGGCAGAAACCCCAATTATAATATATTAGACCAAATAATGCAGAATATATACGTTGTGAGCATATACTATTGCAAGAATAGACAAAGTCTTACTTTTTTGTAAAGTTAATGAACCATTAAGAAAAAGTGGAGATAGACCCAGAGCACAGGCCCTGCGAGTGAGTGAGATGACTGAGGCTGCGGCATCCTGAATAGACCCCAGAGTGCAGGCCTAGCGAGTGAGTGAGAGACAAGGGCCCGCGGATCCTGAATAGACCCAGAGCACAGGACTGTCAAGTATGTGAGACCACCAAGGGCCCGCTGGATCCTGAAAAGGCCCACACTCCAGGCCCGGCATGTGAGTGAGACCACCCAGGGCCCGCGGATCTTCATTCAACCCAGAGTGCATGTCCAGCAAGGAACTCTTTAGCAGAACTCCCTGCAAAGAGACTAGAGGCAAGACCCACCCAGCTGATTCAGGAGCAGAATATCTTGGCAGAGAGAAACAAAGGGTTCAACTCTAACGGCTGCAGCAGAAAGAAGTGGAGCACAGCAGCCAGATCCAAACAACACCCATCTGAACTTCATAGATCCGGACCTGGCGCTAAGGTAATAACTCTATCTAAGCTCTACACCAAAGGTCAGAAGACAGTGGTATACAAAATGACAAAGGGAAGGAACAAAATGCAGTCTCAGGCCCCGAGCCCACCCAGTACAACTGCAGAAGACACTAGCACTGAGGAAACTGGCAATCACACACCAAATATCTCTGAAATAATAGCGTTGGAAGTAAACAAACAACTGCAGAAAGGTATAAAAGAAATCAGATCAGAAATAATTTCAGAACTAAAAAATTTAGTGATAACTATAATCAAAGATGTACTAATTGCTTCTTAAGAATACACTGACAAAAAAATAGAGCAGAATATTAAAATGATGGAACCCCTGAGTAAGCAATTTAGGAAAGAATTAGAATGCATGAAACAGGTTCAGAGTGATATACAGGAAATTGAAACCTCAATCACAAGCTGGCCAAACCTTTTGAGGGAAAGTGAAAATAGACTTTCTGACCTTAAAGACACCATTGCAGCTAGTGAAAAAGTAAGAAAAGATTTCTTAAAACAACTAGGATGCAGGAACAAGTAATTTAATACCTGCAAGACGATGCAAAGATGAACAATGTGAGACTAATAGGCATCAATGAGAAGGAAGGAGTCAATACAAATGTTATAAAAAGAATATGGGCAGAAGTAATAGCAGAAAACTTCCCAATTATGGGGCCACAATCTGACATTCATGTAACTGAAGAATATAGAACTCCAAATAACATCAACCCAATGAAAACCACACTCAGACATATAATAATCAGGATGCCAGAAATTCAGCATAGAAACAGTATACTAAAAGCCACTAAAGTACAGAAACAGATCACATTTAAAGGAAAACCCTTTAGAATAGCAGCAGATTACTCTTCACAAACCATCAAGTCAAGAAGAGCATGGAGCAAAGTACTTCAAGTCTTGCAAAAAAACAAATTCCAACCTAGACTGATCTATCCTGCAAAACTCTCTTTCAAGTATAATGGAGAAGTGAAATACTTCCATGACAAAGAACAACTAAAGAATTTCATGATGACAAAATCAAGCCTACACAGACTACTAAATGATGTTCTAGAGAGGAAGCAAATTAATCACAGCCCCACGAATGAGAATGGAAAGAACCCACCAAATAGGGCAAACAATTAAACAGAGAATAAGAGGTATACAATAGTAGTCTTTCAGTTATTCTTTTGTGTTCAGTAGCAGAATATTTTCATCAGCACACCCTACAAATGGACTTCTCTTCCACCTTATGGGTCATGATTCCACCTGAGTCTACAGGGTGGATTTCAAAGAAATAGCTGTAGCTCAGTTCCACAAGTGACGCCTAACCACCAGTAACTGTCACAGTCATTATGCATGTCCACAACACACTAGAACTTTGTGCAATATCCTATCCTCAAACTGTTAGATGTGCTGGTCATTTACTTGCCATTCCAGTATTTATCTTATGATTCACTCTTAGTATTTCTTTGCTATCATAAAAACTTCTTCTTAGTTCAATTGTTTTGAAACATTTACTTTTTAATTAATTAGTATTTAATTCTCTGAATATTGCTTAATCTTATTTTTTTGTTCTAAGATTTATACTATATCTTTGACTTACAATTTATTTAAAAGATATTGTATGATATCTTCTAGTATTAGAAACTTTAAAAAGTATATTTCCATTTTCTTTTGAATTATATTACTTCTTCCCTGTCTTTTATACACACATACACACACACATATGGAAAAAAAATCCGTGTATAACCCAACATAGGATTGGTACTATTTCCTAGAAATCTGGAATGACCTTTAAATAAGGGTTCATCTAATATATCTTTTATATAGTCCTGCATAACTATCACATTGAGAGCTCTTTATTGTTCATCCAGGAGCATACTGCAACTTCTCTTGCCTTTTGAATTATGCTCTTTGTCATTTCCTATATGTTACTTCTAGAGGTATTAAAATATTTCAAGTTTGTATAACTAGAAAATCTTGTTTTTGGTTTTCAAAGGTATGTTTGCTAAGTATAAAATTCAAAGAGGACAAATCTTTTCTTTCAGTCCTTTAAGTAATCTATTTTCTTACACCCTTGGTCCTTATTTTTTCTTTCTCATGTGGAATAAGATGCTATTTAATTTTGTTCTTCCATAGCTAATATTTTTATGTATATGCTTTAATGATTTTTTTCTTTATAAGAAGTTTTGGACAGTTTCATTTTTGTGCATCTTGGTATGATTTTATTTAAATCTCTTTGCAAAAGGTCCATTTTTCTTGGAAATGTGGTATTATAGGTTGAACTAAATTCAGAAATTTTAAATCTTAAAAAAAATGTTTGAAACTATTGTTTGAAGCAAGGTACAATTCCCCTATGATGAAAGCTATCACTATGTATATATAAAATGTACCAATAAAAAATTTAAGGAAAGAAATTAAAAAATAAATTTAAAAGAAAAAGAATAAGTGGACAGCTTCCAGGAGGAATGTCATTACCCTAGAGTGCTAATGAGATTCTCTATATAAGTTATTTTCTTTTAAAATAAATGAATATCATTTTTAGTAGACCTTTTGTATTTGTAGCCTGCAAGAAAACTAAAAACCTTTAGAAGAAAGTCTTGAATAACTACTTCATGTCTTTGTTGCTCCTCCCTCTCATTGCTGGGACAAAATACCTGACACCGAAACTTAAGAAAATAAAGGTTTATTTAGCTCACAGTTAGTGGAGGTTTCAGTCCATACTCCACTGGCTCCAAGGTGGGCTGGCATATGGCTGAGGGCAGCAGTTCATGCTGATGGAAAACATCAAGAGCAGTAGAAGTAGTAGCAGCCACAGCATCTATCAAGCCTCTCTCCCTATCTTCCACACTGACTGTGAAGACCGATCTCCTCCAAGGAGGTGGTGGGCTGCGAAAACCAGAGCTCCTCCAAGGAAGTGGGGCATGCAGAAGCCTTCTTCAGCCCTTTATATACTCTTTTGGTGTTGAGTCACTCTAGAGCATTCCCTCCCTCCCTTCTTTTCTTTTGCTTTCCTCCCTCCTTTTCCTCTACTCTCTCTCTTCCCTCTCCTCCTTCTCTTCCCTCCCTTCCCTCCCTGCCCTGGGGTGGGCTCCCGGATCCATCCAAGCTTCAGACATCTCAAGTTGACACCATATATGAACCACATTTCAGATTTTTGAAGTTCTATAAATTGTTGTCTAAACTGAAGTTAGATTTTTACATGAAACACAACCAAGACTTTAAGAAGAGACTGGAAAAGTATGCAACTTAGTTTTCAATGTGAGAAGAAAGGTGTCTCAGCCTGATTTTCTACCAACGTCTCTGTGTGCAGGTGTGAAGACTAGTTGTGTGACCACTTTAACACATTCTGTTAGGCATATGAAGTATGCAGTTTAGTAAAGAGGTTTTTTTTTTTTTTTCAGAACCAGGGAATGAACTCAGGCCCTTACACTTGCCAGGCAAGTGCTTATTCTCCTGAGCTATTTCCCCAGCCCCTCTTCCAGTGGTTCTTAATAGATGGACCTGATAAGATGCTGCAGAACATAACTACCAGGTCCTGGTAATGACTGAGGTTTCATAGACCCAGTTCTTTGTTGAAGCAATACTTCTCAGCCAGTGGAATCTATTAGAAAGCTCTGAACATCACATTATCTCAACATTTAGTCAGCGCCTCACCTAATCTATAGCCTGCAGGGAGGAGATTCATTCATCAGTATGCTTTCCTCTCTTCAGATCACTCCAATATGTTATGGAAAATCAGTGCTTCAAAGGGAATGGTATAAACCATTACTCAAGCTTTACCCTTTATTTCCTCTGACTAGTGTAGTGAATAATTTCTATATATTTTATTTAATAGCAGACACTTAAGATGGTTACATGTGTAGACATAAATCAGAGTTAAAAGTATCTTTCAATCTAACCACATAAATGCAATATAAAACATTAGGAACTTTGGAAATGATTAGCCAGTTTCTTCAGTAAGAGGAAATGCTTGAGGAATTTAGGAAAAGAGAAAATGTTATCATTTAGAAAGTTTCTTGTTTAGTGCTTAGGCCAAGCAGAGAAAATTTTGTATCATGTGATTAATGATGAGATGAATTCAACCTTACACAGACAAGATGCCTTCCTACAAGTATGACATTAAAGTAATGTTGCAGTTTTAAACCATACTTTCCACATCCTCAAGTATTCATATGTGGGCTGAGATACACTCTTGGATTTCTTCACTTCCCAACACAAAATCCTCACAGTAGTAATTTATGTCACTGCCTCTCTTTTTTTCCTAGAAGTCCAGTGCACTGTTACAGTTAAGTGGTCACAAGACATATTTACTACATTTATCAGGAAGAGACATAACACAATGGACTTCTAAAATTTTAAGTGTAAAAGTCAATAAAAATTAGGCCATCTTGACAATTTGTATTGAGAGGGATTGTGAAAACTACTGGAGCAAATTACAAAATTTCCTTACTCTTTATTTCTCTTCGGTTATGAAGAAAGATTAGGGATGATAAGCAAATTTGGGAAAATCAAACTTTCAAAAATGAAAAATTTGTTTCATTAAAGAGCAGATAAAATAAAATCTTTCTGAAAAACAAAAAGTTTGAGTCCTTGGCCCAGAAAAGCTCCCTGTATAGCAATAGACATCTGCGAATTTGTACCACATACAGACTTCCATCAGCTTCTTCTAGCTCTACCTTAATAAATTCCAAAATGAATTGTTGATTTTTTCTTACAAACATGACTCATTCTTTTTCCTAATAAATACATCATCTATCCAAACAATTCAGAAAAGTCAATAGTTTTTCTCTTTTTCCTCACACTCCACTTTGAATCCATTAGTAATTCCATACAGTTTTTTAAAATTTTTTATTTACTTTAATGAGAAAAAAGATAAAATAGCAATGAAATAGTTTCAAAACAGGTTAGTAGGACAGTTACAATAATTAATGCATTGCATGTTGTTGTCTTTGGAGTAGTTATTCAGAGGAATAGATGTAGACATGATATCTTGTCTAAACAATATTAGTACTGTTTTAAATTTAAAAATAGTTAATAATTTTGCTACCTCTCCCCCTTTCCATTAGTCATTTACATTATCATATCCCCTTGTGTCTCTTTCATTATACAGTAAAGGCCTAATCTTTGGTTGCTTTTTAACTCCATATAATTTCAAAGCTCATTCTTCAAATATTGGCTTGAGTGAGCTTTTGAAAATGCTGCCTTAAACTATATATTACAAATCTACCTCAAACACGAAACCAAGCCAAATGGGAAAAGCTGTGGTTTATTTTTCTTACTGGCTAGTACGAGTCTTGATTATTTGAGACATACCAGTGGCTTTCCACTTCCTGTAAAAACAAAATCAACTCCTTTCCTTTGTTTTTCTGCCACACCGATTTCTCTGTAGGCCAAGAACAGCTGTTTCTGTCTTGGGCTCACTGGGAAACTTTCCTCCAGAGTTTCATGTGGCTTCGTGCTCCTCATGATTCTCTCCTCAGCTCAAAAGAACCCAATTTTCATCAGTGCACTTAGCTCACTTTTGGCCTTGATCTTTGATTCACTGTCTCTGCCACCTGTATCCATCCCTGTGTTTTATTTTGTCCCCAACACATCCATATCTGAATTAGATATTATTCTCAACAACAATTTATTTTTCTTCACTATTCACAATAAAATTTGCTTGAAGGCAGGCATTTTATTTGCGATACTCTCAGTCCTCAGAACAATGTCTGGTATATAAATGGTATACAGAAAAATGCTTACCTACTATGAATTTTTAATAGAAATAAATACAAGTCCACTGGTATTGTTATGGTTATAAAATGATACAATATTATGGTCAAGAAGAAACAAGTCTGAGCTATTTTAGGATAAAAATTTTTTGTAGCTGAGTGAATTTGAAAGCTGAGAGATAAACTAGTAAGACACCTTAGTCTAGAATTCAGGATAATTGACTATAACTCTAGTATTATATGTATTTTGTTTGCCATGTGTTTCATTTTTATTACTGGCCACTATGAGTATTGCTAAATAAGGCAGTTTTAATTGGCTCTAAATCATATATATAACCATGTATTTGGTTGGATCTAGGTTATGTGCAGAAATACAAGGACTTTACTATGTAAACACCGCTTTTCAGGAGAGTACCCACTAAATGAAATTGGGTAACTTTTATAGTCCTTTATTTGTGACTTTTTAAATAAAAAAGCAAAGTTAAATGTCTAAGCAGGAGCTAAAGGAATGATACCCCCTGGAAATTGAGTGAACCAAAATGAGTAGATATGTACCTTAGAGCAGGAAGTATGAGATGGATAGAGGGACACCCAGCTGAGAAACAAGGGTTTCTAACCAGAGAGAGCCATGACAGAAAAGGAAAAGTGCTGAGGTGCAGAGCACAACAAAGGGTTTTCTATGGCATTCATTTGGTAGATTCCTTTCACTTTTACTTGGAAATGAAAAGCAAAATGAGAAAATAAGCCTGACCCATCCATCTGTTTTCTCGGGAAAACTCCAGAGTGAAACACAGATGTCTGTAAGAAGATGAATGTGTGGAAGGAAAGTTAAGCAGAAGCTAATACAGTACCTCACCTCGGGGGTTTGCAGTGAAGGCTCCAAATGAATTGTACTTCAGAAAGGTTGATCATGACAGGGGGGCAGATTAAAATGAAGATAGAGAGTGTGACTAGGAAGAAGCAAAAGAGTAAGGGAAATTGTGCTAAAGATTTCATTAGACATAAGAATAAAGATACATAGGAAAGAAACCTGTGCTGGAAGGCAAATCACTTTTTTCCATTGAAGCATATAGATCCCAGTGGTGATATCAAATGCCCTAGTGGCAGTACCACATTGTGGATAGTAGATGGGTGGTGAAGCTGTAATTTCAGAAATAGGAGAAGCATTAAGACATACAAATTCACAGGATTATTAAATGAAAAGAAAAAGAAGAGAATATTAAGAATGAAGGAAAGAGAACAGAGAAAACTGAAAACAAGAAAATAAAGAATAAGGAATTTGCCATTATGACACTGATACATGATGTGCCACACAAGATAAAATACGAAAGTATTACAACTCCCAGTCTGTTAGATGACTGATACACCGAACTTGTGTTTTCTAAGAATCAGAAAAAAAAATTGTAGGAACAACAGAGGTTATAAGTAGGAAGATATTTATTGAGAAAAACTATAACTCATAAGAAGCAGAGGGAGCACAAATGGGTTGCCCAGGGATCCTGCTTTACAGGGAAATTTTATAGATCATTAGCCACATCTTCTCCATGTTTATCCAGTAAGAGTACAAGTAGAGATCCTTATGTAGTAGTGATCTAGTGGGGAAATTATTCATGTACCAAGGGAGCATGGAAAGAACAGGCTCTTTACAGGAAATGAAGGCTCAGGTAGTCTTGGCCAGCCACTAGGATGACTGATATCTACCTAGACTTCATTAGGCCTGGTGTTTTTGAGGAAGTGCACAGGCCTGGTCATTTGATCTTTATCTTGAGGCCTGGCCTTCAACAGATGTGTCTTCAGCTGTTGAGATGTGCTTCACCTTTGTCCTGGCTCTCTCATGAATCTCGCCCTACCTGACTGTCCATAATATTTCCATCTAGTTCAGCTGTCTATAATAAAACAACACAGGAATCATGAGTTTATTTTCCATTATCAGGTGTAAAAAAGTTAGCCTTTGTGTGCAAAATTCTAGGAGGGACTTGGTATCATCAGTTACTATTTAGACAATGCTAAAGACTGCCGCTTTATTTTCTACAGCCGGTAATGAATTAAAAAAATGTTCAACCTGGAAATAAATGTCTCTGCACTTCCTCAGGAATCATTTAAATTGGCAAATAACTGTTTTTGCATCATTACCACTTAATGCCTCGGGCAGCTCCAATGGTACCTGGAAGATAATAAAAAGGTGTCAGTATTATTCATATCTTTTAATTGCTCCTATTAGCATTTTTTGTTATCCCATGGGCAAAATTGTTAACACTTGACTAGGTATACAGTGGATGAAGGAGACATAACAATCCAGACTGAAATACTCTCTTAAGTACCCATTATATTGGATAGCTATGAGAAACTATAAAACTTTGCAATAAAACCTATTTACTGGTAAAAATTAAAATTACTTTTAACAGCTTTATAGCATGCAAACAATTAAAATGGTTATGTCAAGTTGGAACTGCTACTCTGTTAAGTCTTGCTATGAAATGAAGTAAAAAGGGAAGCAAAACAAAAGGACATGGAAATTGCAAAAACAAATACAACAACCTCCTCAAAATAGAGAATCCAGAGACTTGAACTACCTTCTTCTTTCTAAAGTCATTCATTATTCTTATAGTTGTAGCAATACTTTATATACTTGCATGTATAACTATTAGTAGAATACTGCATCATCTCATTCTATTTGAATGATTTCATGGAACATTTTTGTGTTTTAAGAAAGGCCTATTTGTAGAATCCCAAAAAAGTGTCTTTACCATAATTTAGTATGTTCTATCAACAAGCTAGACATTTTCAGGAAGTGAAGAGGAAAATCATTTCCAAGGAGTCTCAAATATTAAATTGCTCACTACAGTTTTTATTTTACCCAAGACTTTTGTGTTAGTGTCCAGTAAATAGTGTGTATTCTGAGTATTCAGTAAGAAATTGCGAATGACTTTTGGGGATTCTGAATCTTGTGACATTCTGTGTGGCACTGGAAGGCAAGATACCTACTTTCCATTTTATCTATATTTTTATTGGTTGAACAACCTGAAATTCAATTCATAGAAGTCAAGATGAACACAGAAAGTCACATGTTATTCCCAAACTAGTACTAACTACTTTGGATTGAACAATCCATGATCATTTTTTTATTTATCACACATATGCCAACTATTAGGTCCATGTGGACTTTTTGTTACTCATATAAAAGTAGAAGTGAATAAGGAAGAGTATCTGACCTTGAGGAACCCACATTATATAGCAAGAAAGCACAACCCATAAAGTTATCATCTTTGCCTTTTCTAAGGGTTGTCAGGTCTACTTCTGTGATGCCTGTTCAATGAGCACGTAGCCTTCAAGCCTTAACTACATATGGGAAGGCTTTCTCTTCACTTGTGTGTGTTGGGCTGGCCGCACTTTTTCTACTCACCTATATGTTCTATGTAAAGCATTGAGAAGCCAAGGTTGAGGTTCACTAAATTTAACAAATATCCGTAAGCAGAGATGAGAGTCTGTATTTTTCTTATAATCTCTTCGCTCTTCCCTCTCTTCACATTTATTTGTAAGTTTTCTTTTTATTTCTATCTCATGTATTAAATATTTCAAATATTAAATATTAAATAAAATTTTAAATATCTTAATGTGTCTAGCATTAAACTTAACATCTTAGTCTCTAAGGCAAATTTCTCATTTAGTCTGAAACGGAAGCTCTTCCCATTTATTTGTGTTTAAATGTGCTTTATTGCTCATTTGAATTGCATGTAATTACATCTCTGTATCTTGTAGGACATCAGTGAGCTAGAATATGAACTTCATACGCCACTATTTATGTTTTTCACTGTTTTACCCTAATACCTACAACTTTATTTTATACATAGGTACTGAATATATATATTATATATAATATATAATATATATATATTATATATATCATATATATTATATATATATTTGTATTTTAGGGACGGGTCTACAGGGAGTTCAGAGTTTCACTATAGATAGGATTCGTAGTGATTCACCTGTTTACAGCCTCCCAAGAGCTGGGATTAAAGGTGTGCACCACCATGCCCAGTCTCAATTGTTGTCTCAGCACATCCTGGGGGCAAGGGATGGCATGGAAGGCCCTGGGATAGAACCTTAGGCCCTTGTGCCTGCTTGCGGGGGCTTTAATCTGCTGAGCTATTTGGCCCACCCTGGATAGTATTTTTTCCAAGGAATAATGACAAATTTATTAGAGTCACTAGCGCAGTAGAATTGAAGTCATTTCTCTTTTTAAATATTTAGGTCTTCTAACTTTCATGTCAGAGCTGGCCCCAGAGGTATTACTCTGACTTGACAAAACACTAGTTTTAAATCTCAGTGAAGCTGCAGATTTCAAAATTTAAATTTAGGACCAGAGGTATCTGTGAATCCAGTCTTGGCAACAGCAGCAATCCAGCATGACTTACTAGCTTCCTGAATGTCAAAACCCAATTAATAACAGAGCAGCTTTTATGCAAATAGAGCCAAGGTAGTACAGGGGTATTCACTACCACCTGACTGAGCCCAGCTTACTAGCATCCCAGGTTCATGTCACTCTTTCATTTCTTCCATTTGGAATTTTATCACCTGTTCCTAGTTGGTAGCATTATTTCCTCAGATTATTCTCTTAGTATTAAATTTGATGTTGCTATTGTTTATTGTTTTGTGGAAATTTTCTCAACCCATTTTCTTAAACATTTCACTATCAGTATTTGTCCAAGTTTATGAAAAAGCAAGTTGCTATTATTAAGTCAAGTTACTTAATATTTCTGAATGTTAATAACTCTCCTAAAAAGAGCTGTGCTTTTCTAAGTGTGTGTACATAAATGTTTATACTTATACAGTAGAAGAGCTCAATATGTTGAAGCAATAGCTATACACATGACTACTTCTTTGCCTAATCACAAATTACTTACTTCATGGGGCGGGTGAGATGGCTCAGTAGAATAAGCGCTTCCCTGGCAAGCACAAGGGCCTGAGTTCAATCCTGGGTTCCACCCAAAAATAAAACAAACAAACAAAAAAACCCAAATTATTTACTTCTTCATTCAATAAAACAATTTCATCTTTTTTTCTGAAGGTAGCCAGACTCAATGTCCATTCTCCGATCTTATAGTTTTGTGTAAGTAGGTCTATTTGCTTTAGAGAAAGACATTTACCTAAAATTCTGACTTCAAAAAGACTGTGCTCTTATACGAACTTTTAAACATGTCCTTTGAAAAAAAATCAAACTGCTGAATTAAAAGTATAATTTTCTATCTTTCATTTATCATCTGCAACCTTCTTTCTTTGTGGCACTCATTGTCATTTGCAAGATGCCTTTCTGCTGATTTTCATATTAAAATCTTTACACTCTACTAAATCTAGTTTCTTTAAAAGATTGTTCTAAGATGAAGCTGAATCCAATGTTTTATTGATGAGTCCCGGGAGAAAGCCTTCCTCACAATGCAAACAGATTGGAGAAAGCTATTGGGTATGTACCAGCAGCATTATCTTCAAGAGCATCACTAATCTTTATAGAGCAAAAGAAGCCCCTTTTATTGTTCAGCCATTGCGCTGAATTTCAGAACCATCAAAGCCTAAAGGCAATGCCGCGGGAATTTACACTTTTGGTCATTAATATAACAGTGAAGAGCACACTACTCACTGTTATTATCACACACTGAATTTACTTTCATTTCTGAAATGTGAAAAAAGAGCATATTAATGTTTTTTGCTTCTCTTAGCTTTTTACCTCCTGCTGATAATTAGAGTCTTAGAAAATAAAAATAGACACAGATTCTTATCAGATAGATGGAAAATATTAAAATGATTGCATGTATCTTTCTTCCCCTTGTGAGAAGCAGGTAAGTTATTATTCAATATTTTTGCTTTTATTTCAGAGAATCTCAAAAAGACTATCATCAAATTTCTTTTCAGGCATCTTCAAGATTTCAGCATTCAAGGAGACTATTTATACAATACAAGTTTTGCAATTAAAAGAATGTTATTTCTTGCTGGGAAATGTAATAAGCTGAAGGTTAAAAATACCACAAGAGAAAATATAGGAAGTTTTTGTGCATTTTTATTTTCAGAAAAATACGGATAATTTCCAAAAATTTGCTCAGTTCTTAATTTGCTGGCATAAACAAATCTAAGAAAGTCAGTTTTCTAGTTACAAATGAAAAGAGATTGAAATATGAACAGTAAATTTTCTGTATTACTTTTCAGAGCGTAGAGCTCAGAGCGTAGAGCATCATGTTGTTTAAACAATTGCATTTCTCATAATGAAAGGCTTTCTATGCCATTCTAATCCTATTGCTGTGCTTTAGCTGATTTTGCGCTCTCAACCCACTCCAAGTGGAAACTTTGGATAGTACATTAAAAATTTGTACAGATTAAAAACTTCTATTTGATGTCCCTGCCTCCTAAATTTATGCTACAGGAACCAAACATCTCTTGTTCTAAAAGTATTCAAAATGCACTTCTCACGTTCGTTTTCACTTTGACATTGAGAGAGAAATCATATGGTTCCAGATTCGGAACCATAATGCGCTCGGCATAATGCCTTCCATGAGCCTGCTTTTCCATTGGGTGGTCCTTGACAGCAGTCCATCAAGGCAGCGACGGCAGCACAATTAAAGAAACTCATGAAACAGGACTTCACAATTGCTCTGGTAAAAAGAAAGAATAGTAGATAAGTGTGCCGAGGCTGAGTGGAGTATTTTAAGAAGTATTAATGAAAATGTATTTTTTATTATGATAAATTGTTTTCATTAAGACACACATCATACCTATTAATTAGCCCCATATGGTTCCTGGCTCCTTCCTCTCTGACGCTGTTCCCCTACTCTGCTTCCTAACACCCACAAGTCTCTCTGCTCCACCACACCTCTTACCACCATGTGTCTCTCTGGGAACCAGGTGATAATAAATCCTTTGAAATGGAAGCCAAATTTCACCTCTATTTTTTTTTTTTTAAATTTTGTATGGTTTCCCAACAACGAGAAAGCTGACTTGTACATATTCTATTTTTTTTACCCCCCTAACAAGTACTAACTCAGAACTCGGAACCACTAATATCACTTCCCTTTAAGACTCATTCTAGTATTATACTCTGTAACCTTATTTGTTTCATTTTTTTAAAAAACACTTATTTCAAGTTTGCATAGTTTTTGCTCATCTCTCTGATAAAATTATGAGTATTTTGGTAAATAGATTTAAATTCTCATTTTCAATACTTAGAGATCAAAGTTGAAAACATTATCATACATATTTTATTAGGTACCCAATATGTATATAATTTAAATTTTTTAATCTTTTCTATAAGTCCCCCCACTTTTGTAATTTATGCTGATCATAACAGCCTCAAAATTCTACATTACATTTTTATTGAATAATTTAAAATTAATTACATTACAATTCAAATTTAGAAATATGCTTGGGCAATCAATATTAATAGCTAAATATATAATTCTAGCCTCATGAATCTGACTGAGGAGGACTGTTTTGAGTTCGATACCACCTGGGTTACAAAATGAGCTCAAGGCCAGTTTGAACAGCATAGGGAGACCCTGTCTCAAAGATAAACAACAACAAAACGGGCTGGGGAGTTAGCTTGACATTCTAAGTGCCTGCCTGGCAAGTGCAAGGACCAGGATTTGATTCCTGTGCATGCCTGGCAAGCCCAAGGACCAGGGTTTCATCCACGGTGCCACATGCTAACTACAACAGAAATTAACAATAATAGATTATAACTATTGGGAAATTTGCTAAAGAGAAAGTGATTAGAGAATATTAATCTCTGAAAAATCTATTGAAGATAAGACCTCAGATTCAGGCAATGTAACTTGGACTAATTTAATCACCCTATCTTATTAAAATTGTTTTATAATATTGTTGTCATGTGTATAGCTTTAGAATAAATGTATACTTAAACAAGAAATGATCTTACATACAGAAATGATCCATTGATCTTACACACAGAAATGATCCATGTCTTTTAATAAGTTTTTCTTTAAGTCGGGTCTGTGTGTTAGCCTCTGAAATTTCACACATTAGTACAATTTCACTTACTGACATAATAATCAAGTCAAATGTCTCTTGTGTGATGCCTTCATATATAAAATTATCATTTCCTCAAACAATTGTTTTTTCCTTGGGTTTAATATCTATTTTCTTTGAAATATCTTTATTCTATAATGCCAGATTAAGCACTCTGTTTCTATATAGCAGAAAAATTTTAAAAACTTCAAGGTTTATTTATATATATAAAACACTTCACTTATAGTTTACCTGATAAAGGTAAAGTTATTTTTTATTTCTATTTTTTAAATCTATCTATCTGTCTGTCTGTCTATCTATCTATCTATCATCTATCTATTTGGTACAAGGCATTGCTACCAAGCTCAGTCTTGCAGTAACCCTCCTATCTCAGCCTCCCCAACGCTGGGATTACAATCATCCTCCATCATGCCCAGTTCTGGTGGCCCACTTGGTGCACCTGGGGTTCTAGGGCCAGCATGGCACACATTACCAGGGATTGAATCCAAGCTGGGCTCAAACTTGTGATTCTCCTGCCACAGTAAACCCCAGTGCTGGATTATAGATAAGTCAATACCAAATTTTAATGTTATCCAAGACTTTGCCTTAATTATTGATACCTTCCAATATCTAGAAAAAAATAGATTGCAGTAGATTTCTAACAGGTGGTCAATTTAATATGATCAGCTGGATTAAATTGCAGTGATGCTGGGCATGGGAGGCCCACCTGAGGACTGTTGCCAGCAACAAAAAGGCAGAAGAGGAGAAGCTGCTAAAATGCTGTTGGGGGCAGGGAGATCGCTCAATAGAATAAGCACTTGCCTGGCAAGCATAAGGACCTGAGTTCAATCCCCAAAATATTGGTTCTGCAAAAATAAATAAATAAAATGTTGTTAGGGATGCTGTTTGGAGAATCTGTGAGGCTGTTGGAAGCTCTTAGTTCTCTTGAGCTGTTTCGCTGGAGGACCTTGTCGAGCTGGCTTTCCCTATGAATACTGGAGAAGTTAGCGTACTCATCTTGACCATAGATTCCTGGCTCTAGAGGGGCAGGTGGTGCACTGGCAGCCTCATGAAGATTATTGCATTGGATTTTCTGATGGAAATTCAAGTTTCCTCATTACTGAAGGAGATCGGTACCTCACTATTGCTGAGGAAAGCCGTGGTACTTTAGAGGGAGCTCTGGCACTTACCTTGAGTGTTGCTTCCTAGCTCCAGTTCAGATAGCTCAGCTTGCTAGCACAGATCCTTCATCCCACTGGCATAGACCTCCTAGCTTTCACCACTAACCTTTGGACTTTTCCATCACAGATCCATGAAGTGGAACTTCATGAGACTTTGTTGTGCGTTCTAGGTCTCCAGCTGGACTGGTGAGAGGCATCGTTATAAGCTCTAGGCCCTCAGCTAGATTCTTTAGTATTTAGTGTGTGGATAGATTTCCCATACTTGTAGTATGTGATTCTTGGGTGATTTGTTATCAAATACTATCATAAAATGTGTCCTGTACTATATGTTCACCTTGCAAAAGCCCCCAACCATGAGAGGTTATAACTCTGCTATACTTTTATCTAGCATCCAACTTCCTTAATGCGATTTCTATGAAAATCAAGTTCAACTTTCCAATAAATTAGCCAAGTTTATAGCTTACCTCATAATACTTTATATGAATATTTCCCATTGCAAAGAATTCTATATCGTCCCTAAAACTCTAACCTTTTTCCTGATCATTTGTTAAAAAATAATACTTAATTTTCTACGTAGCAGATATCCATATGTATTTGGTTATAATGCTTGTGGTGGTTGATATATTGTACCAACTTAAGATATCAGAAGCTTAGTTGGATCAACTAAGGTTAGCCCAGGGCCCAGGCCCTTCCTAGAATGACTCAGTACAAAACATATATATAAAGGGGTTGAGCAAGGCTTCTTTGTACCCTACTCCCTTGGAGGAGTTTGTATCAGTGCAGCTGTGTGAGTTTGGAACTGCTGCCCTTTGCTTGGAACCAGTGCAGTACAGACTGGAACCCCCACTAACTGTGATCTAAATAAACCTTTTGTTCCTTAAATTTGAGTGTCAGATTTTTTGTCCCAGCAATGAGCATAAAGTAACTGAGACAGAAATTGATGCCAGAGAAGTGGGATTATTGCTGTGAATATACTTGACAATGTGGATTATGAGCTTTAGGGAATGGCTATGGGAAGAGAAAGCAAAGATTTGGAGAGGTCTCCTACTAGTGGAAAGCTGGAACAGCTTCAGCTGTTATATATAGGAGATGCTGGTCAGAGCTCAGTAGACCAGAAGGCTGATAGAAATATTTCCTGTAAAGACCAGGCTGGGAAGGTTTCTCCTGAGAAGGAGTGCATTGTTTGTTGGAGTGTGGATGATTTGTGTTATGGCTTTGCAGAAGGTTTGTTTGCATTTTGCTCTCTTCCAGAGACTTTGTCTTAGACTGAGATTAAGTGCAGTGCACTAGTTAGTCTTACAAAATAAATCTCAGGGTAGTCAAATGTTGAGGCAGTGTCATGGCTATTGTTGGAGGCTTTTGGTCAGATATATATTGAGGGTCAAGAGCAAAGAGCCCAAAAGGATGACTTAAAATATTAGTTTTGGCCAGAAAGGAAGCACCAGAAAGGCTGTGGACTGCAAAGAGAGCTGAGACCTCCATTTTACAGGAGGAACAAGAGAGTAGAAAAGATATCCTGAGGGCATCACAGGAGGAAACAGGTTCTTGCCCTTTGCAGCCTCAGAACCTCAAGGGTAAGGGACTTTGATTTGAGGGAAAAGCCACAGAATGTTCCGGAATGGAGGCAGTGGCCACCCCAGGTTCTATAATGGTGCCAGCATAGAAAATTTGTTCCTGGGAATCAGGGTCAGAGTGCTTAGTTATCCAGGCACTCAATTCCTACAGCCAAGAGAGAAAAAACCTGGCTACTGCTCCTGCTGGCAGCAGACCTTGGTATCATCTATGTGGTATTGATTTTGGAAACATGCAGTATGCAGTATTCTTGAGGAAAAGAAAGTGTCCACTTAGATTTCAGAAGACCTGGGAGGCCAGGCAATGTGACCCTGAGAGGGTAGTGTGCAAAGCTGTGAGTGAGAAGCCTAGTCAATGAAACATGAGAAGTTTTAAAAAAGCCAGGAACATGGATTGCTTAAGGAAACCTGCAAAAAGGAAGCAAAGCAGGCCTGAGAGAGAAGCCATGGGAGCTACCACCAGAAGTGCTATCTATAGGCGTTGAGCCATGTAAAGCTTTTGGAGCTCACAACTTGTTACAGATTGTTTCAGATGTTCCACATGAAACTACAGGAGTTAATGTGGGATTTGGGACTTGCTTTGGTCCCAATGCTATGTATACTGCTGTGTATACCTTTTTGAATGGCAATGTTTATTTTGTGCCTTTGAATGTTGTGTTTAACTTTGCATCTATACATGGGCTCACAGCTAAGAGTGTGCCTTAGATGTTGGAGTAAATTTGGGACTTGAGCTTTTCAGCAGTGCTGAAACTGGACTTCAGCAACTCTTGCAGATAGACTAAATGCCTTTACATAAAGGCATGTACATGATTGTTTGGGGAGCCCAGGGATAGAATGTTATGCTTCTCATGTAATATAATGCTGATACACTTAATAATGATTCTCAATAACTATTAAAACTGTGTTATAATGTCTGAATTGTGAAATATTAATAAGCATATCTTTGTGTCTGGAGACTGGTTTAAAGAAATATATGTGCAGTTGCCAAGTTTGATAAGGGGTGAATTGTGGTGGTTGATACATTGCATTAACTTGAGGGGTCAGAAGATTGGCTGGATCCACTTTGAAATTACACATCCTGGGAATGAGGGACCACCCTAGGGAAGGCACAGCCCACCCTGTCAGCACAAAAAAGGTATATAAAGGGGTAGAGGCAGGCTTCTGCATCCCACTTCCTTGGATGAACTCGATCAATGCAGCCACATCAGTTTGGTAGAGCTTGGATCTTCACAGCTGCTGCTTCCACTGGATGAGCTCCAGTCTTCACAGGCAGCATGGAAGGGAGAGAGAGAGAGAGAGAGAGAGAGAGAGAGAGAGAGAGAGAGAGAGAGAGAGACTTGATAGATGCTGCGGCTGCTGCTCCTCCTCCTCAGAGCTTCCTTGTTTTCTGCTGCCATGAGTTGCTCTCATCTGCCTTGGAGCCAGCTGAGTATGGACTGAAACCACCACTAACTGTGAGCTAAATAAACTTTTTCTTCCTTAATTTTGAGTGTCATTTGTTCTGGAAATGAGTAAAAAGGAACCGAGATGTTCAATAAAAATGTTCAATAAAAAATGAGTAAAAAGGAACCGAGATGTTCAATAAAAATGTTCAATAAAAAAAAAAAAAGATGAAGTGTTTCAGCATTTCTTTCTTTCTTTCTTCTTTCTTTCTTTCTTTCTTTCTTTCTTTCTTTCTTTCTTTCTTTCTTTCTTTCAATATGAAGATTGAACTCAGGACCTTGTGCTTGTCAGGAATGCACTATGTCACTGAGCTATTTCCCTGGCCCAGCATATTTTTATTAAATGCAACTTCATCATTCTCAAATATTTTTCCCAGTTTCTCTTACCATTCTGATCAGAATACCTTTATAAAACTTTCAACCTCTTACCTTTAAATTATATTCTTTTTTAAGGTAGAGAAAGTTTGCATGCTATTTTGTTTCCTTATATTATTCAGAATTGCATGTACTCAGTATACATTTATAAACAGATTCTTAATTCTGTTGTTCCCTAGTAAGAGATAAATATACTACATTTTCCTTTGTATGTTGAGAATGATAAAGAAGAAAAGTTAGATGACTAATTGCTATTTTGCCAAGAAATGAAGAACCTTTATTTTTGTTACTAAATATTCAATTGTTCTGCATCAGTGAAGTGTCTCTGCCTGCACATGAGAATGTGGGTGAAATGAATGTTTCTTTAAATTGTTCAGACTAGTTAGGGAAGTAAAACAGTGAAAAAACAACAAGAAAAGGTCATCATTCTTATAATGACCACATTTATACAGTATCAGAGAAGAATAAATATAGAAATATTTTTAACAGATCTCAGATTAATCTGACAACTGGAAACAAAGTTTAAGAAATTGTAACATTTGTACTATGCTCTTTGATTATAACAAAGTGATTACTAGGAAAAGAGTTTTCCGATAAGTAGAAAATTGGTGAAAGTTGGTATCAATAAAGTTCAAATCTTATTTAGTAAATCAAATGAATGGAATAAATACAAAAGACAACATTACTGGAGGAACATAAAATGACATTAAGATTAGATTGTATAGCTTCTTGTGATACCAGTGGGCCAATGGTTGGTGGGATTAACTGGGTGTGGGGAAGACTGCTAACTCTTAGGAAGCAGAATATCTTGAATGGAATATTTCACCCATTCAAAGCAGAGGTAGGTCTGTGGAGTGGATGAGGAATCTTTTTAGGGTACAATCAGATAGAAGTTATCAATTCAGCCAAACTGTCACCAGGCCTTGCTAAGCTGAAACAAACCTCTGCACTCAGCAGAGGCCTGTGCCTTTGTTGTTCCTCAACAAATCTTGGAGCTTGAGTCAGCTTGGAGCTCACTTTCACTCAAGTTCTCAAACCCTCCATGAAGGTATTCTCTGTCTTTTGAGTTTTTCATTCTTCTCTCTATCAGTGTTGCTGTTCTGAATGTATTGGACTGTAAAGTCTCCATGCACACAATTCTGTATATTAGTAGATAAACATTAATAGAAACTTGTAAATGAACTGTTGGGTAGAGACATCACAGTCTAAGAAAGAATGAAGAATATAAAAGTATGGAAATGAGTAAATGAGGATGGGCTCGGAGAAATCCGTGCAGGCAAGGAATGGGTGAAGATAGTGGTGCATTGGGAAGTATTATTTGGTTAAAGATTTCAACAAGTTAGTATCAGATTAATAACCCTATTATTGTGGAAAAGTTGGAGCTTCACTTTGCTCAATACATTTTTCAATTTTTTTTAATGTAGTACACTAGGGCAGAATGAATGACCTTTATTAATACTTTTTTCTTTTTTTGTGGAACCGGGTATTGAACTCAGGCCCTTGCGCTTGCCAGGGAAGTGCTTATTCCATGAAGCCACCTCCCTGGCCCCCACCTTTATTAATTTTGTAATGGTTATAACTATCATTAGTTTGTACTAGAAATTATGAGCAATCTTCCATAACAATTTTTCAAAAGGCTTACAGACATTGATAGCATTGATTTTGTGGAAGCATTTGTCCATCTTTTAAAATTTTTATAATGTGTCCAAATTTTCTCCAAAGGAAAATTCAAATTTTGCATGATTTTTTTTTAACTTGACCAAGGTAGGTTACTGAGCTCTCCATGATCAATCACGAAATATATATTTTGAATAATTTATTTATATAAGGAGACTTAAATCGTTTTCTTCTTCAAGTTTATCAGTTATCTTAAGGCTTATTTCTAGTCTTCTGTTTCTCTAAACACCTCTATTCAGAGATAATTTACTATTACAAAATCCAAGATTTCATTTCTCATAATCTTGATCTGTTAATGGCTGAAAAGTTTGTTTGATTTTTCTTGGCAGTTTATTTTCCAAGGTGTGATCTTAGCTTGTTTGTGATATACTGTTATTTTATATTTATAACATAAAATTATTATATTTTATTTTCCTCATGGAAAACATATATTATCATAATTGCAATTTATAATTTGAATTTTATGGAATAATCCTATAAAATATCATGTAGAGTGAAATAGGGATTCAGTTTTCTCTCAACTGTGTTATGTTTTTAAAAAACCACTTAATTTTAATAGTGGAATTTTTCTCAATGGCATAATGGAGATGATCCTTAGTGGAATTGTGATCCTCAAGAATGACATATTCATTTTCTAACACTAGAATCTATAAATGTGGTCATGTTTGAACAAAGACATATTTTCAGACATAATTAAAGCATTTTGAGTGAATCATAGTATGTATAAAATTCAATAACAATTCATTACAGAAGAGAAAATCAAAACAAAGACAAAATAACGAAGAAATACAAAGGAAAATACCCTATTGAAACAGTACAAAAAAAATTAAAATTAAAAAAAAAGAAACAGCACAAATTTCTTTCATGACAACCTAAGTCAAAACTGACAAGGAATAAGAAGAGGTGAGGAAAAATTTTCCCCTAGAAACTTTGCAGAAAGCAGGACTCTGCTGATGCCTTGACTTATGACTTGTAGGGCCTAGAACTTAGTACATGTATATTATTTTCTACCTTCTCGTATGTTATAAGTTGTTCCAGCAGCTTCAAGAATCTTGTGGTAATTTGTGATAGGAGAATCAAGAAACCAAAAGAGATAATATTATTTATTTTTAGGCCAACACAAAATGTCATATTAACCCTATTGCAACTTTAGTAAAGATTATGGTATATAGTATGTTTTTGAATGTTAATTCATTTTTTCCTCTTTAATTTCTTTGGTAATACAATTAGATGAACTAAGACAAAGAATTTACTACTTTTGAATTCGATCCATAATTGTTTCTATCATTCCCAAAAGTTGTCTACCAAACTTAAATGACATAATGTTTCTTCTATTCTCTTGTTTTTATATATCAACTACTTTATAGAACTTAGAATTAAATATAATTAAAATAAAAATTTTCTGTATAAGAATTTTTACTCACAGGATGTTTAATGATCATTAAAATGTCTCCTGAATTTTCCAGGGTTGAATTCTGTCTTTGTATGTGTTCGTAGTTTCTCTTTTCTGTCACAAGACTAGAAAAAACATTCAATAAAATCTTTTTGCACCCAATTTATTATCTAAACAAAAGACCTATCAGATAGGTAAAGGTTCATAAATTTACAGCCAAAGGAAACAAAAGTCAATAGTCTAGAAGAATATGATAGGATTTCACATTCCTGAATGAAATATAGTTTTATTAATGAAGTTAAGAGACTGATCCATGAAATCTTCCATAATCTATTTCTTATTTCAGTAAACAATACAAAAAATCTTTTTATTTAGGAGAAACTATGTGTACTTCTACAACTTTATGGCATAAACTCATTTAAATTAGAAAATTTGTATTGCAACATTTACTTTTAACTATCATAATATTAACATGATTTTATCTTAATAATGTAACAACACTGGGTGCACTGATTATTTCATTATTGCTGTAATGTGAAACTCGAATTAGTGAAATGAATATTGAACAATAAAACACTTATCCATTCTCTTTTCTCATTATAGCAATAAAATTATCATTATTATACTAACATGAATAAATAAATATTCCCTTGAATGACCACAATCTTATAGAAATTTTATAATACTTATGTCTAATTTTCCCTTCTACATTATGTTTATATTAAACATTCCAAATGAAAAGCAGATGAATGGTATGAGTAGAATAGAGAGCTTAAATAAAATGAAATAAGTTACTGAAAAAATATTGGAGTTTTTTCTGGTAGTCCAAGTTATTTTCTTTTATCTTTTATTTTTTCTTTTGGCTCCCTCTTCCAGCTCTCCTCATTTCTGTATCTTTTTATAAGATAAAAATATTTCTCCTTGCTCTCATTCCCTTTCTCCCGTCCTTCTCCTTCTCCTTCTTTCTTTTCCACTTTCATTATGTTTCTTAGGGCCAGTGAAATAGCTCAGTGGACCAAGTGCCTGCCTGATAAGCCCTGGGACTGGGGTTCAATCCCTGGTACCACATGCTGTGCTGGCCTCATTCCTGGGCATGCTGAGCCAGCCACTGAGACCAGGTGTGATGGTGGATGCATATAATCCCAGCACTGGTAAGGCCGCAAACAGTAGGATCACTATGAGTCAAAGCTGTGTAGTGAGGATGCCAGGACTGCTTATGTACCACACACTGCAAGTTGCATTATTGTGTTAAGCAACACAAAGTCACTGATCTCATGAAATTTACATGGTAAAAGATTTCTTAATGTAACTAGATTGTATAAGTGGGAAAGAGTGGCCTCTTTAATAAACACTACCACTATGTATTTTATTCATATATCCATGTATCACCGTGTCTAAATTTGAAATTGAGTAATAGTTACTCTGAATAAAAGTGTAGGAAAATTAAGTCTGAAAAAGTTTTCTAATGAATATGTTTTCTTTTAAGGATATATTGCTATATAAATAAAGCAGAAATCATATGAATAAAAAATAGAAAAAAAGTTCTAGCTTTGAGGTATGTGTTTATCTTAAATATACCAAATGAAAAGAGGATTCATTGGTTTCATTTGGTGTATTTAATATAAACTCATCATAAACTGTAAATGAAGTTAGCCACTTTTTATTACAGCAATTATTTTAACAGAACAAACCAAAATAAAACTAAACATTAGTGAATTCTATCTAGTATTTCATCTTAATTTTATTACTATAGATTATTTTCACTATTGCATAGTTTTAGATGAGTATACCTAAATTGTATAAATTGGTGAATTTGGTTGGAATTATGCACCCATTTATTGTGTAGAGGAAAGAAAAGATGGCTTATGAAGGGCAAAGGTTATGTTATCATTCCTTCATTTGCCACAGTTATAACAAACAATTGAAGTGAAGCACTTTCCAAGAGAAGAGGTTTTATTTTATTTTTTTTAAATTTTATTCATTTATTTATTTATGAGAGAGAGAGAGAGAGAGAGAGAGAGAGAGAGAGAGAGAGACAGAGTGTGTGGTGTGTGTGTGTGGCCAGCTCAGCCCACCAGGGGGCGGGGCTGGCTGGCATGTGGTGCTGGGGTATCGAACCGCGGTCCCTGATGCTTTGCTAAGCTTGTTCTAAGTAGGTGCTTTAGACCACTGAGCCATCTCTCCAGCCCCAGAGGTTTTATTTTTTAGCTTACAGTTATGGCAGCTCAAGAGTGAAGCACAGCCTTCAGTTCAGCTCTGGGGAAGGCCCGTTGCTGATGGCATCATAGTGACGTGAGTGTAAAGAAGGACAATCTGGAGACATTTCTAGGTAAATGGATGTACCATGAGACCATACTCTCAAATGAAATAAATAAGATACACACATTTATGGAACCCAGAACTCTTAAATAAGGATCAAATGTATAATTGGCAGTAGGAAATTGGAAGAAAATATTTTAATGATTGAGGAGGATTTCAGAAATTAAGATATCCCCGACTCATGCATAGGAAGGACCAACATCAAGAAAATGGCCATACACCCAAAATTGTTATAAAAAACATAATTCAAATTAAAATACCACTAGTATACCTCACAGATCTATATAAAATATTCCTAAAATCCAGTGGAAAATAGAAGAAACCTAAAATAGCAAAAAGAATCCTAAGCAACACAGAAAAGGCATGAGTCATCACTGTGACAAAATCATCATGCAAATGGCAATAAAAAGGACTGTGGGTCAATAGAACAGACTATAAGATGCAGGTACAAGTACAAACACATGCATCCACCTTAATTTTAATAAACGGTAAACATGTTAACTGGAAGGAAGATAACCTTTTTAATAAATGGTGCTGGGAAAATTGGCTGTCGACATGCCAAAGACTAAAACTGGACCCCTGTATATCACCATGCACTAAAGTCAAAATTGACCAAAGATATGAATATTAAAAAAGAAAAAAAATTTGCTAGAAGAAAAAGTGGGTAGAAATCTTGAAAACATAGTGGTAGGCAGAGAATTCATGCACCAAAATCAAATTGCTTAGGAAATACTTAGAGGAATGAACAAATGGTATCTCATCTTAATAAAGATTTTCACATTAAAAGCATTACCAACAGAGTAAAAAGAAAAAACAGGAACTAGAAAAATATTTATCTGACTGTCTGTCAGGCAAAAAACTGATATCGAGAACATATGAAGAATTAAAACATTAACTCAGCCCCCCAAAATTCAAAGATCCAATCAAAAAATTATCATGGTAGGTAAATACATATTTCTCCAATGAATAAATTCAAATGGAAAATAAATATATGAAAAAAGTTCAATACCATTTGTCATTCTAGAAATGCAAATGAACACAACACTGAGATTCCATCCCACTATGGAAAGAATGGCTGTCATCAAGAAGTCAGCCCATAGCAATTGCTGGAGGGGCTGTGGTGAAAAAGAAATGCTTCTCACCTATTAGTGGAAAAGTAAACTGGTTCAACCACTACAGAAATCAACTGTAGATTCCTCAAAAACTAGGATTGGAGGTCCCGTTCAACCCAGCTGTTCCCCTTCTGGGTATTTTTCTAGAATTGAAAACATCATATCACAGTGATTTAATTGCTCCAGTGATTGCAGCAGCACAGTCTCTCATAGCTAAACCTTGGAAGGCTCCCAAATGTCCTTAAACTGAGGAAAGGGTTAAAAAATTGTGGCATTTTAAACAGTGTGTAGTATTCATATATAAAGGTACACTGGAGGCTTTTGTAGGTAAATAGATACACCTGGAGACCATAGTCCTAAGTGAAATGAAATGGACTCACATGTGCAAACATCATATTGTCCCCTAAAGAAACTGAAAAAGTGAATAAAATCCAAAAAGGTGAAAGAAGCAGCTCAGTAGGAAAGAACAACTGGGATGAGGGAAAGGTGAAAAGAAGGAAGAGGTA
>NW_004524579.1:20304670-20310794 GCF_000260255.1 Octodon degus | reverse complement strand
TTTGTAGTACCAGGGATTGAACTCAGGACCCTGTGCTTCCCAGGCAAGCACTTATTCTACTGAGCTATCTCCCTGGCCCTATATCTGATAATTTAAACAACTATTTTGATGAAAAAGATATGCAATAAAAAGACTATTACTCATTTCCTAACATATTTTTTGAAATTTTGTATCATTTTTAATGTTTTTTAAAAGTTTAATTCACTTAAAAAAAGAAATCTACTAATAACAAATGCTAGCAGAGTTGTATGGAGAAATGAACCTTCTCCACTGTTGGTGCAACCACTGCCGAAATCAGTGTGGAGCTTTTGTACAATCTAAGAGTTCCATTTGCCCAGGTATTTCCTTTCCTGGTGTCTTTCCAAAATAATCTTAAAGAGCCATACCCCAGTGATATATTACAGTCCATTGTTTATACATCCTTGTTTGCATCCTTGTTTATAACAGCACAATTTTAAATGGGTAATTCTTTGAAATAACTCAAATGCTCATCACCTGATGAACTGATAAAAACAATTGTAGAATGGACTGTAATTCAGCCAGAAAGAAGGGTAAACTTGAGACATTTTTAGCCAAATGGATACACTTCGAGACCATACTCTTAAGTATAATAAATTGGACAGATGTGTGTAAATATTGCATTATCACTCTGGTGTGCAAAAGCAAAAGTGTAATAAGGGCTAAATTATATACTAAATTACTATGAAATAGGAAGAAATTATTTAAAAGGATTGCAAAAAAAGGATAAAATTGAAATAAAGCCTTGTAAATTGAAGATAGGTTAAAGGGGAGAGGAAAATGAGAAGATAAAAAAATCAAGATATATCATATACAGTTACAAATTATCTCCTATAAATATAATCGCTGTGTATATTTAAATTGTACTAATAAAATAAGAAATAAAAATGTGTTAATATGAGTGAAAATAGGTGAATCTAAATGTGAATTATTCATTAGTAAATGTAAGATGCACAAAATTACTATGCGATATTCTCTACATAAATTGTTAAAATACAGAAAATAATATATGACTGTTGGCTCTGTATAAAATAAAACTAAAAATATTTGAATGAATATAATACCAAATCATAATATTAAACTTTTGCTGCTGGGAAAGTAGAGAACTTAAGACTGATGGTAAAATGAGATTTTATGTATATTCATAGTATGTTCTGATTGTCACAGGTTATATAAAGTTTAGTATAATTAAGAGCATTATTATTGAAAATGGTATTAGGTATTTTTATTAGCAACATCAGAACCATGAAACTATTTATGTAAGAATTTCTGTATTATATCTCTATACTCATGGTTAAATTGTTCTAGGACTTATATGCAGTATCAAATTGAATTAAGCTTTACCAGAAGAAATAAATCCAAAATGTAAATAAATTCTATTGCATAGCAAAAGGTCATAGAAAACAGGAAACGTGCCTTGGAAAATGGAAAAGAACCAAAAAGTTGAGTGAGAGGAAAAGAAGGAATTAACAGTACATTAAGATGTGTTATATCTTTGTACCAACTCCCCATGATGAATGTAATCATTGCATACTGAAGATATGGAGTAATAAAATAAAAAAGAAACAATGTATTTAGATGTATGTGTGAATGTTCTCTAGAAAATTCTCATTTTCCTGGGCTAATATTAGATTTTTACTGGGATAATGTAAACCTTTTCAGCTTAGTGATTTCACTCTTAACCTTTTCATCACCCAATTAAAATACACAAAAGTACAAGATGTTAATGATAAATATGTAAGGGCTAGGTACTGCTCCCATGTTAGGAGTGCTGAAACATTTCTTCATCAAAATGCAATAAGGACCAGGTCAAAGGAGTTCATAAGTTGATGTATATGCAGTTACAGTGCTAGCACTGTTAGTTTAAACATGGTTTATGGAAACAATACAGGAACCACAAAGGAAAGAAAGAGTTAATGTTTTATTTCATATTTAAAAATGTTTCTATGTTATTCCATGAAACTGATATGGGCTTTAAACCATCTAGATTAGTTTTGTGTGATCTAGAGAAATGATACAATATAAGTATATGTCCCGGTACACACATAGAGTGAACAAGACCTACGGATTTGGTAGACACACAGAAAAGTCCTGAAAGATGGATTGGTACTGCTACTTAGGTTTATTAGTTAAATAGTGTTCTGATAAATGCACTTAGTGAAGATTGCAGAATATGATGACTGTTTTTCAAATCCATACGAGTAACATAGACTTCAATGAGCACAAAATAAATTAAGGAAAGTTGATATTCTCAAGAGAAATTTTAAAAATCTTTAAATAACTAGCCCCAAAGAAATTTATTTCCCAAAATATAATCCATTATCATTATTTTGAAGAAGCTATTTACTCCAACAAAACATTAATAAATTTTGCAACAAAATTTAAAAAAACAATATCTAACCAGCATAAAATTCTCAAGAAAGAGATTGAAATCTAAAATAATTAAACTGAAATTCTGGAGTTGCACAACAGAATAAATGTAATGAAAATTTAAGTGGAATTTTTAATGCAGTGTTTTATTTTTAAAGTAGAAAAACAAATCCATATAATCAAAAATAGGATATTTGAAAATATACAATCAATTTAAGGGAAAAAAATAAGAAGAAAACACCATGAAAAGGAGTGAAAAAAGTCTAAGGGAATAGTAGGCTTTATCATGAGAGCTTTTGCATTTTGGCAGGTGAAGAAATAGGGTGAGAAGGGATGCAAATAATGATTTAAATGATAATCACTAAAAAGTGTTTATATATGGAAAGAGATATGTACATTCCGATAGTCAGAACTCAAAGTTATTGAACCAGATTCAATTCCAAGAAAGCATCACTAGAGCAAGATAAATTATAAAGTATCAAAGACAAAACTTTGAAGGCAGTAGAAGAGGCTATACACAAGGGAAATCTGTAAGGCTACAGTTATTTTTTTTGGCAAAACCATATGTTCTACAAAAGAAGTGGAATGGTGAATGAAAAGTGCTGAAAGCACTTTTTTTTAAACAGAAATGATACTCCGTACAGAAGTAATACATTCTGTCCTAAAAGTTAGAGGAAAATGTATGAGCAAGTTCCCTATGAAGATATGTAGAATGCTTTATCATATAAAGATGTTTTCCCTGAATGAAACCACCATGACACAGAAAGAAGAAATAAAATATATAATTTCTCTTCTTCATAAAATGCTAGTTGAATTCATAAAATACTAGTTGAATTGAAGTGGAAAAAATGGGGAGATAATGGGTTAAGTTATAAAATTTAATTTATAAGATGAATAAATTATTGAGATCTAATTCACTGCATGATGATTATAATCAATAAACTATTGCTCACTTTCAATTTCCTTTTTTGTGTGTGTGGTACCAGGGATTGAACTCAGGACCTTGCACTTGCCAAGCAAGTGCTTATTCTACTGAGCTGTCTCCCTGGCCCCTCACTTTCAATTTGATACCATAGTACATCCTAAGAGACGTCATGTGCCAACAAAGCAACTACAAAGTGATGGAAAGGTTAACTAACTTTTTTTTAGTGTTAATTAACTTGATCATGTTATTTCATCATGCATAACAGCTCATCACCCTGTGAATATTAAAATTTATATTTTCTGTTTCTCAAGTTATATATCACTAAAGCTGAGGGGAAATAAAAAAATTTATGGGGATTGCTCCTCTGGAAATAAAAGCTGTCAAATTTGAGATATCTCTTATAAAATTAATAAAACATATTCCTAGAAACTTATGGGAAGACTGTTTAGTGACTAAAATAAATATTATATATTAGAATTAGTTTTAAACCCATTTACCTATTTAAAAGCAAATACTGGCAAAGAGCACATACTTACACTGAACAGCCAAACAGGTTCTGCTAGTCCCTAACTCTGCATGTCAGCCAACTAAGCACTGATTCTCCTCAAGATCATGCATTAGAGTGCCCACCAAACACACACAGCTACTAGAATGAACAGATTTCTACAAGTGACATCGATCTATTAATCCCCTGAAAACGCCTCAATAAATATTGAACTGCACACTTCTCAAAACTCATCTGTACTATCAATACTTTTCATGATTCCATGAAGCTGTGCCAAAGCAACATTGCTGTCCCTTAAAATGGAAAGCAATAGATTTGTCTTTGTTTTTATTTTAAGTTTATATTATGGAGATATTGAATGTCTTTATTCTTATCTTAGAATAAGTCAAGCATTAAATTAAGAAACAATAGGAAATATTTCATTTAATTCTCAAACATTTCAAGAGCTCAGCATCATTAGCTATCATATGGGTTAAAATTCAGGTTAGTGAGATTAAGAGACCTGGATAAAGGTATAATTTAATAAGCGGCAAGAGAAAATTCTGACCACAGATAATTAATGCCTCCAAAATTTGCATAAACCCATATACCAGTCTACTAAGAAACAAATTTGATTTCTGTATATTTTCCTATTCTCCTAAAAGTATAAAATGAACTTCACAAAGTTTTTTTTTTCTTTTTTTGTATTTTTAGGGATGGGTCTACAGGGTGTTCAGGATCTCACTACTAGATCAGAATCAGTGATTCTCCTGTTTATAGACTCCCAAGTGCTGGGATTACAGATGCACGTCACCATGCCCAGTCTTAATTGCTGTCTTAACATGCCCAGGGGGTGAAGCCAGCACAGCAGGCCCACACAAGGATTTTTTTTTAAATATGTTCCCAAATGTCATTATGCTATTATAGAAACTATGGTACATTTAAAATTTTAAACATATTATAAAATCTGTCAAAATTATGCAGATTGACTCTACCCACAATTATTACTATATTCACACTTTCATGCACACACAGAGCTACACATATCAGAGATACAATTTACTCATGGAATTATTAAGATGAAAGGAACTTTGGAGATCAGCTAAGCTAATGTCTCATTTTCTAGATTCTACATTTCCCTTCATTATTTATTTTCTTGATTTTCTTTCCTACTCATTTCTAGATGAAATTTTTTCTCAACTAAAACTTGTAGTCTTACACAAGGCACATACAGAAGCTTATATTTGCCTTCTTCATCTCTATCTTACTACTATATATGCCTCCCACTCCAAGTGCTATTGACAAAGGAAATCAGAAGTCATAGTGAAGTAGCACACTGATTCCTGTGAAAAAGCATAGCTTTGGCCCCTAACTTACTTTTGATATGGTTACATTAACAAGATCAGTGGTTTTTCTTTTTTAAGAGAATGATTGTTAACAAAAGTTTCCACCAAGTCTCTTCGACTGTATCAACAATGAAGCCTCAAGTAAAATAATTTGCTTTTTGGAATTTAGCCCAAATAAGTAGTAGCTGAATGCTTTGTGTTAGAACTAACTTTATTCAAGTAGATTAAATTTTGCCACCTGATGTTGGTTTGCTACGTAGCTTAAGGTGTATGTTTTTTGTGTCAGAAAACTGAACTTAAACTTCAACTTCAAAAAGGACCTTTAGGTATTGGAAAAGCTACTTATTTTTTATGCTTAGAATGTTTTGTAATTGTTTGTCATTAAGATTTTAACATAAAATCAGGTAACATCACTAGTGCATGGAAATCGGAACTTAGAGCAATATATTTGAAAATACTGCAAAATATTTTCTGAAGTTATAATTTTGCTTTTATAATTATAATGTTCACAGGGACCTATAATTCTATTCATGTAATTTCCAATGTCAGAATGCTAATGATGTATTATGTAGTCAAGAAATATTTGTAGGATAAATAAAAATTCAGCACCCAAATTGTCATGAAAATGGTATGCTGTGCTTATACTTATGTATTTCTCATTCTTTATGTAATCTTTGTATATGAACCAAATATTGAACAATGACAGAAAACAGGACTAGTAACTAAGAGAGGAGTTCATACGAAAACAACTAACATGAGCCATTGCTTAAATGGCTTTATTTTTCTTCTTTGGGTTTGACTTGGCTTCAAGTTTTCTAATTAGGTCAATAATTTTTTTTTGAGCTATTTCTTTTATTTTTTATTTTTTTTCAAAGTTTTATTGACAAACAGATAGCAATGAGACAGTTTCAAATCAAATCGGAAGTACAGTTTCAACAAATAATACACTGCATATATTCTTCTTAGTGGTTAATTGCTGTA
>NW_004524579.1:20283862-20298287 GCF_000260255.1 Octodon degus | reverse complement strand
GCCTGGGCTGGGTCTGGTCCTGCCGGCGCAGGGTAGAAGTAAGCTCTCCACACTCACCGGACCTGGGCTAGGACTGGGTCTGGGGGTTCCCGGAAGTCGGCAGAAATTCCTACTCGGCGGGAGGGGTGGGGGACGGCCCAATGGGGCAGGAGAGGGTCCGGCCCACGATTCGCCTGGGCTGGGACTGGTCCGGCTGGCGCAGGGTAGCAGGAAGCTCTCCACACACTCACCGGACCTGGGCTAGGACTCAAGGGTGGTATTTTAACACAGTTTTGTTCTAGTCTTTTAAAATCTTCTGCAATATCTGCAGTTGCTGTTGTGGGTTCAGAGTCCAAATTTTCTGTAGTCCCTCCAATACTAGCACCAACAATGGTGGCATTTCAAAAAAGATTTTAAAAGTGTGAGCCCACCCTGTCATGGGGTGTAATGTAATCACAGCCAGGCCATCAGAATCATAAACACCCAGTTTGAACCTATCTCTTGGCAGTTTGGACACTGTGCACTTTAACATGTGATCTTGCCAATTATCTGAGCCTACTATCATGGGGAGCCCATAATGGGGGTTGATCAATTCCTTCAATGTTTTTAATACCTCTCTGGAAATCTCAGTTCTGGTGGGCATGACCTTTACCCATTCTGTGTAGCTGCTGCAAAAAGGCACTAACAAATACTTTTTGATTTTAACTGTAGACTTGATCTCAGTGAAAGCCATCTCAATGTCTTCAAAAGGGAGGATTTCCCCATGGGCCGATGCCTAGTTCACACTATGGGCAAGAAGCTGGGTTAGTATTAGAACAAGTCACATATTTTCTGGCCACTGAGACATCCAGAGTTCAAAGCCTGGATATATAAAATGTATGAGCCAAGTAGTTCTGCCATACTTGTCTTGCCAATATGGATCTTGTCATGTAGTTCCTGAATCACAAAATGTCCCATGTGTTCAGGTAGGAATGCTTTTTCCTAACAAGATTTGCCACCTCATTTTTTCTGACACTCTTTCTGACTTGGCCCATTATAACTCAGTCTCAGAACACTTAGGCGGTTGAAGAAGTGGTGCTACCATGACATTTGTTTTTGGTAGAAAGTTTTCCATAACAGCCTTCTTTGCCACCAAATCAGTGGCCCTATTGTCTCAGGCCTCAATGGAATTTCCATTATGATGCCCTGGCCAGTGTTTTCACCGCCACCTGAGTGGGCTACCAAACTGTCTATAACAGGATAAAGATATCTTGTGAATTGATAATGTCTTTTCCTCCTGCAGTTAGGGGTCTTGTTTTCTGGTAAATGGAATCATGCATATGTAAAGTGGCAAATGCTTACCTAGAATTGGTAAAGAAATTTAACCTCCTGTCCTTTCCCAATTTTAAAGCCCAGGCGGGAACCATTGGCTCAGCCTTCTTGGCTAAAGTTCCCAGAGAAAGGGTTCCTGACTGCACTGTCCTTTACACAGTCACAACTGTTGTTTCCACCCTCCATGCCCCATTATGGTACTGCTTCCATTTGAGAAGAGGACAAGATTCGGTCTTGGAGTGGTATGACCAGCAGCCTCCATGGTCTCCACACAATCATGTTTTGGAGGCTCCAACAACATCTGCAGAGGGTTGCTGGGCTTTTTTTCCCAAGACAGCAGCTGCTGCAGTGGCCCACAAGTATGATGACACCCCCCCCTTCCCCGCTGACACATAGTCCAGTCTTTTGGACAGATAGGCTCCAGGGTACTTCCATGGTCCTAGGGTCTGAGATAAAACTCACCAGTCAACTCCCTTTTTCATGAAAAAACAGCTGAAAGTACTTAGCGATATCAGGTAAAGCCAGAGAAGGGGCCCTTAACAGCTCTCTCTTTAAATTCCCAAATACTTTTTGCCATTCTGAGTTACAGTCCAAGGGGAGGCCATCACCTCCTTTTAGGGCTTAATATAAGGGTTTATCAATAGAAGCACAATTTGGCACCCACAAACAACAATAACCCACCATTCCCAGGAATTCCTGTAACACTTTTAGAGTCCTTGGCTCTTCTAGCTCTTGAACAGGTTGGGTTTGCAAGCTTGAGAGAGCATGAATTCCCCATATCAGGAATTTTACAGTTTGAACACATATTTGAACCTTTTTAAAGACCCAGCATGCCTTATCTTATAAAAGCTTTAGTAGCTTTTTTTTTTTCTCTTTTTTATATAACTCCAAGTCTTGGTGGCCAAAAACAGATCATCTATGTTTTGCATGAGAGAAAAGTTAGGATTGCTTTTACCAAATGCACCCAATTCTTTGATAAAGCTTTTCTAAACATAGTAAGTGAATTTTAAATTCTTGAGAAGTTATGTCCGCGTCAACTGCACTTGTGTCCCCCTCTGGATCTTTCTGTGTAAAGGCAAACAATTTCTGGGAAACAGCTGACAAGGGAATAAAAAAGCATATATCTTTAAGTCTAACACAGTATACCAGATCCAGTTAGGTAGAAGCAGATTTGAGCACCTTAAAATAGAAAGTGTGACCAGAGAAGTGTTATTTCTTATCAACAATTGACATTTTAGTGGTTAAATCCCTGCAGAATGTTAATAGACAACAATTGCACTTTTACAGAGACCAGTTGACATCAATAGTTATACACAGCAGTGCAACATAATAGTCAGGACGAAATGTCCATTTTAGTTAGCATACATACTACATAAGTTTTTGTTAAAATTATAATTTGACCGATGACCTCATGTTAGCTTAACATGAATGTCCTATTATAAATATCAGGACTATAGAAGAAGGATATGTGCTAAACCTGAAAGAAAACACACTTAAGCAATCTCAGTTTCATATTATAGAATACCGTTCATTTGGAGAACATGAATATATTTAACAAATTGTAACCCAGGAGAAAACATGTCCTTTGTGTGTACTCCAAGGCTCAAATAAAAGGAACAGCTGTTCTCTGTATGACATATAAACACAAACAAATACATGGAACACACAAAGGAACATCTTTTCAAAATCCGAGTGGCCTCAAATATACTTCTGGCCAAATTAAATTATAACAACATTTTAAGTCTGTAATCATAAAAACTAGGGAAAACTTCTTATAGGTCAATTAGCAGAGATCTCTTATAAGAAGAATTTGAAAAATGTAATGCCCTCTTATTTATAGTTAACACATTTTCATATGTTAATATCCACAACTGTTCTGGGAGACTTGTCTAAATTAGAAGCTTTAAAGACCATTGAGTATTATCTCAAATTAGTTGGCCATGTGTGTCTCACCAATGTTATTACCACTGGTGGAACTGTTGACCCAGTTGTGTATGAGTTTAAAGTCTGACAGGCTTTTTTTCCTCATGGTGGCAGCTAACATCCTGGGGCTGAGACTTAGACACTAACCCATTACCTCATAAATCTAAAATGCTGCCTGATTTCAGCATAAACGCTTTCTTGACACTTTATTTAATACTATCATAAACACTTTTTTTCCTCTCCAGCAGCTTTGGCCTTTTTCACTTGAAATGTCCCTTCTCTCTTTTCTATAGGCTGCCAACATCACTTTTTTTCCTATCTATATTTTCATGCTGTATTTTCTCTACTAAGAAACACTTCCTGAATAACTCCTATTAACTGAGATAAACTTATTTCTTTATACATTTTGTAGCTTTGTAGCTTGTAGTGGATAACAAGAGGAAGCACAGGCTGGGGAAGAGGACTCAAAATCCCCTTCTTGTGGCTGGAACAGAAGACCAGCTGCTGAAGTGGCTAGGGGGCAGGAAGAGGTGAACAGCAGTCTCAGCCAGAAAGGGCAGGACAAATAAAGGCCAATGAGCTGAGTAGCAAGCTACTTGGGCTGCTGTTACCCTGTCACCAGCTCAACAGTGGAGGGAGGGGAGTAAAGAGGAAGAGAGAGAAAGGTTGAGAGCTCAGAAGATGAAGTAGCAGCAGGGGCTGCAGGTCTGGTGGCTGAGGCCCTGTGGGGTGCCACAGTTCTCAGGATGAGATAGCGGAAATCCCAAAAGCACTCCTCCCATTTCATTTACATAAGAAGCAAAATGCAAGGCTAACATAGTTTTGAGTAACTATAACAAAGTGAAACAGCATGGCCTGATTTTTTTTGGGGGGGGACTGCTGTTGGGGTGGTTTCAAATAAACAGTTCCAAATGACAGAAAGGACAAAAGCAAGACATTTAGAACTCCTCAGCCCACATAATTGAATTGACCATAACCTGAGAATGCAAGTGCATTAGAGGACACAGGACCATTGGAAACATGAAACAATTCTAACAGACAAACAAATGGACAGCAATATCCTAGGAAAATATTTGGTTTCCTTTCTTTCTTTCTTTTTATTATTTGTGTGTGTGTGTGTGTGTGTGTGTGTGTGTGTGTGTGGCCAGCTCAGCCCACCAGGGGGTGGAGCTGGCTGGCATGTGGTGCTGGGGGATTGAACCATGGTCCCTGTGCTTTGCTAAACTTGTTCTAAGTAGGTGCTTTAGACCACTGAGCCATCTCACCAGCCCCTCTTTCTTTCTTTCTTTCTTTCTTTCTTTCTTTCTTTCTTTCTTTCTTTCTTTCTTTCTTCTTTCTTTCTTCCTTTCTTTTGTATTTTACTCTCTGACTTCTTTTCTAATTAATTTAAACTTTCAGCTGGATTTCAAAACAAAACAAATGAGGAGCCACCCTCTGCAACAAACTTCTCATAGACATTTTGCCTGAGAAACAAATGTAGTCACCCCCTGCAACAAACTTCTCATTACCTCTTGGCCCGAGTGAAAACAAATCCAGAATACTCATCTGTGAGAAGAACGAACCTTTCACAGACTCCTGCCCAGAGAGAAAATAAAATGACAATGTCTTTCAGGAATAATCATCTAAAAGAATTTGACACAATCTTCCATGTCTGCAAGTTATAGGGCCCACAAACCAAATAAGCCTCCAGAGAAAAACAAGTCAATCAGACTCTGCCTTTCCTTTTTACACTGCTGCATTCCGTTCTCCCCACCACTTCCAGAAAGTTAGCTGAAATCAGCTGTGGCACCATAAAACCACCCAGAAGAGGCTCACAGGCTTGGACGCTGGGCGTGCTTTTCAGCACAAACATCTTTCCCATGTGCATCTAGGATGAGCCCCCATAATGTATCGACCAGATTTATTGTCCATGGGAGACTGAACTATAGGAATAACAGAGTCAGGGCAGGCCAAAGAGCTCAGTGGATTAAAATGCCTGAAAGCAGGTGCAGGAGTGGGGGATTTGATTCCTGGGCCTGCTGTGCTGGCCCTGCCCCGGGGTCATGCATAGCAATTGAGACTGGGTGTGGTGGCACATGCCTATAATCTCAGCTCTTGGGAAGGTGTAAACAGGTGGATTACTATGAGTCTGATCTAGTAGTGAGACCCTGAACACTCTGTAGGCCCTTTCCAAAAATACAAAAAAAAAAGGAATAACAGAGTCTTTATTAATTAGTTGGTGTCTGATGTGCACCCTTAAAAATTTTAAGTACACATAGCCCAATTCTCTGTCTCCCTTTATATAGATTATTAGATTATTATGGCAAGTAGGCTGAAATGTGGTGCCTACCTATGTGTATGGGGTTATAGCTCAGCCACTGAGCTTTATGGTTAAATATGCACATATGGCTCTTATTTTCTTTCATTAGTCTTGCTTCTTCCCTTATTTCTTCCATGTTTGTGAAGTTTTAACAAGACAGGGGAAGGAATAAAGAATGGGGAAATTCAGATAAGGCCAAATGGGGAGACCTAGCTCAGCTTTCCTCCATCACTAAAACATAGCAGGCAAGGGTCAAACTGAGTTGATTTCTGCTTCAGTATGTCCTACTTCTAAGGTGAATAGGATCCTATGGTAGAGCTCTTTTGGCTTAGGATGCCATCTCATACAGCAAAAGTTCTATGTCCTTGTTTCTTGTTATCATTTTTTTTTGTAAATTTATTTATGCTTTGAGCTTCTCATATAAAAGAAATCTTATGATATTTATGTTTGAGTGTCTTAGAATTGTCGCAAGTCCATGACTGAACAGGCCCTTGCATTTTGGCCTCTGGTAAAGGCTTCACATCATAGCAAGTCATGTGTCAAGCCATTAGTTCTCCAGCCAGAAAACAGAGTGAGAAGTCAGTTTGGGATCCCCAATCTCATTTAAAGGAGGTGGATCTCCAATGGCCAGTGGACTTTGCATAAAGCCCTTTTTTATTGTATTTGGTTGTACAGGGTCTCATTACACAGCTCTGGTTTGTAGTGATCCTCCTGTTTTCAGCCTCCCCAGTGCTGGGATTACAGGCATGCACAACTATGGTCAGACGCTGGCTGGCTCAGCCTTCACTGGGGGGAGAAGAGGCTGGTACGGCATGTGCTGCCAGGGATCAAACTGTAGTCCCTGCACTTGCCTAAGCTTGCCTAAGCAAAAATTTCAATCCCCTGAACTATCTCACTTGCCCCTCATAAAGCCCATTTTTTAAAAATCCATGGAATCACAATACAACTCCTTGGGGTATATGCTTCTTGGGAGATATTCATCAGAACTGCACTCATAGAAATTTTCAAATTTGAATTGATATAAAAATTGTAAATAGACAGAAATAGAGAAAGAATTTTTGTCCATGAGCTGTTGGAGTCAAATTTTAGACGTGAGATACTTATACAATCTGATATTTGCTAGGTCATGATTAATTCTTCATATTTTATTAATACATAGCCCTATTTAATGCTTCATTAGTTGCCTTGTTTCCATAAGTTGACCTGAATTAGATGAAATATGTGTTAAAATTTATTTCTTGAAAATATCTCACTTGCTAAAGAGTAAAATCTATTTAGCACCATGACAAAGTAACTGATAACCGGCATACCTTTCACAGAATCCACAGGGAGAACGCAGAAAATCTATAATACATCTGTTTGCCGTTGTAACACTGAAACAGGGCTGTGAACATTGAGAACATAGACATAGAAAATTACTAAGTTAATCCCATGATCAAGTCTATTTTCTGTCTTGAGATAGAAATATCCACTTATCATAAATCCTTCTCAGCCAAATAGGATCCAGATACAAGAAAACAGTCATAAGAAAGAAGTACACAAAGCACTCAGATTGTTACTTTTGACTATCATTCACTATCAGAGTATTATTTTTAAATATTTTTGCATTTGTTGGTTTGTTTGTTTTCAATGCTAAGGTATGGCTTATTCCAAGTACTTCACACAGACCTAATTCTTTAGTTGTTATTTTATTTTATGTTTTATTTGTTTTTACTTTTGCACACACAGGATCTTGACATGTTGCCCCAGCTGAGCTATTTCCTGCAGCACTACTGTCTCAGCTTCCCAGTGTTCTGAGAGTACAGGTAAAAGACCATGCCCAGCTACCATTCTTTATTAAAAGAAAATGGGACTCTTTGGAAAAAAATGCTCAATCCAGTGCTAAAGAACTGAAAAGAATGGTGAGTCTAGGTCATCTTGTAACTTCAGACAGTAAGAAAACCACCATTAGACTTCTCAAAAATAGAAGGTACTGCATCACCACTGGACAATTCTGGGTCAACTAAGCATCCAAATAAACAATGACTGCAGCTAATAAATGAACTCTGAAACTGATCTCATAAATAAATGCATTCTAAATAAATGGGAAAAGAAAGTAATTATTTTTAGATGCAAAGGGATTACCTGAGTTAGGGAATTATTAAGATACCCTAAAACAAAATTGTGATATTCTTTTGAGACAGGTTTTCACTATACAGTTCAGGATTGTCTTGAACTCATTTGTTAGACTAGGCTTGACCTCAAGCTCACAGTGATCCTCCTACCTCAGCCTCACAAGTGCTGGAATTAGAGATATTCACCACCGCATCCACCTCCAGGAGTGATTGCTTGATCAAGAAATCTTACAAAATTTTGTAAAAGTATTCCTAAAATAGAAATTAATTTATGTTTGCTTTATAGTTCAAATTCTGCTGGAGACATACTTAACTGATTCAAATATAATATCACCAAAATATAGTCCAGTTACCGTCATGTGTATTTAGTAATAAAATGAGATTATATTACTTCTTAGAATATATATATATATATATATATATATATATATATGAGAGATTATGATGGTTGATCATGTTCTATTAACTAATTAGAAAGTGAAGAAGAAAACCTGAGGGTTTTATCTCATCCTTATCAACAGATAAAGAAACTGAAACCCAGAAGGTCAATAGATACATTTAAATTCACCAACAAATGAGTTCCAAATACAAGAAAAGTTGTAAACCTTGTTATTTTTTGCCAGATAACCTCAAGCAAATATAATACTGGATCAAAAGAGAGTTGAATAAAATTATACCCAGAAAAAAATTCACAATTTTAGATTGCTAATTTCCCCATATCCACATATTTGCCAACTACCAATTGTTTTTAGCAAAGCAGAATGCCAGTAACACTGAGTTATTCCTTTACATGATAGATCAGCTACAATGTTCTCATAACACAGAAATTTGTCCTTCATGAAAATTGCAGCACATTCAACATTTGCCTGTGAAGGACAATGAAAAGTTTGTGAAAGTTTTTGTGAAAAGTTTTGTCTTCTGTTTAAAAACTGTCAGAAACACTTGAAAAGTTAAGCAGCCAATAAATATTGTATAAAATACTATGCGATTAGACAAATAATACATGAGCAGGGTGCTTTCATTGAAAATATCTCACTCTTCAAAAGTGTTTGAGAAACTAACCTTCAGGTTTTCCATATGTGCATCACATTTTCATTTCAATTTGGTGGTATTCACATATAATTACTTCAGTTGCAGAATTCATTATAATGTTGATTAATTTAAAATCTAAAAATCTTGCAGGATGCTTCATTTTTCTAGAAATTTTTAAAGAAAAATGTCTGAAATATAACTACAAACAAAACACAGTGCCTTGAGGAGATAGCTCGGTGGTCTAAGTGCCTGCCTGGTAATGTAAGGACCAGAGTTCGATTCCTGGTACAACATGCTATGCTGGCCCTGATACTGGGCATGTGGGTGCAAGCCTGTAACCCCAGCGCTGGAGAGGCTAAAAGCAGAAAGATCACTATGGGTCTGAGCTGCATGGTGAGACCATGTACCAAATAAATAAGTAAATGCCTTAAACCCTCCTGACCAAATAAGCAACACCTATGCATACACAAATGCAGAACCTCATACCACTGGGAAAAGCCAAAGACAGGCTTGCTAGTCCAAAGGCAAAGAACTCCAAGCAGAATTTGTTATGAGTGTGTGAAATGGATGTTTGAATTATGCAACACAGGGTTCAGTGAGAAAAATCAAAATAGTAGATAAGAAAAAAATCTGAAACATAAAAGCAGATGCAATATTTAGCAGTGGTAATATAATGTTCCAGAGACTTATCTTTTTCTGGTGCTTGGAATGCAACATATCAAAGGGCATTTTATATAAAGAACCCTACAGAGATACTCTGCAGATACTCTGCTCTTCTCTGCATCCCAGTGAACACATAGGGAATTTGTACCTGAATCAGAGGAGTCTGGCAGCAGTTGGGAAGGGATCCCTCCCCCTATCCTTTCCTTAGACCCAAATTCCCACCCTTTTCCTTTTGTCTTTTTCGTGACTGTTATGTTTCTCTGCATCTGAGGCTTTGAAAACTTATCAAACATTGGCATCAGAGCAAATAAGTTTTCTTGACATTCCAGGAGGAAATATGACCATGCTCACCTGAAATGATGGAGTGAAAACTCCATAATAGCCCATATTAATGAAAGAAAAGCACTCACATTAACATCTACAAATTATATTTTATGAAATATTTGCAATAGTTATTACACCTATATTAAAGTTCCATATTTTATTGACTTAATTAATTAGAAGTCTTGTAAGAAAAATAAATGACAATACAGAAAATGTCAGGTATGTTTAAAATCAAGTAAGAAGAGCTCTCTGCATAACATCATGGTTAGACAGGCAAATATCTACATGAAGAAAGAAATTAAAAAGGTAAAGATAATAGTGGATCTTGTACAATCCATGCAGCAGCCTGGTACTGGATTAATATTTTGAGCATATTTAACTCATTTAATGCTCATTATAACTCTGAAGAAGAATCAAAGTTCACATGGTTAATGATTTTTAATGACTAGACTTAAGCCTGCAAAGCATGATCACATAGTCTTCACTCATAGCCATGGTACTATTGTTTAGACAATATTCCTCATCTCGAACCAGCACTGAGCATTCAAAGATACAGAAACATTTACATTTGCAAAACAGCATCTACCTGGGAAGATACATTTTGAGGTTGGAAAGGGCGGATAAATTTGGGCAAGAGCATTCAGATTACAATATAATATATAGAGTGTAGAAAACAAAAGATATGAGAATGTGAAATAGGAATTTCTGGAAGATTTGGATTGCTTATTGGCTATAAATTTTGATATTACCAATTCTCCCTCCAGTAGGATGTACTTTGATATTTGCATGTTGGAAGAGTCACACACCAAATTTATAAACCCCTTCACAAAAAGAAGAAAAAAAATCCCAGTACATTCTAAACAATAAGGTACACAGATTAAAAAAATCCTCCCCTTGAAATAGCTTTTTAAATTGCACTAAGCAGAGAGGAAAGTAAGGGTTATTGGCAGCATTTTCTGAAGCTCACATCTGAACATAAGGGGGCCCATTCTGAGCTGTGATGACGGTGGCCCCTCACTCGCACCACTGGACCCAGTCTCAGTGGCTGGCTCCACATGGTATGTGATGCCAGGGTTGCAACCCCAGTTCCTATGTTTGCCTCAGCAGGCTCTTAGTCCACTGAGCTATCTCGCTCACCGTTGCCATTTAAATCTTAAGCTTTATTCAGTTACAGAGCAAACAATCTGGTTTTCATTATTTTTTTAAAACTAACACTTTTGTGCTTTTCATTGTGAGGGTCAATATTCAGACTAAATACATAAACATCACTAGTTAAAATTAGTGTGTGCCATCTGTGAAAATATACATTGCCTTTCTAAGATTGATGGGCAACTAATGAAAAGTATGAAGTATCTCTCTCAATTCTATATTGTTTGCTTATTTAAAAGATAATAATTGACTTAAATACATTAAGTATAAAAATATTATAGATGAATTTTACCTACATTTTATAAGTTCTCAGTGTTGTACTAGAAGGTCTAGAATTACATTCATATCAGGCATCACATTAATATCTAATATGTCAGGTCCAGGCAACATACTCATATTACTTACACTAAGCATCTAATTAATATTTTGATAAACCTTTATCTCTTCTTTATTTTGTAACTTTTTGTGTTTGTAGACTGCATTCATAGGAAGAGCTTAGTAGAAATATAGATATTGAGAGATCATCCAATTTGTTTTCGAAATCATAGCGAAAGCATTTTAACTGCACCTGTGGCCATGCTATACTCTGCATGCAAATCCCTCAGTGACTTTCTATTTTCTTAAGGGATATGGCTTCCAGGGTCTTTGTGCACCCTTACTCCAGCCTTTGTTCCAGGTTCTTCTCCTCCACACTCCCACCTGACTCAATCACAGGCATGTGCATTTCTTTCTCTTTTTATTATTTTTAGAATATTTCTCATCCTTGCAGAATTCTTTTATATAATAGTATAGCTGTATGCCCTGCAGTATGTGTAGTTTTATTCTTTCTTCACCTGTTATTTCTTTTGAAAGAAATTTCTTGATTTTACAAAGCTCTAAACTTGAGATTTGACATTTGAATTTACAATATAATATCCTTCTTAAGTGTTATAACTCTGTATTTGATATATTAGTTGAGTTATATTGAAAGTTTTTTAAAACTCATCAAATGCCTTTATTTCTTACACTACTTTTCAAAGGATACACTATACATAGTGTAGGGAGGCAATACTCAACTGAGCAGGTCTATCCTAGTCAGTGCAGAATGTTTGCTTTAACTGTATCTTATCTACTGAAAGCCTTCAACACTATCCACTCAATATGACCCTCAATGCCCCTGCCTTAAACACTCACATACCTAATCATCCCCCTTTCGTCACTTTCCTATACCTTCCCTACAGAAGCTAATCGCCTTGTTTGAACCTCCCATGACTGAGAGTCTCATGAGATCAGGAGACAAAGCCTGACACCTTCATTATCCGGTCTCCTGAACACTGTCTATTATTTTCCATTGAAGTTCTCTGTTTATTAAAGTAAGATTTATTTGTGTGCCACCTGAGTCTTGTAAATATGGTAGAACATTAAGAACTTTTAATATGAAGCAGAGGAAATTCAAGTAAATTCTCTTTTTTACTTAGAATTAGTCACGGAGGTCATCACCATTAGTATGTTCCGTCTTGATTCACACACCCCAGTTCTTCTATGTACCCATGAAATAAAAACTTAAGAAATTCAGTGTTCTAACATTTACAAAGTGCGGGCCAAATGAACAATGAGTTTATGTATTATTGCATTTTAAATAAACTTATGAAATATTAATGACAGGAAGCCATTTAGTAGTGAAAATCTGTAGCCCCGGCTATTGTTCAACAAATTTTTATTAAACTATGAGTAATATATAAATGACTATTTTCTATAAAATATATTTGGTTAGAAATGCAAATAACTTTGAAAGAAAAGACTAATTGCGCTAAAGGTGCTACTGTATTGATTAATTCGTGGCTAACAGGTTTCTGTTAATTATCCAATTAAATTGAGTGTGTAATTATCTTGCAAGCATATCTAAATGTCCAAATTAATGCTTAACTAAATTATTTATGTATTTATTTGGTACCAGGTCTAGATACGCAGTTCAGACTCATAGTGATACTCCTTCTCAGTCTCCCCAGCACTAGGATTACAGGTGTGTACCCCCATGCCCAGTTTCAGCGGCTAGCATGGCATGCCCAGGGTTCCAGGGCCAGCACAGCATGCAGTACAGGGAATCAAATCTGTGTCCTTCCTCTTGCCAGACAGGTGCTTATATCACTGAGCTATCTCCCCGGCCCCTGTAAAGTTTCATATTGAATATTTATCCTAACTTTCCTCCTCTGCCATTCCAGGTACTAGTGGTGGCAAACAGCCCTAATTCACTTGTATAAATGCCATCAAGTTGAATTAGATATTTTTTCTAGATGATGAATCCTGACTCTGAAACTTTGACTATTCATGTTACCAAATTGAAAATGGAGATTCATTTAGATTCGTACATTAAAGCCAGATCCAAGTGTCTATAATCAATACTTATATAATTGCTAATATTCAGCAATAAGCCTGTCCAGAACAAAATTAAATGAATGTTTGTTTTAAGATATCATTGTAAACCGCTTGAATGAAGTTAAAGATTAAGGTTGGAGGGTCAGCAAACTTTGCTGTAGGCAAGCACAGGGACCAGAGTTCAACCCCTGACAACACATGGTATACCAGCCCTGCCCTCAGCACTGGAGAGGCTGAAAACAGGAGGATCACTATGAGTCTGAGCTGTGTAGTGAGACCCTGTACCAAATACATTAAAAAAAGGATTAAGGTTTGAATATAAATGAAGTAAAATAAAATTTATGTTTACCATTATTCAGATAACAGAAGCTTCTGATCTTGGTAGCTGCCATGAGAATGAAATCAACATCTGTAGAACAGGAGTGATGACTTTAGAATTTTTGTTGTTAGACAATTTTTTAAAACACCTGGTGCACCATCTGTACTGAGAATCTAAAAAACTGAAAGAACATAAAAAGATGTGCAAATGTAGACACTTGCAAGTAAAACAGTTCTTTCTCCAAACTTCTTAGCATTTAGGAGCCAGAAAATTTGTATTTAAGTGTAATTCAAGAAGATCTTTCTCAATTTTTTCTCTTTCTCAAAAGACAATCAGTAGGTATACTATAGTTTTATTCACACTAGCCAACAACCACTTCTCTTATCCTTGTTGATTTTTAGCCGAGAAGCATTTCACAAAGAGTGGTCATCTTGTCTTTTCACCATTACCCTTCTAACTTAACAGCAAATTATCTCATATGAAAGCTAACCATTGTTAGCATGTGTTTGTCTTCTTTCTTCTCAATTGCATTAAAAGACTTATAGGACCAAGTGTGATATCATTATACTTGTATAGTTTCATGCACATACTTGTTACTTATTAGCTATACATTGAAAATCTACTGGATAGAAAAATGACAGAAACTTATATGCAACCAAAATGAAATAACACCTGCAAAGTTGTAGTTAAGCAGAGGGATTGGTTTAGAGCCTTTCTTTGTTCTGTCTTGCTTTTCTTCTACCGTCTTCCTAAAAAACTACCTTTGAAGAATCACAGGTTCAAACTCTTGTCTCCAGACTTTCTTTCAGAAAACCTATCCTAGGAGAGATTACGTGAAAATGTGAGTGTGCAGTATTTCTTTTTTTTTTCTTTTCAAAGTTTTATTGATAAACATATAGCAATGAGACAGTTTCAAATCAAATCGAAAGTACAGTTTCAACAAATAATACACTGCAT
>NW_004524579.1:20257431-20278557 GCF_000260255.1 Octodon degus | reverse complement strand
GGGTTCTTGACTATTATATGTCTCGGTGTGTTTTTCATTGGGTTGAGGTTCTTTGGCGTTCTGTATGCTTCAGTTACCTGAATGTCAGATTGTTTAGTGTGCAGTATTTCTGACCATAGTAAATTTACTCCAGGCTCAGACTGACATTTTCAAGTACTATCCAGTAAAAGATACTTTCATACTAAACGGCCAAGAGGAATTTATTAGATAATTTTCGTTGTGTAGGCTTTCTCCACCCCCCACAAAAACTTACTGAGAAACTAATAGAAAATGACAAATACAAGAATATTTCTAAAAGTGTCACTCTCCTTGGCATGTTTTTCACACTCACCTAGGTCAAAGTAACACGGAGATATTTCTTTTTTTCCTGCAGTACCAAGAGTCGAGCTCAAGACCTTGCGTTGGTCATGCAGACGCTTATGCCACTGAGCTAGCTCCCTTGCCCAGTGAAGATATTTCTTAAAAAAACAGAAAAGACTAATTTTCTGAATCCTACAAAAAATATTAGGGAATAGTCATTCTTGCAATCTGTCTATAAAATTTTAACTTTTTTTCCACCAGTCTGAAGAAAAATGAAAATATAAATAATTGCTAAAAATAAAAAGGTAAATTTTGCCTTAATAAATATATTCATATTTGCATGAACAAAGAAATAAACATAGTGAAGAAGCCTTTCATATTAACTTTAAGAGCAGTACAGGTTTTTTTGGGTTATTTTTGGTGGAACCGGGATTGAACTCAGGCCCTTGCGCTTGCCAGGGAAGTGCTTATTCCACTGAGCCATCTCCCGGCCCCTGTATAGGTATTTCTTGCAATGTATCCTCCGAATAATTGAGAAAAATTTTGTGTGTTTCCTGTTTGGACGTGAACACACAAATGAGAGGGAAGATGAAATACCCTAGATCTACTGGAAAAGGTTATAGATCCTACACATCCAGAAAATTTCCAGATATTGTCCAAGGTATAATATTTATAATACCATTATAGAATAATAACACAGTGTAGCAGACAATGCCTCCTCTGGGCAGTGTACTTCAGTTTCTTAGTTGCCCAGATAGCAGTTCCTGTTCCAGATCTGTCTCTTCCTTTCTTTTAGAAACAGCTGGTTATTGTGATGCACACTGTATAGACCACTCCCCAATAGACAAACCACTCTGCCTTGTACTTCCTGCTTGCTTACTCAATATAAACCCTGCACCAGCAGAGAATGGAGCCTGGTATTCTGTGAATGATCCCACCCAGTATCCATAGCTGTAAATAAATCTGTGTCCAAATCCTGAGTGTCATTTTGGGATTTCTGCTTGTTGTGGCAATAGCTCTCTTAATGTGTCTTGGAAGATATTGCAAAGAAGCCCCTTACCTAAAAAAAAAAGAGAATTCCCAAATGTATACCAGTTTTTCAGCAGTGAACATGCCCCTGAAGACTTGGGGCATGCACCTGAAATGAAGGCAGTGTCACCAAACTGAGTCCTTCCTCCATTGGAATCTGAGGCGAACTTTAGGGAGCCTGAGAACAGAATTTTATTATAACAAGGCCACCTAGTTAGTATCAGTAATTTGGTATTGGAACCATCATGATATTGTGGTTTGTGAATAAGCAATGAATATACCAAATGCTCTACTCGTTCAGCGGATTCTGGCATTGTTCCACTTCTCAGTATAGGAGCTTATTGCTTCCGGTGTTGGGGATGAGTATGGAAACTGCTACGAAGGCTTCAAATCAGAGAGTTCCGCATGCTTTATATTCTTACAGTAACATCAAATCCAGTGAATCTTTTCACACATACATTATTGTCTTCTCACTGTGGATACTTTCACAAGGATACTTTTACTCTAAGTATATGATTACCCAGTAGTAGTGAAAAATAAAAATCTTAACATACCCATGAATTCAAAGGGTTCAAGAAGTGCCTCCCTGCAGGATGCCACGCTGTGAGGTGATTACTCTGCACATGGGGAACAGCAAGTGCAGCTCAGGAGCTGGCTCTGAACTTCCTTTATCTGGTGAAAGACAGATCTTCTGAAGGAACTCAGCTGTCACAGGAACGACAGCTGAATGACAGACTGAATGACAGAATCCCCAGGAATCTCATCAAACAAGGAAGCTAAACTTGTGTTACAGGAGAGAAAGGACTGGAGGTGGCCTCAGACCCAGACACACTTTGTCAAAGGCTGTCACCTATTTCCTAGAATCATCCATTCATTTCTCTTAAAAATCATTTGCATTCCCTTAAATTGCATAGAGCTTTCTTCTTTTCTCCTCTATCAAGAGTGTTTGTAGAATTCTAGAACTCCCTGCAGTTTTAGATGCTCACTTTTCATTCAGTAGGTGCCCTTGGACAACTAAAAATTTGTGTAACTTTCCCCTGTTAATCAGCTTACTTTCATTCTTATTTCACTGACAAAATTATTGAACCTTCAGGGAAAGTAGAGGGAAAATTTCCCCTTTCATACACAACAAGGTTTTTCTCGTACCTCCAAGAACAGGCTCTTGTTTCATCTTCCTATATTAAAATACATTCTCTATCATAATCACTTCCTGATTTATTCATGTGCTGGCCAACAAGAACATATTTCCCTATCTGCAACTACATTTCACATTTTCCTTTCCATCTTACAGGCAGTTAAAGTTTATTTCCTGCTTGAAAGCCTTAGTATATGTGTGTTAGAAACAATATAGAATGTAGACAAGCCAGATAGTTCAGTGGACTAAAGTGCCTGCTTAGGTAGAGTGCCACATCGGAGGTCTGATCCTCAGCATGCTCTGCTGACCTTGCCCTCAGGTGCACTGAGATGGCAATTGAGACTGGGTGTAGTGGTGCGCCCCTATAATCCCAGCCCTTGGGAGGCAGAAAATAGGAGAATCACTATGAGTCTGATCTACATAGTGAGACCCTGTAGACCCTGTTCCAAATATATATATATATATATATATATATATATATATATATATATATATGAAATAATATAGCATGTAGTCAGTGCATAATTATAAGAAAACTGATTATAGTATTTGCATGTACTTAACATTAAAAGTGCCTCTATGCCACATGTGGTGGCTCAAGCCTGTAATCCCATCACTGGGAGGCTGAGGCAGGAGGATCACAGGAGTTTGAGGCTAGCTTTGGATATATAATGAGTTCAAGGCCAGCTTGAACTGTGTAGTGAGACCCTGTCTCAAAAATAAAACAAAACCAAGGGAGTTTATAAAATTATGCAAAATGGAATCCTTTCAGTTCTTGATGTGCTTTTGTTTGTTTTAGTTTGAGATTTTGTTTATACATGTGTGGATTAAATAGGCTTGTAGGTAGATGTTAAACTGAAGACTGGCCGGGATTAAAACCACCTAAAACTTTATAAGCTTTGTATTGTTTAGGATTTTATATGTAGAAAACAAGCATCTGTAAAGTTTTGTAGTTAAGGGAAGCAGATATTATCTGACTTGCTATCTAAGCAATGAACTGGGCCGTAATGTGAGTAGTTGCTCCACTATGCCCAATGTCCCTAGGCTTCGGTCTAGTCAAAGTCCCAATGTGTTGGTCACTTGATAATGGACTCAAACCTCCAAAATCGTGAGCTAAACTAAATTAGGTTCTGAATAAGTTAATGAACTCAGGTATTCTCTATCATAATGAAACGCTCAGCAGAAATGCTGAGCATCTGAACTGAAGCTAAGCAGGTATCACATCAAATACACTGAAGCAGAAACACCTGGATGCAGGAAAGGTGTGGGGGGGACTAAGTTATGCCAAGTCATGGCAAGTTTAGTATTTATATTTTTCAATTTCATAGGCCATGTGAATTTGAGGTTATTCAAACATGTGGTGGTAGCTTTCTGGAGCTTTGGAGCGTTTGGACATAGAATAAACAGTGTACTAGGAACAGTTCTAACATTGGTAGATAAGAAATACAACAAAGAAGCAGCTATTATATTTTCTTGCTCAAAATATTCAAATAATCTCTCATCATTGTACAACTAAAGTAATCTAGAAACAGCATTGCGTTTTCTGAGAAAGCATTTGGATTCCCAAATCCTTTCTATGGGTATTGTTTAGTTTTAATGAATGTTATTAGCCTTCATTGAAGAATGAGTTGGGTATGTTATAGGGAGTCAATGACTCTTCAGTGAGGTTCCACTACACCTGAAACGCCTGTAGTACATCAATTATTTCTAATTGAAACAACACCATTCATTAGACAACATTGAAGACTGGTCCCATTATCATCTCTATGCTAATTGGAGGCATTTTATAACTACATCCAAAAGTGCAGAAATCAAGCGTGTATTTTTTTTTATATTTCTAGAATTGTACATGTTGTTAATGGACTACTTGAGTGATATAATATAAAAGGGAATTTTATTATAAATTATTTCACTATATGAACATTAACTAAGCTCCCCTACATTATGTTGGTTTTAAGCTGGCCATGGAGTTGATTGTTTTATTAGTATGTGGTCATTTTAAGCTGAGTTCCCTATGTAACTGATACTTGAAGCTCCTGCAGGGCAGATTAGCATAAAGACTTGGTGAGTACCATGAAGCTTAATTAAGTCTGTTCAACAAAATTTTCCCATTGTTTAAACTCTGAGTTGTGAAGAGCCTATTCAATTCACATTCTGTTCACTTAATTCATTAGGATTCTTTTAAAATATTTTATGTTCCACCTGGATTAAAAACTTGGCCAGTATAAATGTACCTTTGCGAGATGATTCTTATTTTATCTCAAAACTAATATAATTACATTAATTAAATTATAATCATGATAGATTAGAGCTTTTAAATGCCCTTAAGAATAAAATTAGCATCTTGTTAACCTTGCAAAAATAGGAGTCACTATGTCTTGGAAATTTTGACTTTTATTCACATGACTCAAGTGGGTTTCTTTGGAAAGAACTAAGATACTCTGTTTTGTGAAACTACTCGCTTTGTTCTTTGTGTGTGTGTGTGTGTGTGTGCGCATGCACATGTGTGTGTGTGTGTGAATTAATACCTTCATTTTGTGCTACAGAAACAAAATTTGATAAAAATAATTTAAACCAGATCAATGTGTGTATGTATAAAACCGATCTCGAATTTTCTTCTATTTTAAATTTAGACACACCAAGTATAATCCCCAAATCCTTGGGAGATTCTTATGTAATAATCTTTTTTGATACAGTGTATATTATGCAGCTCATACTTAGAGTGATCTTCCTGATTCAGTCTCCCCAGTGCTAAGGTTACAGGCATGTGCTACCATGCTCCGGGCAGAGCCAACACCATGTCATATCAGGGATCAAACTTGGGTCTTTGTGCTTGCCAGACAGGCACTCAGACCACTGAGCTGTTTCCCCAAACCAGTAATTCTAATATTAATATACAAATAAACACAGTTTTGAGTCAGTCTCTATCCCCAAAAGAAAAAAGCTGTAAGAAATTAAGGACAAGAAAAATAGTACAAGCCTCAAAATTGCTCTCTTATGTAGACTAGCAGAAATCGGCAGTCAAATTATCTAAGCCACCATTAGCTGTGCCATTACATTTGTGTCTTTCACACTTCTTGTTCAGAAAATTCTTTTTTCTTCTTTTTCTTTTTCTTTGTGTTTAGTACAGAGTCTACAGGTTCTACACGGTATCACTACACAGATCGGATTTACAGTGATCTTCCTGTTTTCAGCCTCCCAAGCACTGTTATTTCAGGGACGTGCAACCACTCCCAATCTCAATCACCATCTCAGCCTGCCCCAAGGAAGGGCCGAGACATCACACCTGGGATGGAGCCCCTGTCCCTGCGCCTGCCTAAGCAGGCACTTTTGTCCACTGAGCTATCTGGCCAGCCCCATTAAATTATTTCTAATGAAGATAAAATAGTCCAGTAGTCCATAATAGTAGTGGGCTTTCTGTAGCATTGGCCATGTCAGAAGTTGTTGACTTGAGTCTTGAACAGCTCAGCAGATTAATATGGCATTATTTCTTATACTTCATTTTTGTACTTTTCTACTGGATGGTTAAGACCAAGATAAAGCAAGACCTATATAACAAGAAATGTAGCTTTTGTATCTGATAAGGTCAGACAAAATCCCTCAGGATTTATCTTGAAACCCTGTACTGCAGTTTCTAGATCCTTTTCAGTGTCAGTCATATGGATGAGTCATGGCCATTGCTTGACCAATTTGCTGTCTGTGAGAGTCTGAGAGAATGTTTTCTCTCCATGTGACTCTCCTTAGGCACACTTTATATCATCAATCACTTTCCTCTGTGGCCCCATAATCTCATTGATCAGAAAATTTGGAACACAACTGAGTTACATTTTGTTACAGTACAGGTTCTCATATGTATTGAGTCTTCAATGACCTTGAAAGGCTTGAGCCAAAATGTTGGTTGTCCTTGCAGCCCTTCTTTTTCTCTAATTTTTGGTCTGCAAACATAGTTTGTCAACCCTCCATAAGAGAAGCTTATTATTATTACCCTACAACATAGGCAGTTGAGCTTAATCTCACTATCTGCCTGAATATCAAACATCTTAGACATACCATGGGACAGGTATGACTATATTGGAATATTTTGCTGAATTAATGTACCTACAATATTTAAATAACAATGGAATACCCTTCTCTGACAAAACTGAACAAAAAAGGGGATACAAATGAACAACCATTTTTTATCAATATATTCAAAATAAGATAGATATGTAGCTACTTTCTCTTAATTCCATGAATAGAAAGATTTGTTCTAATAATGTTTGTGGACAGGATATCATGTCTGCATCTTTTACAATGAATAAGCACTAAGACAACAATATGCAATGTATTAATTGATGAAACTGTCCTACTAATTGGTTTTGAAACTCTCATTGCTATTTGTTTCTCAATATAATTATTTAAAAAAATAAACATAGAACAATTTTGTATACCTGACTCAGATCTAGTATTATATAAATATTTAGCTGAATTAATGAATTATTTTGCATGTTCATCTGTAATTATAACAATGCATAGAATTTTTCATCGTGTACTTTGACCAATTACAAGAAGACAGCCTTTAATGCAAGCTACATTGCTTACAGAAAATTGTCACACTGCAGTCATAATTTGGTTGGCCTGAAACAGAGCTACTTATTAGTAAGTAACAGTTATGCACACAATAAAAAAGACTGTGGCTTAAGTGACCAAACTGCAATAATAAGATGTATTTTTGAAATTTACGAAACTCATTTGTTTGGGAGGCCAAAACATAAATAAATACTACCAGTATGATATGCCAAGGACAAAAATAAATTAAGAAATCATGAACAATAATGGGTACAAAATGGTGATAATCAAGAAACACAAACATTTCATTAGTGAAAGCATCATATTAATTCATTAGATGGTCAGTATATCACAGTCATTACACTTGTTTGTCAGGTAGATTAATTCTTTTTGTTTTAATAAACACTTTTTCCCTCTGTCCTTTTACTAGGGTAGGTAGGATCTGGGCCAACTCTGCCATTGAGCTAGAATTTTCCTTCTATCTCTGGCGTTAAAAATGGCAATAATTTTGGGGCAGACAGAAGTAATGTTAATAAAAGTCAAAATTAAAAAAAATGGCAATAGATAGTAGATACTCTGCCTGTTGGGTCAGGGTGTGGTAGAGAAATACCCATGAACAACATAGGCCATTGTTTATGAGGCACAAGAGATAAGATTTTGTTGGTTATGAATCAGTGTAGTTGGGGTAAATATTAACAGGTCATTGACATTTAGGATAAACTATGAAGACTAGAGCTCAATGAAAGAAAGGATTGGATCATCATGACTTCTCTGTTGGAATTATTTATTGGGAAAGAAAATTTCAACAAAGAATTATAAGTTGTAGATCAAAGTAGTATGATTTAGTAGCTACTAACATATATATCAATCTAACACTGTGAAATTATTTTGAGAAGATTAAAATTAAAGGCTAAAAGAAAAGTTAGAAAATTGACTCACTATTCTATTATTATCTGCTTGTATCACTTACGATAAAGACAAGCCACAATAACAGTGATTAATGCCAGTCCTAAAAATATTTCCAGCAGAACAACCTATGGAAAATACCAACCAAGCATAAAGCATGTTACATAGTAACTAGGGATAGACATCAGGTCCCTTTCTCTGAATGATTAATGGCTGTGATATGAAGGATATGCTTAGTGTGATGGAAAGTGCCTCTCCACCTCCTTCTACCTGGCTTGGCACATGGCCTTGTTTATTTAGAACAATACAAAATAAGAGTAACTGTTACAAAATAAATGCCATATTCATAAACACAAAACTATCACTTCTCTAACATTTTTATACTACTTAAATCATAAAAAGATCAAACTTTATACAAAATCCTCTTATCCTCTTTCCTTGGAGAAATCAGCCTTGACATTTGCTTTTTCCAAGTCTAGTTTCAGCAAGAAATTTGTTACCAAATTATGAAGAATCTCCATCCTTGATATCAAATCACTGTAACTTGTCCTCAGCCAGAACCTTGTTATGTCAGCATATCAAGAAGTCACCTGTCCTCCTGTTAGCATTTTTCCATACACTGACTCATCACTCAGTTTATTAGGTATAAATTCCCAGCTATGTTTGCTTTATTTGGAATTGTATATTGTCTCATTCCATTACCACAGTAGTCCACAATTATTGAACATGTCCTGCAAAAAGCTTTCTTTACAACTTTAGCCATTTTTAGAGTAATTTCCTCTACAAAAATTACAAGTTGTTGGCATTTAGTTTCTGCCACCTGTGGGTTTGGTGCCTGAAGATTTGTGAGGCAGGATTCAGACACCACAGCAGAGGGGGCTGTGAGGAAATGGAGCTCCCAGGGCAGCAAGGTCTAAGTTACATCAAGAAGGGCAAAGGATGTTCAGTGTGGAAGATGTTAAAATAGGCATTTTTCTACCCAGTGAGCAGATGTGATTAATGAATGGGCAGCTTGTGAAGAGTATGATTCAGGTCATTTTACAAGATACTGAGAGTCCTAGTGTAACGAAAGTGAAAGAAATTTAGAATCATAAAGATTTTGGATTTTTTCGGATCTTGAAAAAAATAGGGGTTTGAAGTATTACATCTGAAGCAATGAAGAATATCAAATGCTCCTGGACACACAGCAGGCATACCTCCTCAAAAATCACATTATAAGTTGAAAATATTGTTAAATCAAACTGCACTTAACATACATAATCTACAAGATTTCTTGGAACTTAGCAGCACAGTGCATTTTAGAGTAGGGGCTATGTATTCTCTTGTCATTGTGTGGCTGACAGGTGTCTGCAGCTTTCTGTGGCTGCTTGCCAGAGAGCATTGTTCTGCATGTTGTTAGCCCAAGAAAAGATCCAGTTTTAAAGTACAAAAGATGGTTTTTATTGATAGTACATGTATCACTTTTATCTCAAGAGAAAGTGAAAAAAATGGTTGGACTGTCAAATCTTCCCACGTCCTAGCAGATGTATTCATCTAGGAGTTGCACAGATGAGCTGCAGTTGGACCTGCACCTTCAGCATGGAGAGTCCACTTCTGGACTCCTTTACAAACCATTACTTTAGGCTGTTCCAGTGGTGACACTTAGGACTGTACCACTGATGATAGTTTTGTATTTTAATTATACCTTCTAATAATTCTAAGAAATTACAAGCCTTACATTATAATGACATAGAACTGGTGGAAATAAAATATTCATGTGAGAATAATTTTGAGCTAATTATTATGCACAGTTCTTAAGACTAATTTTAGGTTCTGTTTGAGTTATTGTCTCTACTTTTGTCAGTGTCCAAACATAATAAAGGGGAAACATAAACTCCTTTAGGTAAGTTATAATAATTAGTTGAGTTTCTTGAATCACACTGTTTGCAGATAGAATTCCAGCTTATTTGCAAATCTCATCTCTGCAGTTGTGCTTCTCAGTCTAGGGTGAACCCTAGGAACATGCAACGGATTCGCTCACCTTGATCTGACTACAGCCATCTTCTTAGTAACTTCCATGACTACTTAGAGTAATCCTGTTAGTTTTTCCTGTATATTTTCTCTGCAAAGTACGAACAGCTGAAAAACAGTAGAAGGATATGAGAAGCTTTACAACCAGACACCTGTACCATGGATATGTCTGACTCTTTGGTATTAGTTTAAGAAAAATGAGCTAACTCTTGCCTTGTCTTAACCACTTTGTCCTAACCAATGTGTATGTCTCTCCTTCTGATCCAAATTCTTGGAACTCATTTGGCCTTACTTTCAACACTACTATGATTCTGTCAATAATTCCCAAAAAATTGCACTTTGAGCGATCCTAGATCCATCTCCCTTTCTGGATGCTTTTGATGTCATGGTACTTCATGACTGGTTCTCATATATTAAATCTAGTTTGACTAGAGCAACTTAGAAAGTCTAAAAATAACAGAGAAGAGCCTGAGAGAAAGCCCGGTGGACTAAGCACATGTCTAGCTAGCACAAGGACTCAAGTTCAGTCCCCAGTACCACACACCATGCCCAGTCCCATGCTGAGCTGACCACTGAAACTGGGTGTGGTGGCACATGCCTATAATCCCAGTTTTAGGAAGGCTGTGACAGGAGGATCACTAGGAGTCTGAACTTTGTAGTGAGACCCTGTAGCAAATAAATAAAGATTTTTTTTAAAAAACCAACAAGCATGATTTTTTAAAAAGATAACTGTAATCCATACTAGAGACTATATAAGGTATAATTGAAATATACAGTGAATGTTTACCTTTTTTGAAAAACCACAGACACATTACAATTAGTCTCCCTTAAAATAGTTCCTCTTACATTTAGCACACACATCTTTCCCATGATTGCTACCACTTTCTGAAGCAATTCTAGAAATCCTGTTCTGTGAGTGTCTTTAGTTGCACTGTTCCAGTTGCCTTGGTGTTCTGAACTGATATGAAGCATTCACCTTTCATGGGTATTTTGACTATGAGAAAGAGTCAGAAACGGTGCCAGGCCAGATACGGTGATTAGCAGGGACTGTGACACAGATTATTTTTTTAACAAGCCTGGGATTTTGCTCTTCAGGAGTAGCATTCACTTATTTTTCATTGAACTTCATAAAGACACTCAAAAGAAAAGAACTTCCAGGACTGCTTCAGAAAGTGGTAAGAATACTAGGATGTATTAGGAATCTCAGAAAGTATTGTGAGGGGGATTAATAGCATCATGTCTTTTACAATAATATTTTTCTTGACTTGTATTAGGATGCATTTGCAGTACATAATTCTAATACTTCTTTAAAAATGTGTTCACCTTGCATTTGATTGTTCCTCGTATGTCAGGAGTTGGGGATCATGCAATGGAAGCTTTAGAAGGACTTCATACGCTTTTCCAGTGTAAACAACCCTGAATCTTTTTGTTTTATGGCTTCCTGATCACTGTCAATATGCAATTGCCAATGTTGCTAGCTATTTTTAACTTTAATTGTGCCTGTCTAAGAGTAGAAATTATGAAAGCTACTTAACTGATCATTAGAACATTAAATATTAACCTTCAAAACTTAGCTCTGGCATTTTAATAGACTATGTCAGTTGCATCTATCACAGTGCTCCCTTTGCTACCATCAAGTTGTTTGCCTCTGCATGAGCTATAACGAAGAAAGTTGTAACAAACAATGTGAGACAGTAAGCGCCCTCAAAATACAGATGTGCAAGATGATTTGTTACTATATTGTTTGTTTAAGAATGAAACGTGATTGAAAACCAGATTTTAATTAGAAACACGTGCAAGTAACTTTGCTTAGCAAAATTATGTCTTACGTTACTTTTCAATTTTTTTTTGGTTGTTTCAAATTTCAAGGAAAATTGCAAAAGTTAGGCAACACGTGCTTATGTGTCATTTCTGAAGTTTAACTTTGCATTTTGCTCCATATAATTTAGAACTTTTGTATTTTTCTGAAAACACATTGAACACACTGTATCTTTTACTGATAAATGTTTAAAATTATCTTTTCTAAGATAAAAGGAATTTCCATATACAAATATATTAAAATATTTAAATCAGGAAATTCAATATTGATATATTAGAAGAACTAATTCATAGGCTATATTCAAATTTCACCCAGCAATTTGACAGTTATGATTCCGAAGTATGATTTTCTTAAATGTATTTTTCAGCATATGTAAAATGGAGGAAAAAAAATACCACCCTTGAAACTGATGACCTCCCATCAAGTAAATGCAGCTTCTTGAGACATAAGCAATAGCAGACACTGCAGCTACAGATGTTAGAATAAAAATTACTATACGTCAGGGTCTTCTTTACAGTCCTCAGATGACTTAGTCTTTCTACCAGTCCAAATGTTTTTAAAAGGCTAAACTAACATTATTGTCTTCATGGGTCACTGACATAGTGAAATAGACAGCATGTAGTTGTATGACAAATGAAAGAAAGAATATACCATATTTTCCATCTTGAGAACTGATTTTTCTCCCTCGATGATGCATTCACACTCTATCACTCATGATTATTTAAGTCACTTTAATAATTAATTAGAAATGGTTATTGAATGTCTATTAGGGGTCAGAAAATAGATTAGGTATCATACATGAAACACTGAATAAAAAGATAAATGCTTCTGCTCCTGTGGTTTATCTTATGGAAGGTAAGTTGTGTCTAACTAGATCCATCCTGTCTTGCTCATGTATTAATAATAGCCATTAAATATCTAATGTTTAGCATCTAGTGGTTTCTGACTTTGTACATTTCTAAATCTTTGTTTTCTAGTCTCTCTCTCTTTTTTTCTTTGGTGGAACTGGGGATTGAACTCAGGCCCTTGCGCTTGCCAGGGAAACACTTGTTCCACTGAGCCATCTCCCCAGCCCTCTCGTCCTCTTTAGATAGGTGACTAATATTTATAGTTCAGTAGTTACAATTGCAAGATTTGGGGCTAACTGACCTGCATCCAAATCCTTGTTATGCTATTTGTTAGTCATGTGATAGTAAACAAATCTTTTTTATTTCTGAAAGGTTTTGTGAAATTAATTTTATTTGTACACTTTAGATACACATAATGATCACATTCATTGCAGAGAATTTGTACCTCTACATCAATCATATATCTTGAGTCTTTTTGTCCATATTTCCTCCCTTCGCCTTAACCCCTCTTCCACTCCTTATTTATCAAAGTATTGTTTTCATTTTTTTCTATTCTTCTTTTTGTCTTACCTTTATTTCCTTTCACCCACTCCTTTCCCCTGTTCCTTTTCCTCTTTTAAAGATTATACAAGTCGGTCTTTTTCTACCCTTTCAGTTTCTCACACCAGAGACATAATGCCATATTTAAACATTCATGGCTGACTTATTTCACATAAGATTGTGGTCTCAACGTGCATCATAATGGCCATCTATGCCATCGGGTTAAAGGAGATCCTGTGTGTAAAGTACACAACAGAGTGGCAGGCACAAGGCGAACATTCATGAACAAACTTTGAGGATGGGGATTTTCATACATACACTTTTTGGTAATCCAAAAAGTGATTAAGATGATACTGAAGTCTTGGGAGAGACTAATAAAAAATTCATGAAATGTCTGATTAATCAGTAAATTTTATATCAGTGTATGTCTGGCTAACATTAAAAACTGATATTAAACTTATATTTAATGGTATTGCCAAATACGTGTGTGCATCAATGTTTTCATTATTCTCATATAAGAAAAAAATCTAACTTTGCTTCCCTAATATTTAATCTAATATTTTCTCTTTTCTACTTTGAGACATTAAAATACTTTTTTCTTCAAATAACATTGTATATTATTTATTTATACCACCATTTTGCAGAATGTAGAAGTTAATGAGATTTTTTTCAATACCATACAATATACTTATGTGAAAGACTTCAGAATCTCAGAACTACTGTTAGGTAGTCAATGAGAATTAATCCTTTAAAAAGGGCATGGACTTTGATGAACAGAAGATCTGTTGCAAATCTGAGAAATCAAGTGCACACATCAATGAAATACAAACAACCGAAATATACAGCTCTTAAGTCTTCAGGAGGTTTAGAGAGCTACTGTTTGTGAAATAGGTTTAGTGACAATGGAGTGTGAATCCTCAGTTCTTGTTAATAATTAATTTGGCATTGTATTCAAAGACACTTATTCAGCCTGCTGACACTCTTCCTTGTATAGAGACAAGGAAATCAAAAGATGACTTAGGTCCATTAACAAGCTGTAAACAGACACCATAGGACAGCAATCTTGCTCCTTTGGTGCTAGTTCTAAATGAGGTGACCCAGTCCCTGTAGGTGATAAGGTGTCCCAGAGCATGATCAAATGGAGGACCAGCTCATGCAGTGAACTTTCAGCAGGGGAGTGTCTATATTCTGCGATTTATTTTTAGGCATTGGATTATATGATTTGTATGGGCTGACAAAAGTTCAAATTTTGTAGGAAAGACCAGCAGGCTGGCAACTTAGGCAGGAATTGATGCTGTAGTCTTGAGCTTCAGTGCCTTCTTCTTGAGCTTCAGTGCCTTGTCCTATGAAAGCCTCAATTTCTGTTTTTAAACTGTTCAGGTTATTAGAGGATTCACACTCATATTGACGAGGGTAGTTTTCTTTCCTTAAAGTCATCAGATTTCAGCTCTCAATCACATCTCCAAAATGACTTCACAGCAAGAAGCAGCTCAGAGATCTCCTCAAATGAAGTTAATGACTAGGTATCTAGCCTTTAAAATGAAAAATCTAGTCTGCGATTTTAGGTTTTCGTTTTGTATCCCTCTGGGATTTGCTTCCCCTCTAGCTGCCTCCTGTTGGTACTGCTCTCTAGAGAAATACTACATTATGCAGGAACCTAAATTCAACCCCTCCTTCCCAACCAAAATAGAAGACTTTAGACCAAAACATTTCCTTACCTTTGTTTTCATGGAACTGGAAGGAAAACTAGGTAATAAATTATTTATATTTCTTTACAATCATGGCAGAGAGTCCTACAATGAAAGACAATAATGCAAAAAGCATAAAAATTTTAATATAAACATCTGATATGAGCACTTTCAGAAATAAAGTCTGAAAGAGGCAGGGCATACCGTGCTTCCAAGAACAGCTGAACATAAGTAAGGATGGAGTGCATGGAGGGCAAACCACCAGCATTAGTAATGCTAGTAGCTCAGATGGGGTCATAGGACTTGTTTGTTCTGAGCAGCCTTAGTCTCTAGGACAGTTCTTCCCCAAGACTTAAGGCGTTGTGTCTGTCCCATGAAGATCTTGAGGCAAAAGGGAGAGCGAGGAGAGGATGACTTCCTTAGGTTGCATCATGCATTTCAGGTGAAAACGAAAAGTGAGAATTTTAATTATATTATCTGCTTCAAAAACAAGGGGATGGAAAAAATATCAAGAAATCTGGTTGTGGTGGTTTTCTCCACTCCCTTCACCTTACTAAATTATATATACACAGGGAGCCATATTGTGATGCATCATTCCTGTGTCCTGTTAGAAGATACTTACTCACCATACGCCTGTTTTTATATTATTTTTGTTAATGCGTTAAGGATCAATGGTCTTTTCATGTTAAGAATATTTTTCATGTTCCAATTATAGCATTGGAAGCCACTTTGACTCCAGATCGGTTGTCCTGACTTTAAATAATGAATGTCACAAAGCCATGTGACTTCACGTGAGTTGTATAGCCTAAGTGAAGTAGGCTGAGCTTTCTGTCCAAATGGCAAAGGGCATTTTATGAAGTTAAACTCTTTATTCCCAATCACTCACTAGAGATAGTCATTATTTTCTCTTTATTTTACATGTGAATTTTATGGTGTGTTTTCTTAAAATAAATTTTATTTTTTTCATTCTAGAATCATTTTAGAATTGTTTAGGATTTGCTGAATTTTGGCAAATATTTTTACCTTTTTGTTGTTTCTAGTTGATGTTAGGGTAAATGTGATCATAAATTGTTATGAAATAAATTTTAAAGCAAAAATTCAAAGAAATTTCCTATACTTTATTTCTGAATAAAAGAAACTTGAGACAGTATAAAATGAGAAATATTATGTACAAAAATGAGCAGGAAAAAAGAAGAATAAAAGAAAAAAGTTATCTGGTAAGAAAGAAGTAGGAAAAAGTTAAAATCAATATATCCTTTAATAGGTGCTAGTTAACTTGTGTGTAAGTTTTGAATGAGTAATTTAGCATGCCACATATTTCTTTTCCAGCATTCAAGTTGGCCTAAGACACTTAAATTTCCTCATTTATAGATCATTGCTGTATCTGCGTGATGTATATAACCCATTGAAACTCTTCATTCTTATGGTGGTGCTTTGCCATATTGGATTTCAAGAACAATTGCAGGTAATTAATTTACCATGTCAAGACTGTATTATTTTCCCCATTGCTGAAGATGTACAATCCTATATTGATTTCTACTCTCTTATGTGTGAGTTTTATCACCAAATGAAGACCATGAATTCAGTCAGGGCATCGATTATGCCTAGTACTGTCTTACCTTTCCTAACTATCACATGCTGAAAGTTTGACTCATAGAAATCTTAGAAAGTGCTTGCACATTGGAACATATTAGTAGTTTTTCTATTACTAACAGAATTGAGAAGTAAGCCTTACAGAAAATTTAAGAAAAACTCTTCAGTAATTATACATGAGGTAGATGGTATAGCATTCTAACTGAGCACGCTACACAAAATGAGTTGTCTAACCAGAGGAGCCATGTCAACTTCTGATTGATTAAATAATGAAACCAGTGATCTGTGCTCATTTCTTATACATTTGGTATCTGATACTTCCATAAGGATAAACAATTCAGCTACCTAATGATTAAATAATGAAACCAGTGATCTGTGCTTGTTTCTTATACATTTGGTATCTGATACTTCCATAAGGATGAACAATTCAGCTACCTAATGACCAAAGGAGATATTTGATACACTGATGAATATTTATTGCTTACAAATGTGTTTGTGCATTTATTCCTGCATTCCAAGTACTTTTATTATAGTAGCAATAGATCTACAATACAATAGGAACATATCCGTAAAGTCATTTTGAAAAACAAATAGATAAAAACATTATAAAATGTTATTTATTTAATTTTTGTATATAATATTTGAAACATTTATGTATTAGAGCATGTTTATTATGTACACAAAGCCCCAGCCTTGCTCTTACTTCTCCAGTGTTGTGTGTAATTTTACACTTTTAAAAAGAGGAAGAGCTTATAGGAGTCTGAGTGAATTGCTCTGCTAACATTCAGACAAAAATGACAAATCCCAATGGAAGTACCAAAATGGAACAGAACCATATAACTGTATTAACACATTACTAACATGGTTTATGAATGATTTACTCTTCAGATTAGAAGTGGCTTAGATAGCACTTTATAAGGCTCAAATTGTAAGTGACTCAGATGTGGAACAAGATGTATAGATGATCTGATTTTATGACTAGAAACTGTTCTGGTAAACAAAACAGGAATCTTTCAAGTAAATCTAATCTCCAAACACAGTTCTGCACACCTATGTCTTAGTCTTACATGAATGAAACTCTAGGGAAGCACTTCATGATCAACATTTAAAATAACTGATTTTTTTGCCTGAAATGACAACTTGCAGATACAATAGGCAATGTGAAGGAAAAGATTTTGTGGTCCATCAACTCCAGTAATTTTATTGTATGTTGTTTCAGCAAAAAGCTAGGAAGAGCTGCTTTTGTATACTAATATGCACTGCAGAAAATTTTGCAGATCAATTTTCTATTTTCTCTATGACATCCAAGTACCAAACTTAGCTGTATGAAAAGCTCAAAGACAAGCACTTCTTTTCCTCAAATTTTAGGGTTGCTAATTATTTCAAGAAACCTATATGAAAATGTAATATTTTGGTAATGTACCAATGGTAAAGTAGACAAGATTGCTGAGGCTATATGATGAATCGCTCCTTCATGTTTCTACAGCAAGACTGTCATCCAAGCACTCACGATCCTTTTTATACAGTTTATCTGGCCTTCATCCTCTACCCTTTCCATAGAGTATCCTAACTTGCATGAAGCTGATGGAGATATGCTCATTAACACAACAGACATTCTTCTCCAGACACCAGTCTTCTGGAAGTTTGGCTGATTGAAGGTAAAACTCCACATGCACCACATCCAAGGAAGAATGAAGAATGCAAGTGTGCAATCAAAAGCCACCATTACTTGGAAGATGCCCTTGTCCTTGCTTGTTTGTCAGTCTATTGTTGTGGACTTTCTCATTCGGGAGGTGGTCCAAAAACGATGCTTTCAGTAACAGGCTTCATGGCCACACAAGATGTTGTCAACTACATAATTTTAACCTGCAGGTAAATTGTGAGTAACAGTCTGTGTGCTCACTGAAGACTCTTCACTGAAGGGCTAGAAGGCAGTTCAACTTTAATGAAACTAGACAACTCTCATTACATCATGTGTGGTCAGATGTCACTGGCATGGTAACAGGAGAAAACGAATAGGTTACGCTTCATCTTGAACTCATCTTGTGAGTCATACTTCTCTGATACTGTAAGCCAATATAAAATATTTCATGAAACATGTAATTTTTAAGTAATATCAATCCAAGCAGAAAGTTTAGGCAAAGAAGTAGTAATTTCAAAGTATTCATCAAATTTGTTCTCAGAAATACATTTATACCAGTGTATATACTCTACATTTGTTGCCACGATATGCAAAAGATAATACAAGAATGTTTGGTAATGTATCAAGCATGAACAAAAAGATTTAGATATGGTTAGATTCACTATGTGGGGCTTTTCACACAGTTCAGTGTCATTTTATTAATGATTATTATGTTTTGTTTATGTTTAAAGCAAAGTTGTTTGTATTTACACAAACAACATGAAATAAAAAATGAACACAAATAAGGAGTACATACTTTAAAGAAGTAGAGAATAGATTAGTATGTGTGGAAAGTGTTTAATACATGAATCTATCATTTTATATTTAGCATGTGTTAGCAAAAACCATAATGTGTTAATTCACTTGGAAAAATGAAGTCACCATACCTGACCTGGAAGGAATATATTGTGGTCACATTTTTTTGTGGGGGGAGGGTCTACAGGGTGTTCAGGGTCTCCCCACTAGATTGAAAATTAGTCATCCACCTGTTCACAGCCTCTGAAGAGCTGGGATTACAGGCACAGGCGCTACCACTCCCAGTCTCAATCACTATCTCTGTGCACCAGGGGCAGGGCCAGCTCAGCAGGCCTGAGGATCTAATCTCTAGCCCCTGCAGCGGCTTGCAGGTGCTTTAATCTGCTGAGCTATTTGGCCACCCCTAGTCACATATTCTTGAAAATAGGCACAGACCAAAGCGGGAAAAATTAAAGTGTTGGGCTGTGTGTCATTCAGATCCTCTAAAACATGAACTATTTTATTGAAACGCCGTTGATAAGACAGAACCATTGGATCATCTCCAGGGCGAAAAGGAAGAAAACACAGAGCATGCAAGCAGGCATGAGCATGAAGGAGCAGCTTGTGCACTGGAATGACAGGAGAGATAGTAAAGGAGGGGAAATACATACATGGTGCAATTGGAAAAGAAAAAAGCATAAAACACTTGTGCCAGATCATTTACCGGTGGCATTGCACTGAGGTTGTAATACCAGGCTCTGATTCCCAAAGGCTGTACACTGCCTTTCTAAGTGTTGTAGAATACTATACTGTAGCTACAATTGAAGATTTGTCTCAAGAGCCAATAGCTACTTTGTACTTTGTGTGATACTTGAAAATCACCTCGAATGGTCACTTAGTATTTACGTGTCACTTGCTTTATTTGATTGCATTGGAATCTGGAACTTTGGCAATCTACCTGGCTTCTGAGAAGCTACAGGCTTCTTAGAATATAGGAACGTGGGATTCTGTGAGCCCTACGTTTATGTCTGTTACTTACCAATCTAGCAAGCTAATGAGACTTAGAAAAACCTGTTTTAATTTTCATGAATTTGTATGTTAGTAAAATAACAATGAATCTTCTTTGCAGCAGGGTCTATCATTATACCTCTTGGTACCTTATGGGGCTTTGCTGAATTAGTCACTCTTGGAGCCAGTTAGTTAAGTCAGTAACTTTCTCCTGAGACTTCCTCTGCTCTAGTCAGTGAGGAGATAGCATTATCACTACGAAAGTGTAGCTGTCTATTGACACTGAAGATCCCGTTGGGTTCACACTCTTGGTGTGCCTGAGGCATGTTGTCTAAGTATCAGTTTAACTGAAAACCCACGTCTGTTGTCAATGTCAAAGGAAATGACGTCCATACAATCCATTATGGTAACAAATAGCTGAACGTTCCATTATTAATAAATGAAACCCATTATTAATAAATAAAACCATCTTCAAAGACAAATATATATGGACATGTTCCCTTCCTGTACAATTAGGGATATCAGAGTAAAATGAAGAGACATATCTCTCCCTCTGTGCAGTCTCCAATTTAGTAAATTGATTTCTTGGTTGTTGAGAAAAATGTCAGTAAACTATGAAGTCAAAAGGCAAACAAAAGGATGCTAAACTACGGATGAATTAGATTACTTGATACAAAATATAATTTCTTTTCTATAGAAAGAAGAACAGCAGGAACCAAATTTTCCCATCCGTTACCTTCTGCTTCCTTTTCTCTAATGCAGGTCCTGATCATGCATTACAGACTGCTCAATCCTAGCAGTACATGCTCAGTTCAATTTCCCAAACTAAACAGAAGATGCTGCATTCCTAAAAGTTCAGTTTGTTACTATACCATCATCAGGAATTTCTTAGAGCCTGGCAAGCACAAGGGCCTGAGTTCAATACCCGGTTCTGCAAAGCAAAACAACAACCAAAAAAAAAAAAAACCACCCAGAATTCCTTAGGTTGTTTAATAATAATTTCTTAGTATCTGCAGAGACCAAGAAGAAATGACAGATGAAAGATTCTGGGAATAAAAATAAAAAAGAGATAATGAGCTTTCAGAAAAAATGATTAAAATCCCATCCCATCCCATCCCATCCCATCTCATCCCATGCCATCCCATCTCATCCATCCCATCCCATCCCATCCCATCCCATCCCATCCCATCCCATCCCATCCCATCCCAACCCATCCCATCCCATCCCATCCCATCCCATCGCATCGCATCGCATCGCATCGCATCGCATCCCATCCCATCCCATCC
>NW_004524579.1:20159255-20257331 GCF_000260255.1 Octodon degus | reverse complement strand
CATCCCATCCCATCCCATCCCATCCCATCCCATCCCATCCCATCCTACCCTACCCTACCCTACCCTACCCTACCCTACCCTACCCTATCCTACTCTATCCTATCCAGAACATGATATTTTTATTCAGTTATTTGCCATAAGAAGCCTGCAATAATATTTTTATTGCTTTAATTTCATTGTACTTTGTTTAATATTACAAACCACTACATTTTGTCATATTCAGGTACATAGTTACCCTGTGGTTGTTACAAATGGAATTTGATATGAATTAAATTAAACATTAAACTAATACTAAAACTATGAGAGTGATTTATTTTAATCTTTAAGGCTACCACACCAAATGAGAAGGTAGAATTAGGGTGAGGTTGCAAAAAAAAAAAAAAAAAAAAAAAAAAGCATAATATGCAAGGATATTGCCTCAGTTACTTTTCTCTCCTTGCTGGGACAAAATACCTAATACCCAAAATGAAGGGAAAAAAAAAGATTTATTTAGCTTACAGTTTGTGGAGGTTTCAGTTCATACTTAGCTGGCTGCAAGGCAGAGTTGCATATAGCAAAAGGCAGCAATTCATGGAGGTAGAAAACAGCAAGGCAACAAGAACAAGAGGGGAAGAGCAACAGCAAGAGCAAACCTCACTCCCTTCCTTATACTGCACGTGGCCTCTACGCCCCACGGTGGGTGTAGCACTCACGCCCATAATCTCAGCATTGCAACATGAATTAATCACAAGCCTGTCCCATGACTGCATGAGACTTTGGGGGGACATCTAGACACAAACCATAGCAGCTAGCATAGCTTTCTTTCTGACATCTGTTTTCTTCTTTTTCCACATAGGTCTGCTGTATTTAGCTCTCCTTATTAAAAAGGTCTTTGTGCCTGAGTGAAGAACTGGAACATAAATGATGAAGCAGAGTTGACATGCAAAATATTTACTAGAATTATTCTAATAAGGAACGGGGGAGAAGGAAGCATCGGGAATATTAAAACAATGTTAACTTCACAAAATGCTGTCTCTTTCTCCACGGATATGAGGCCAATGTGGAAGGGCTGACAGGAGGCTTTGAGGTGACCACATGCCCTGCAGCTGGCAGCAACTATTTCTTCAACAAAGGAAGTTGGTCCATCCATCTCCATGTTTGCCATGCTTTCTGGTTTGCTCTTCCTCAAAGCAGTAGAGTACTTTCACAGATACTGAGTTTTATCAGATGCTGTCTGATAATTAACATGTAAGCATTAGAAGACAAAGATGATCCTGTGCCACTTATATATTTCCCACAAGGAAATGTTTTAGGGTTAAAACTGAATTCAATGAAATAAAATGCTTTACAAAGTATAATGACTAAGGCATGTCTTACTAATCTAGTTAAATTAGATTTAACTTGCAATGATAGATAGATAACAGATTTGGTATTTTAAGGAATTTTAAACCTTTAACAGGTCAGGGTGAATGAATTCTTAACACTGTGGAAAATGGCGCTGAGCTTGATGAACTGGGCAATGGGGTGAGAAAGAAGGAGGCACAGTGAGGTGTCGGAGTGGAGTTGGCTTGGAGAGGAGAGCATTCTAGTTTCCTGTCCTGGTACGAGCTCCTCCTGATAGCTGTACCCCAAACGTGTCGTTTACTACTGCTTATTGATAAGGATTTTCTTTCTTTTTTTTTTTACTCCTTAGGACAAAATAGAAGACTGAGGCAAAATTTAGCTCTAAAGGAAATTAAAACCTGCGAAGCAAAAGCTCTCTTTGAGCCATTATACTTTAATTGGCAGTCATCCAAAGTATCAGAAATGCTTTTGTTTACTTCTCAGGCATCAGCTCTTCCCATAAAAGACAGAGACTCCATAATGGATTAATAGGTCTGTGTTTAGTGGAAGAGTTGTAAAATCATGATTTCTATATCAGTGTGGTTTTTAAATAGGAAATTAAACATTGCTGGTAAATGATAATAATGTTTATCATCTTCCCACCTCTTAGTCAACCTAAACAGGCTTTTTTGCTTCAAGTAAACGAAAATGTATGTAAATAAAATGGTACTAAAATGTATATACATGTTTTGTTTCTTTTAAGTGGAAATCATTTATTATTGAAAGATTAATTTCATTTAATAAAGACTTCTGTCTAATTAAATAGCTTATCCCATAGCACATGTGGACATGGAATGTCATCTTTGGAATTTTCAGAAATGAAGTGCATTGCAATTCTTACTGATATACAATCAAAGTTCACAAGAATATTTGCAATTATTTGTTTCAAATATCTTCTACTTTTCCTAAGAGTGATTGTAAAACCATAGAAACAGAGAGGATCTGACAAAGGCTTAGAGCTTTATAGGGGCAGAGCCCAAGAAGAGCCAAAATTTCTTGTACTGAGATTTAGGCAAAGACAGCCACATTTGTTCTCCATCCCTTGAGATGCACAGTCCTTCCCAAGTGGTGTTGACTTCACCAACATTCATTCTCATATTCACTGAGAATATCCTCTGAGGTTCTGGTCTTCCAATGCTTATGAGAACACAAGTTGTCCATGTGTATGTTACTCAGCTTTCCACTATCATATTAACTAGATAACCAAATTTTAAAGACTAAAGTTCATTTTAGTTTTCAGTCTGTGGTTGAGTGGTCTTGTTGTGTTCAGGCTAGAGTGAGACTGTGCATCATGGTGTCGAGTGCCTGACAAAGCAAAGAGCTCCTGGTCTCGTGAGTTAGAAGCAACAAATAAAGAAAGAGGAGGAGACCCGGGGGTCACAGGACCCTGATGAACAATTCCATAGTGGCCTACTGTTAGCCTCTACTTCTTCAGTGTTCCACCACTTTCCCATAGAACTAAAACAGGATAAGACTTTAACATACACACAGTTAGGGGACAGACTAGATTCAAACTATGGTACACAGGAATGTGTAACTCAGGGAGCATGATAGAGTAGGATTCCAAGCATCATAGCAAGAACACGTTCTAGGAGACACTTACAATACTTTATTCTTAATATGAATCCTTCAAATAAAATTGTCCTACAACACTTGGTAAAGTAGCTCTTCCAGTGTTCCATTGTCAGCCTGAGAGGGGAAAACTATACAAGGAAAAATGTTCTTTTTAAAACTTTGTTCTCTTTGAAGCTGCCTAGCTCTGTAAATGGCTCTGCAATTTCTTTCATGACACTTGTAATCACGAGAGCACAAAAGAACATATGGGATTCCTGATTGTAACTGATGGTCATTAATCAAGTCTGGTAACCAATGCTCTCACCTTGATAGCTAATCAGAGGAACTGTCAGGCTGTCCTATCCTGCCTTTGTAACTCCCACTTATGCTTCATATAAAAGTCCTGGCTCACAGACATTCACCACTTGGCATTTGTTGGAAGCTGTTCAAGCCAGGATCACCAGTGTAAAATAAAGCTCTTTACTTCTAACTTTTTTGGGTGTCATTTTTTCCAGACTCAGTTTCAGCACAACAACTTGGTTTAAAAATCTAGTTAATTACTTATTCATTTAAAACCATAATTCTCTAGATTTCATTTGCATATATTTGAAGTGGGCTTTATTTTCTTCACCTACTCTCCTGTTTAGGTACACAGAAAATACTACACTGGATGTTGACACACCATCATATCTACTGCACTCTTTCTTAAAAAAATTCTATTTGTTTATTTATTTATTTATTTACTTATTTATTTGGTACAGGTCTTGCTAGAGTGATCTTCCTGTTTCAGCTTCCCTAGAGCTGAGATTACAAACATGTGCTACCATGACTGGTGTTAATGGCCAGCACAGTGCACCCTGGGTTCGGGGCAGGTGTGGTATGTGGCACCAGGGATCAAACTTGATTCCTTGTACTTGCCAGGCAGGTGCTTAGACTGCGAAACTATCTCCACAGCTGTCTACTGATCTCTTGAGTTTCAGAATTGAGTGGATCTTTTATGGTGTTCATTCTAGAAACATTGAGGACCTTCTAAATACATGGTGCCAAAGAAGAACAAAATAATTATAAAATAATATTATCATAATGAAGCCATAATCCAGCAAAGAGAAAGGCTACTTAACTAAACACTTGACAAATTCTTTTTAGCCACAGGGAATGCATTTACAAGCGCAAGTTAATTGAGCATAAAAGTGACTGAGAAATTGTATCTAGAAAAAAGGCAGAAGTAGAGGTTACCCAGAAGCATGTATATTGTGGCTGTGAATTTAACTCAGGAAATGAAATCAACCACTTCCACTTGATAGTTTCAGAGATAGAGAAATCTAACTGTGGGACAGTGGGTGGTCTAAAATTCTGTGGCTTCATTTTGCTAGAACTGAAGGTTTTTTTAATTTTTCAGATCAATTGGCATTTAACATGCCCATAAGAGGCAGAAAGAGCATTCAACAAGCAGTAATGACCCGGAGGGCAATCAGGTGCAGGAAGTGCTCAGCGTGAGGATTAGAAGCAAAACTGCAGGAATTATCACAGTTGCAGTATGAAGTTGGGTGTGGGGAGGCCCTGGAGTGCCCAGGAGGAATAGACCTGAGAAAATGACTATGAATAAAAATAAAACAAGTGTTCAGTTTTTATTTGGTTCCTGGTTTAATTTTTCATAATCTTCGCTTTCAGAAAATCCTTAACTCTGTTTCACCTCAATCTGCTATCATCAATTAAACAGAATTATCAGAAAGAAGTAGGTATTATTGCTCTTTATTGTTTTTGTTCAAACACATGACTCTTTAGATTAGTATCAGTCTTTCCAATTATACCACTTAAAGAGTAGAGGAGTACATTTCATCTTACCACTTTCTTGATTTTCTTGCTGGCTAAAGCAGGAACTTGGTCCAAGATAATGCATAAGGTTCCTATTTCGTCTGGAAGCCCCTTTACTTGCTTTTGCTTGGCTTTTATCCTTTCAGGATTTTACTCCACTGCCAGGGCAGAACTAGCTATCCTTTCTTCTAGTTTCTCTTTTTCTTTAAAAAATTTTATTTTAAGCAGTAAAAACAAAACAAATAGCAGAAACAAGAATAGAAGTAGAGTAACAAACAACAATACATATGGTACAGAATTTCAAAACAAGAATAAAATTTGAACAATGGTTGTTGTGTTACATATATTTTCCTCATCAAATCCGTTGCTCAGATTAGTATGTATGCTGGTTTCTCTTCACATCTACTTCCTCTCAAACATAGAGGAGTGATTGATTTTGAGACTCAGATCCAAAGGGCAAGGCTCTGCTGAACACCCTTTTAGACCTCTCATGCAGGTCTGTGGTTGATGTTCGGTAAAAGTAAATAAATGCTACCCTCTGCTGTTTTTCATTTGCAAATATGAGCATGAGCTCAGGAGTAACAGAGGTGAAATCCTGTCTGCTCAAAAAGAAAATAGCTATCTGAAACTCTAAAAGCCTGTAATTTACCTAGAAGCTGAAATATATGTGATCTCAAAAATAAACAAAGCAAAAAATAATCTATTTAAAAGCTCTGCACATTACAGACTTTTAGCTCTAAATTATACCTTCCATTAAAGTGGGAAGAAACCACTTGGATGTGTTCTACAGATAAACAGGAAATACTTGCTTTTGAATCATCTGGAAGCTTTGAGGTACTTGCGGCTCGGAATTCATGATAAGGGACAGCAGGTTCCTTCACAGAAGACTGGGGAGCCTGTAGCTGAGCAAATGATTTTCTAGGTAGTCAGCGAGGACATCCTGAATATAAACCAATTTTCATCTCTGTAAGACAGGAGATTATTCAAGTGACATTTTCATATAATGAGATCCCTATAACCAGATGGTTCATAGGGTAATTGTTTAGGGGTCATTTCTGCTTGCTTTTGTTAGGAGCCACACCTCTGATCAAAATCTATACACATACTGTACCTTTGAATTTTGGACAATTAATCCCCAAGAAAAATGCCTTCCTTGTCCTAATATTAAATACTGATATTTACAACTCTTCAAAGAACATGCTAAAATGTCCTTCCATAATACTTGGAGATCAGGGTTCATTAAATAATTTATTGGTTAGTTATACTAAACTCTCATAATGTTCCAGAATTATTTCACATTATAGGGAACACAAAATATATCTGTAAAGAAGCACTGAACAGAAGGATTGTAAATATTTTAGTGTTATTCATCCCCAAAGCTATGAACACAGCAGTTAAAGGAAGCTCTTCTGGAAAACCTCAGCACTTTTAGTTCTGGGTTCTCAGCTTCCTTCCTTTTCCTAATCTTACATTCTGAGTTTCTGATATTGCCTTTCCCAATCAGATCTCTTCAGCATTTGGCTGCCAAAAGTCCTATTTCTAACTCCTCCAGGGTCTCAGAATGTGCTTTCTAGTATATTGACACACAAGTGGCTACTGTGGAGACAGATGAGGATGGAAAGGTTAAAATAGACTCTAAATATAATATATCAAGCATGGTCCATTGATTAAAAGCTTATTTGTGCAATAGATATGGTGAGAGGATGCAACAGTTAGCAGGCCATTGACCAGGACATTTTAATATTGTTTATGAGTGAGTGGAGGTTGCTCTAAAAGCATATGTAAAGTTGATACTTCTAGGTAGTGGCAAGCACTAATGACTGTACGACTCTCGGATGCCAATGCAAAACTACTTGTCATGTTCCTTTTCCCTGAAGAATTTAGAGAGTATGCAACAGTTCATATGCATTCAAGGATATGTCATATCTACCAGCATCTGCCATTTCCTGCTACATCCCCTGGCCATTGCTTTTGTCCCATCCTCCTTACAGAACCATTGGGTATCTTACTGATTTTCTCTACTTTCAGTGATTTCACAGCTGGTTTTGCTGTTAGCTGTACTCCAAGCAGAGGTCATTCATTTACGATCTATAAAAGAGGTGCAACGATCTGTTCAGATACATTAGCTATAATCTGAAAACAAAAACATGGTACTAACAAATAAAATTGTCTCCCAAATTGTGACCTATTGTTGTGAAAACTCTTATGCTTCTGTAAAAAAGTACATTCAAGCCTAATTACACTCTTCCACTAGTAAATACCAGTATAGATATATTAGATACTATTACGGCTTATACCTGGATTTTCCCCTCAAAGCCTCATGCCCTCATAGCTGGGGCTTTTAAGAGTGGTTGGATTATGAATATGTGATACAAGATTAGTCCACTGACTGGGTGAGCATATTTCTGTGTGTGAATGAACTGATTTAAATAAGAAAGAAGGTCTGCACTGTGTGAGAGTGGTGCCAGGCAAGAAGCATGCAACCTGAATGGAACAGAAAAGGAAAACAGGAGGGCCGCTGCCTCCTCCCTGGCATGCCATAGACTATTTCTTCTCTGCCATGCCATCCTGCCCCAGAGCCAGCAGAGTATACAGAAACTTCTACAAATTTTGAGCTAAAATAAGCTTTTCCTCCTTTTACGTGGGTATATCAGGTATTTTTTTCCCAGTGATGAAAAAGTAACTAAGCAACACAGTGATCACAAAAATGAATATTTTCATCAATGTGTGGTTTGTTAGATATTTTTTGATACTACTGCTAAAAACTGTCTGCACAACTTTAAAGACATGATTTATTTTGACTTCAGTTATTTTCATGTTGGAATTTCTGGATTATTTCTGAGGAACATGAAAATATCAGGTAAGAGTATTTGAGATTGGCACAAATAAAAACCTTTCTTGACCTCAAGTTCTCTGCCTTAAGTGGATAAATAACTTTGTCATATTTTCTCAGTAAAGCACAACCATCCTATTATTTTACTGTGTTATAAAATGGAGGTAAATTTACTGCAGCTTAACAAACCAGAATATTTTTTTGCTCCTGCTGCTACAAAGGTATATAATGCGATAGATGGCTGTACCATTAAACAACTAAAACATGACATTTTGAAAAGCTGACCATAGTAGCTTAGCTTCATTTTAAGTTGTGTAATGGCTTATGTGGCCTCTAACATTTCATAGGTGTTGCGGACACAGAACCATTTTATACGATAGGCTAATTACATAATTGGGAGAAGCACAAGGACTCTGACTACCGTATGGATAATGGCATGGCACACAAGGGTAGCGAGACTTAGTAAGACAGTCACGATCACACGGACCACTCAGAGACCTGCTAGAACGCAGAACCCACTATAGCACTCAAAGCTCTGTTCGTTCTTACCTTATTTCTCTTCTCCAAACATACTTTTATTCTCCCTAGTGCCAACTGCTTGCTGTGCAATAGCAAAGGAAGGTTAAGCAGGTTGACTTCTCCGGATGCATTTTAGTCTATCCCCTTCTTGAATTTGAACTTTCTTAATATTGATTTTGTTAACAGGTATTCTCTGTTATTCTTAACGTAGATGGTGCATGATGTGTTCATGAAATACTGACATATATCCACAGTTTTGGGTGTGTAAATTTTTAGGTACAATATTTTAGAAAACAGGGTCTTTAACTTTTAGTAACTTCTCTAAAATTCACATATAGAAATATATAAGTTGTTCTTCTAAGTTCTGAGTTTATTTTAAAGCATTAATTTCACTTATGCTTTAAAATGCCTTAAAACGTCTTTTTATAATTCTGCACGATGAAGACTAAGTTATATAAATTGAAATACAAATTTCACAAACATATAGTTTTGGCATTTCTAAACTTATTAGAACTATATAACTTTATTTTTATAATTTAAAAATATATTGAAGCATGGACAAGGACAACATTTTCAACAAATTTTGCTGAGCTGATTGGTTAGCCTTTTGTCTAAATAAGTTGAACTTTATCCTTGTACTATACCACATACAAACATTAACTCAAGATGTATTACAGACCAATAGTTGAGGACTAGTCATCTAAATTTTTAGAAAAATCAGAGAAAAATATCTTAATGAGCTTGAGTTTTACAAGGGCTTTTAAAAATATAACAAAATGGGCACATTATGAGAGAAGACAACAAAGAATTAGATATTATTAAAACTAAAAGAGCGTGCTCTTCAAAATTCATTAATGAAAATAAAAAGTCAAATCATAGAGAACATAATTGTAACATGCATTTTTAGTTACTCTGTATTAGTGTGGAATCCATAAAGATATTTTATGATTGAGTAAGAGGAAAACAAACAATCTCCTAAAGCATGGGTGATATTTTTGAGGAGATACTTCTGGCAGAACAGACATATGGGAGTAAATGCGGAGCACCATAAGTTACTAGGGAGATGCTAATTAAAAGCACAATGAAATATACTGTTTTCCCTTTAGGATGTGAAAATAAAGAATATTGATGATACTAAGTATTTGAAAAAATATGGTTCATGTGAAGCAGTTTCTACCACTGTGGGGCAAAGGTAAAATAATGCAACCACTCTAGAAAAATCTTACTTACAATTCCCCAATATTTGTCAAAGACAAATGAAATGTTCAAGGAGGAATATTCATACCTGTGTTTGTAATATCCTTCAATTGAAAACAACTCCATTGTTTATCAACAAGAAAATGAATGAAGGCATTGTGCAAGATAGATAAATAATGAATAGCAAAGGATGGAACTTAACAACAGCAAATAATGAAATAAAAATTCATGTATTGGATATGACTAGTACTGGTTCAGGAGATCTTTTTTTGTATGCTTCTTTCCAACTTGAAGTTTAAAGACAGAAATTTAGTAGCTTAAAATCAACCATGGCACAAACATTCACACCATGAGAATCTGCAAATCCCTCCCACACACACATACCTGTACACATTTGCCCATCAACACAGCTATCAGAAAGTTCATTTTTAAATATTTACCAGCATCCCAATGGCTCCATACAGAAACACAAACAAACTGTCATTTCAATGAATGAGAAAAGTGTGGAAAGCATTATTCTATTTATATACAATTCTAGAAAATGCAGGTAAAGTTTTGGCTCACAAAATGCTATTAGGAGAGTGAATAGATTATAAACAAGCATGCAGGGGCTGGGGAGATAGTTCAGTAGAATAAACACTTGTCTGGCAAGCACAAGGGCCTGAGTTTAATCCTGGGTTCCGCCAAATAAATGAATAAAAAATAAATAAATAAGCATGTAGAAACTTTTGTAGTGAGTATATTATTTATTTTGATGGTGATGGTAGTGTGATAAGTGCATACATATATCAAAGTGCTTGAAAATGTGTACACCAAGTATGCAATTCATTAGAATTCAAGTGCTAAATAAATAAATTATGTCATTGTAAACCTGTAGATGATCAGTTATACACAAACATTTTCTTAAATAGAAACAATGTCTAAGGGGCTGGGGAGATGGCTCAGTGGAATAAGTGCTTGCCTGGCAAGCGTAAGGCCCTGAGTTCAATCCCTGGTTCTGGGAAAAAAAAAAAAAAAGGAAAAAAAAAGAAGGAAATAATGTCTAATTTTCTTAAAGCATGAATTAACTGAAGATAGAAAAATTAGGAAATTTTGAAATGATGTATCTAAGACATGTTTCTGAAAAGTAAAAGTGACTCCCATCATTCATGCCTAACACCCCAGGTTCAAGGGGGAATGAATAACGTAAGAAAATTGTTACAAGACTACTTTTTTCCCTTTAAATTTGTGATTCTCTGGAAAACCAATTCATTCCCTAGGCTTTTGTACATGCTTAAAATCCAAGCTATCAAACACTCTGAAACCGAATTTTATTTTGTAGCTATAGATATTTTATGGTGTCATTTATTTTGAAAACAAAATTACAAGGATTTTTAAAAAGAAATCTGTTACTAAAAGAGGGATCTTAAACCAATGAAAATATAAAAAATATTAATTTTTCCTGTGTTGTCATTTAATGTATGCAAACAGTAAAAGTCAGCTGAATGACTCCCAGTAGCCTGAGGTCATACCTACACAAGTTCACCAAGATTCTAAACCCTCTTAAAGCTATTAGAATAGGTTTAAAACAAAGAAATTTTGCCATATTGTCCTGATGGTTTTAGTCTTACAAATCGCTTCTCTTTCTATGATGAAACATAATGAAATGTTTTTCTCCGTATTATTACATTTGGAGAGCAGGGTTCCTGGAGAAAAGTGCTCCTGAAGTGGAAAGAAGTGGTAACTTCCTCTGCAAGCCTTCAGCAGATTTTATGGAACTGTTCCCCAACCTGGGAGTCCAGAGATCAATTAGATCCAGGTTTCTCTTAAAGAGGAAAGGAGGATGTCAATTCATATTTTATAAGTTTAGCTATGAAGATGTTGGCTTAAAGCTTACATTTCAAGAAATTTTTTCTTAGAAAAAGTACTTAAAGATTTAAGTAGTATACATAAAGAAGAACAAAGACATTGGTCTAGGCAGATGGAATGAAATAGCTAAACATCTGAAGCATGAAATAAAATTATAATTGCACCTTATTACTATTGAAATGTAAACTGAACAGTGAGATGTATCAAGAAAAATAGGCCATGGTCTGGAATTTATGTGAAAAGTGTATTTGCCTTGATAAGTACCTGCAGAAGGGTTTAGATCTGGATAGAAATACAGTTGAATATTTCTGTTTTGTGTGGCATAATGTGAATGATCTAACCTCTATGAAGTAAAGCAAAATAGCTCAAGGAAAATACATGTATTTTATTGAACATAAGATTATTTGAAATTCAATTATTTAAAAGTTGTACTATTGCATTAAAGGACTGGATTGTTCTCAAAAACAAGACCATAAGGTATAACGTTGTTGCTATTGGTGTAATCATTTTTGTCCCCCTCCATGGGGAAGGAAGGTCTCTTGTCTCATGGTTATGGGGATGCCCAAGTGGCTGGCACCAAGTAGGAAGGCTGAGAGCAGTGTATCAGCCATGCTGACTCACAGTCCAGGACAGGCCACCCACACCGAACAGGTCCATCATGGATTATACGTGTGAACAGATGAATGACAAGGGGCTGCTGCAAACAGATTTTTCAGTATGAAGACAGTGAAGTCACCATTGATTTAAATAGGAGGACATGATTACGTAGTTTGAATAATTTTGTGGGCTGGCAGAAAGTAAAATCCACTCCTCTGGAGTAAGTAGGACCTGTAACCTGTCTGTGATGGGAAACAATATTGGGTAAAGGAACTTTATCAATGGGAGCAAATTGGAAAAGGCATTTTTTTAATTATAAAAGAGAGTATAATATAATATTAAAATAGTAAAATTATGAATGAAGGGCAACTTGAATTTAGAACACTTAAGACTTTCCAAATTTCAGATGACAAAATAGCAGGTAATGTTGGGTCCTAATTTTAAACTTTATCTACCGTTATATGACTCCACCAGGGAATATCATAGTAATCTGTCACATTTATTGATCATCTTTCATGTATCAGTCATGTCTTCCAAATGTTTCAAAAGTGACATTTATTTTGAAGTAGAAAGCATGATTGTATTCATTTTACACACACACACACACACACACACACGCACAGAAAAATGGGATATAGAATGATATACAATTTGCTTAATTCATACTGATATTAGAACCATGCTTGAGGCTCAGCATCTAATTTCAAAATCTTCAGTCTGTATCTTCTATATCATAATAGAATGTAATTTCTGCTCAATGATTAATGATTCAGTTAAAAACAGTACAAATATATCATGAGGTAAAATGTCTAACACATTTAATTTCTTAGAAAAAATTCAACGATTTTATGCCCACAGGCAGTTTCTTTACACTCCTTAGTCTAAAGATTTTAGCATAGATATACATGCCCTGTGCTTAGACATGAAGAAAGACACCAAATGACCTATTTTATCATTTGGAGACAGATCTTTATAATTTCAGTATAAATTTAGATCAGAAGTCAACTTGTGGTGGGTTAAGAAATAAATGAAAAGTAAGGGAGAGAAGACACTGAGGGCTCTACTAGCAGAAGGAAATTGATACATTGAAGGAAAAAGATAGTTTTGTGGAAAAGGGAGTTTTACTATTATTTTTTAATGTTTAATTGAAATTTCAACTTAATATGAGATGGTTAAACATTTTTATGCAGAGGCAATACCAGGGATAGAAAAATTGGGAAAAAGGAGAGGGCACTTGATTGAAAATCATCTCTAGTTTGCTCTAGATGAGCAAAATCAACGAATCATGAAATTTAATGTATAAGGAAGATGCTACAGGGTAGATGAGGGTATGTGGGTGAACGGAGCATTAAAAAGAGCAGCAGAGTAGGTGTGAGGGTCACGACGTGGAGGAGCAGAAGATTCAGCCTTTGAGAGAAAGCACTGGACTGTGAGAAGAACTTGGAGCTAGAGCAATTCTGATTTCTTGTAAGAGTTTGCTATTGTTTCTTAAGAGTGAACAAACTATCCATCTTCTATCTTTCAGCTGATATACAAAAAAATGTGTGCTACTTCTAGAGAATATAAGTTTGTCCCTTCACTGTATTCAATCTTCTTTGGTCTTGCATCCTTCCTGAGGATAAAACATTCCAGGATTAAGAGTGCAAATACACATCTGAATAAGAGGGTAGTATGACCTGATTGATCATACAAAATAAAATCACTCCCTTTTTCATGCTTCATTTAATACATTTGAAATTCCAATGTTTTTTATTGATTCTGAAAGGAAACGCTAGGCATTGTGCTAAATACACAAGATTTTAAATCTAAGAAATGCAATGACAACTTTTGTTTTCTGTTATCAGTCTATTTTCCAAAGCCATCATGCACTAAGGGTCATTTTAGAAATGAGAAATCCAGGAACAGTGCTACTCAAAGTGGGATCCACAGACCTTCATCAATTCAGAAACTGCTAAATACTAGCTGGCAATTGTGATGAAAGTAAGAGTATTTGGAAATACGTGGAACAATGTGTGAATTAATAGGTGCTCCATCTCATTTGGTATGCTTATTTTTTGAATTTTATCTTTCTACATGATCACAATCACTACACTTTCAAAAGTGAGAAATCAAAAAAATGAAGATATTAAAAAGGTGGTGAGGGGGTTTAAGAAATACAAGATTCTCTTCTTATGTAGAATTTTTTGGTGAAACATAGACTCAATAATTTAGAATTTGAGAGTATAGCTTGGTTCCCTCTCTCAACAGCCACCTTGTAAAAGTCCTTTCCATTTAACTTCCATGCCATGGCTGGCATAAAATTCCATGAACAACAATGGTCTTTCAATAACAAGTGTTTATGAACAAAATCATGGCATCATTTTTAGTTATATTGGTCTTGTTTTAACTTGGTCTTAACCATCCAGCAGAAAGGTATAACCACAAGGTATAAAAAGTAATGCTATATTAATATGCTGAGCTGTAAAAGGCTCAAGTCAGTAACTTCTGACAGGTACCAGTTCTGCTGATAACCTACTACTATTATGGACTGGTGGACTATATTGGATTATTTTGCTGAATTCAAGTACCTACAATATTTGAACTGGCATCAAGTGTGAGAAGGTCCTTTAAATACTTTTCCTAAAATAGCTTCTGTAACAGCAATGCAACACCCATCTCTGAAAAAATAAAACTAAAAAGGGGGATATAAATAAAGAATCAGGGGTCTGGGGAGATAGCTCAGTAGAATAAGTGCTTCCCTGGCAAGCACCAAAGGCCTGAGTTCAATCCCTGCTTCCTCCAAAAAATAAAAAATAAATAAATAAAGAACCATTTTGTATTTAAAATAACTGTGTATGTATATAAAAATGATTAGGATAGATATATAGCTACTTTCTCTTCATTAAATGAGAAGAAATGTTTGTACTAATATTGTTTAGGTTAGATAACATGTCTGTATCTTGTCCTCCGAATAACCACTATGAAGACAATATGCAATGTATTAATTATTATAATTGTCTTACTAACCTGTTTTGAAACTGTTTCCTTGCTATTTTATTTTCTCACTAAAATGAAAAAAATGAAAATGATGACATCAATAAAAACAAAAGTTGCAAATGCCAGTTTTCTTAAATTTTAGAAGCTGAACCAAAAAGAATTTAGTTTATTAAATAGTTTCACTAACAATCTAGAGATAAATTTACTTTTACCTAATGGGATGGAGAAAATTATACATCACTGATTTCCAAGTTTGATTGTTGAATATCTTTAATTCAAATGATATTTGACTCTGATTACATTTGAAATCTACTAAATGCCTCCTTTAGAAGGAATATAAATGCAAGTAAAGTATTCCCTGAAAGTATAATGAAACATGAGCAAATATAAATGCACTTAAAGTCTGAAGATATTATCGGGCAAAAATTATCAATATTTATTCTTTTTTTTGAAAGGGTCAGTTTTGTCCCTAGAAGGAATAAGTAAAATTCCTTCTAAAAGTAAAGTAGAATTGATTTCAATTTTTAAAATTCTATGGGGCATTCCAACTAACACACTAAATTTCACATCTCTCAGTCACAGAAATTTCTCTGGTAATAAATGCAAAAACTATTTCCATTTAGAATATAACATCACAATGAAAACACAAGGAAAGTCATATTGCCCTTCAACTGGAGACTGCGCACATGCTAAGATGCATGATATGTTCCCCAAACCTTTATTAGAGAAGGGTCCACTAATACATGGAGATAAGGTAAGAAGCTACAGAGATGGGGACATCTGGCAAATGGCCTTGTTCAGTTTCCTACCACTAGATCACGCTGTTCTGTCCTCCAGGCATATTTCTGGCATGGAAACATGTGCAGAGCAATTGGGCATGACCTAGCAATTGAAGAGACTTGTTGACCACAGGCACAGAGCAGCGGTGGCAGAGCCTAAAGCAGGACTAAGTCCAGCCCTGCAGCTGGTACCAATCCTCTAACATGAGAACAAACTGAGAGTAGCACCTGATGCTAACCTTGCAGTACGAGATCTAGTGGGAATACCTGACCAACTATCATAAGTGTATACAAAGATGGCACAGTCGACTTTGGACCACTCTCTGCTTCTTCTTGCAGTGGTCTGTTGTGCTTGATGATTGTATCTTCTCTTTTTCCTTCACAGCCCCCTTTTCTCCCTGGGCACTTGTAAGCTTCTTTTCCTTTTCTTCTTCTTTCTGACCTAAATTAAATAGTAACCTTTCACATTCACCAGTTGCCCTGACCAACTGATTGAACAGGACAGTAAGAACCTTTGAAGTCCTGCTCATCTCTACTCTGCATGATGACAGGACTATGCATAAGAATATACAAGTTCTCCATTTTTTTGATGGCAGTCCGTATTTCTAAAGACCCTCATTATATACAAAATATTAATATATAATACACTGTTTATATTTTCTCTTGTCAGGCTTACATTGTTATAGAGATCACAGACATTAACTTTGTGTTGGGTCAGAAAAACAACGCTGCCCTTCTCACTGACACAGAGCACACAACAGAAACAGCCATGCCTGTTGTTTTCACCATTGGCCGCAGAGAAATACCCAATTAGTTCTCTAGATGGCAGCAGCAGGCTGGATTCTTACCCAGGGAGCGATCACAAGTGCCCCAGTAAAATCGAACACAAAACCTGTTTTGAGATGCAAGCTTTTACTTTTTCACATCAATGAGACATTAAAAATTTTTAATGAGTACAAAAAATGTTATGCTTTTTTTGAACTAACTGGATTATACATAAGCAGTAATAGAGGGCTAATGGTCACAGCAAAACAGAAACTCTGTTTTCTAACTTAGCAAAATACATGGCTACCTGATTTAAAAAGAAAAGATCTCCAGGAAAAGGAAAGGTCTCCAGGAATGCAAATATTTTTTACAATGTATGCCATATAAGTGTGAAGCTGTACAGTAAAATTCCTAATCATCTTCTTTAAGAACTTAATCATAGTTATGCACAAATTTCTTTGATAATGTAACAATCTCTCTCTGTCTCTGTCTCTCTCTCTCTGTCTTTCTCTGTCTCTCATGTCTCTCTCTCTCTCTCTGTCTTTCTCTGTCTCTCATGTCTCTCTCTCTCTCTCTCTCTCTCTCTCTATATATATATATATATATATATAGATAGATAGATAGATATTTGTGTTTGGTACAGGTTCTCACTACTCATCTTGGACTCACAGTGATTCTCCTGTTTTCATCCTCCCAGCCACTGGGATTGCAGCTGTGCGCCACCATATCTGGTCTCCCGGGAGTGGGGCCCAGGAGAGTGCAGCATGAGGTGCCAGAGATGGAGCCTCTGTGCCTGCACTGGCCAGGCAGGTGCTTAGTCTGCTGGGCTGTTCACTGGCACCAATAACTTTGTAGATGTAAGATCAACTAAATTTTTGAGGAGAAAGACAGGAGAGGGCGTGAGAAAAAGAGATTTATCTATGTATGCAAGCTGGTTGGTTTGGGCAATTTTACTGTGCATTTCTGCTGATCTATGGAAAGGAGCAGTTAATAATTTGTTCTATCTCCTTTTTTCAATTGTTTGTACTCTTTCTCTTCATAATTTCTTAAATATTTCTTTCTTCTTCCAATTTTACATGCACATATCTGGTAATATGAATAATATGGAAGATAACACTATGTATTACAACAAATACTGTGAAATTCATATTACTTTGTTAAGTGAAATTCTGTGTCACTTGTACTGTTTTCTATTTTAATTCTAATTTGTACTCTTTTAAAAAATAAAAATTAAAGAAAAATTTTGAAGTTTTCATCTTACCTCCCTCTCTTTTCTCTTTTCTCCTTAGCTGAATATATGGCTGGAAAAGATGTTCAATTTTATTTATTTATTATTTTTTAGTTTTTTGGCGGAACCGGGGATTGAACTCAGGCCCTTGAGCTTGCCAGGAAAGTGCTTATTCCACTGAGTCATCTCCCTGGCCCCAAGATGTTCAATTTTAAAGGTTCATAAATAAAACAAGCATCTCTCTGCATGTGATTTTCCTAATGCAGGTGTTAAAGAGAAACAACACTTCAAAAGGAAGAATTTTTTTTATAATTCAGGGGATGGAACTCAGGACCTTGTGCTTACCAGGCAAGCATTTATGCCGCAGAGCTATATCCCCAGCAGGAGAATTTATATTTCAGCGCTACATACTAATTTGAAGAAAAATCTTACCTTCTTGATAGTAAAAAGTAAGATTTGGGGCAAGTTTACAAGGAACAGAATATGATCGAAGATTAGAAATGCATAATAAATTGAAATAATTTTCATTTACTGGGAGAAATGTGGGAGGTAGAGTTTCAAAAGCCCAACTAAATAAAATTAAAAGTGAAAGACACCTCCTGCAAAGAGAATTATCATGCCTATGTTATCTATAACAGATAGATAGATAGATAGATAGATAGATAGATAGATAGATAATTATAGTATTAGTACTAATTCTGTGGGCTTCTATCAGTCCTTTAAGGTTCTAAAGCATTTTCTGCATCCACATATTCAGTGACTTGAATTATAGGTGTACAATTTTCTGCTTAACATTTCTTCTAGTCCTAGCTATGTAATTTTTAGTCCTGTTGGAATTTTTGTTGACCTCATAGCTTATATTAATATATGTTCTATTTTCTTGTTGTGCCCCACATTTGCTCTTCCTCATCATCAAATTTGCACTTAGGATCCATGGTTTAAAAGTGCTTAGGAAAATTTCATTCAAACTTTTATTTTGTTTTCCTTGTAAATCCCCTTGTTAAGCTTGCATCAGATTGAAATGGAATTATGTCTAGTTCTATTTCTGATTCCCATAATAAAATTCCACTGTGCTTGCTTACAGCATCAAATATCTCCGTCTCCATTACTCTTCTCTTGTTACTGCGACAAATACCCATCACCAAAATTCAAATATTTGGAGGTTCATGAAAAAATTCCATAACTGATACTAAAATGTTTCCATTTCTAGCTCCTTCTAATCCTCTGACTGAATGTACTGTTGATGTCATCTATTTTTCTAATATTTTGAACCTGCCAAAATTCATGACCTCATTATTTCTTCAAATTTTGTCTGTCAAAAGGGATGGCATGTCTGCTTCTATAAATCCAATTGGTGTTTGAGAAGCTAACGTCTTTCCCTTTCCGGGTAGCGAAACTTGAACTCAGTTGATTCTAACATTTCTGAAATTTTAGTTTTCATTTTAGATGACTTTTACTCTCTGAGTAAGAAAGCACCATCTGGTAGAGTCTCTTTTCTTGCAATTATGTGCTGCAATTTCATTTTCCTCAAGTATTTATTTAAATTCCCACTCAATCTTTGCAAATTTGTACAACAGCAGTTGTTGAATACAGTTGAAGATCCCCTTTAACAAAACAGGCTTCATTCTAGTCTCAAGGTGTGGTCACCTTTAGTATGTTCAGAATTTTTACTAAAGAACCATGACTACCACAGATTATCCTGACATCCTATACACTGCCATCCTATACACTGCCAGGCCCATGTTCCCAGAACAGATTATGTATGGAACAGAGCTGTATTGTTGGTACACAGAGAGAAAAATGATAGCAGGTCTCACCTTGACTCTTTATGCTTTTCACCTGTAAGTAATATGCAGAACTTGTGCTGAAATTTCAAAGTCAAACACACCAATGTTCAAAACTTACAGGCAGTATTAAGGAAAGTACCCGCCATAAACACAATGCCACTGCAAATATTTGGTAGAGTGAATAGACAAGTACAACAGAGGCATGTCAATCACAAACTATCTCAACTTGAGAAAAATATAAACTTATAGAATAGCCCAATTATCTACTTATGTTATATCTTATGAATTTTGCAAATGGCTTAGTAGATAATATTGAAAAATCTCATGTGTCTCAGTCAACCAGTACTTAATTATTTCTTCTGTATGTTTTTTCTCCCTTTCTGGTATGATACAACATAGTTTCATTACCCTATGTTCTGAAGAGTTAAGCCTTACATATAAACAAGTCTAAGTGGAGTAACAATAACAATAACACTTCTGTGCTATATTTAATTATTTCCCTGTTTTGTATCTGGAAGCAGAACTAGGTAAAATAGAAAATTAAATACTTGAGAGCTGGTAATGTTCTTTTATATGTTTGGAATGGTTACTTAAATAAGATGCACATTTATTGGATACTATGCTACCTAAAACATGGGCGTGCAGCATTTATACATTAATTAATATTGAAAATAATGAAAAATACATTAACCACATTAACCTCTCATAAAATTCATAGACTTTGGGGCATACCTCTGCACTTGACTGTCTGTAGGAAGAGAAATCCTGCCATCTGCACTTAATTTGAAATTGCCTGTTGCTTTTGTTCCATAAAAAGTAATGCTATAAAAGACATCTGTATTAGAAGAAGCAAAGGCAACAGAGAACCTCCAATAAATTCAGAAACCACAGGCATTGCTTTCTTCACATAGATATTGGTTCTGTAAATCCAGTCTTGCCTTGTAAAGTTAATGAGGCTCCTCCAAGCTTTTAAAATGACTACAACTGGAATTCACATAACTAGAGAAATAAATGGAGGTTAACCACACTGTGGGTTTATATTATACTTCCTATGCTAACAGTCCCATAAAAATTTGGACTAAGTGAACAGGGACATTAAACATTTTATTGCTTATATATTGAGAACAATCATTTGTTGAGGCTGCTGTGAACAGGGCAGAAAAGTTAGGTCACCAACTGTACACTCCTCATGAAGAGGAAGGAAAAAGAATGACTCCAAGGTAATATGAGAGAGTGACAAGATATGAGAGTATCAGATAGCGCCTCCATAACAGGATGTTAACACAGAGGAACAAGAAGAGGGAAAAGAATAAATGCAGAAGAAAAATACAAGAGGAGATGCTATAATTTCACTGATGCACCTGTTCTGATATTGCAGATTGTACACCTCACTTTCCTTTCATGATGTCTGCGTGTGTGTGTGTGTGTGTGTGTGTGTGTGTGTGCATTTTACAGCAAACTATTTTTTAATGAGCTGCAACACAGCTACAGAAAATTGTCCAAATTCTAAATGTGCAACTCAATGTTGTTTAGAAAAGTGAAAGCACATATGTAATCACCGATAAAAGATTCAGAACGTTTCCTGAACTCTAAATACTTCTTTAAAATAATTGCTCCACGATTAACTACATCCACCTATATTCTACAGCCAAATTCTGAGTTTTTTCTATATATTCATACCTTATAGAGGAATTGTGTGTAATATATTGTTTCTATGGTAATTTCTTTGTTTCTTCATTATCTCTTTGGGATTTATTTATACTGTTTTGGATAGCATAATTTCTGTTGTAATATTCTGCCATACCTTCTTAAGAATGCTCCTTCATTCATTTATCAATGTACCATTGATGGATCACGTGGTAGGATTTTGTATGATTGGTTTGACTCTTGTGAATACTGATGTTACTGGGGACATACATAATATTGAAGTTAAGAAGATCTCTCTCTCTCTCTCTCTCTCTCTCTCTCTCTCTCTCTCTCTCTCTCTCTCTGGATAGTTCCAGTTTTCCAAGTGGTTTTAGTAATTTATGTCTCCACCAGTAATGTGTAAATGATAGAAAGTCCCTTCACATTGTCCTTAGTATTTGATATTGTGAGTGTGTTAATATATGTACTTCATTAACTTTTACTTAACTGGTTACATATCATAGGTCTTTTTTGTCTAAAATAAAGACTGAGTTCAAACACCTATTTGAAATATCACATTTTGCTTTTTGAAGGGCACTTCTTTTTTTTTAATTCATGGATGACATGATTTATTTTATTTTATTTTATTTTTTGCCATAATTTTATTGATAAACAAATAGCAATGACATAGTTTCAAATCAAATCAGTAGGACAGTTTCAATAATTTACACACTGCATACATTCTTCTTAGTGGTTAATTGCTGTACAAGATGCGGACTTGATATATTATTTACAAACACCATAGAACAAATCATTCTATTCATTAACAGAATGTAACTATATATCTATCCCAACCACTTTGAAGGGCACTTCTTTATAATGTATTTGGCACAGGGTCTCACTATGCAGCTCAGACTCGTAGCGATCCTCCTGTTTTCAGCTTCACCAATGATGGGATTGTAGGCATCCACCACCACACCCAGCTTTAGTGGCCTGTTCAGTGTGCCAGGGAGTGTGCGGCATGTGGTGCTGGGGATCTAACCTCAGTCTGTGAGCTTGGCTAAGCAGGTGCTTAACCCACTGGACTATGTCACCCACATTTGGTAAGGCACTATTAAAATAGAACTTTAGAGCTTTTTTTCTGCTTTTCTTATTGATTTGTAAGCATTTTTATATAGCATAGATACAAATTTCAAGTAAAATATATCACATATCTTTTCTTGCACTATCTTTCATTATAACATGTACTATCTTTAATGATTACATTTTAAATTTTTTATTACATTTAACTGGTCAACTTTTTGAAGAACCTTGACAATTTAAAATCTTCATCTATTTAAGATAGTAATACACAGTCTTCTAGTTTAGAAACTATATTACTTTATTTTCCGTACTTCTATTTGGAATTTATTTTGGTTTCAGGCAAAAGCTGGCAATGAAATTTCAGGAAAAAGCATTTCATCCAGATATGTGGTTGGTGCAGATATGTGTTTCCCACATAATAGAAATGCCATCATTCTTCACCTTCTACCTGCCTGTCCCTGCATTGGTGTGGCTTTTCTTCTTGTAGGTCTTTTCTTTTAGATGACCACCTCAGTATGGAAATTCTAAGTGTATCATTTCCTAGAATTCTTTCCCGTTCCAATAGTTCAGTGAGCTTCCTTTACACAGCTACCATTCTGTTTTAATTACATAATGTTGTTACATATCCTGCTCCTTTAAATTTCTCACTTTTTTCTAATCATTCAAAGCCCTTTATATTTCATTAAATTTTAGAAATAGCTTATTAGCTTACATATGGAAAACTAATAACTGGTAAATTTTCTACTGTGATTAAATTTTTAGATCACTTTTGGACAACTGAAATCTTTAGTAGGTATTGTAACTCAAGAACATATTCTAACTCTAAATTTATTTTGGTCATCTTTAGTTTCTCTCAGTAACTTTTACACTGACTCTCAATAACTTACACCCAGATATTTGAAGGTACAAAGCTATTTTACAATTTCATCTCCACTTCTCTACTCCTAGCATAGGAAATAACAGTGAAGAATTTCTTTTGTTGTAGTATCCATCAGCTAATGACAGCCATTAACACATTTAATCATTTATATTTGGATGCTTTAGGATTTTCTACACATAATCACCTACTTAGGTTTTTATTTTTTTCTTTCCTTACTTCAGTGCTCTAAGAATTTGACATACTTTTCCATAGAATAAGTGAGTGTTATGATTGTTTTTCTATTGACTACTTCATTGTTTAAAATACTATTTTCTTTCAAATTTTCAAATATTTAGGGATTTATATAGTTAAAGTATTCATTATTTCTATGTTAATTTACTAGACACAATGAAAATGTTCTCCATGCTTTAATCTTCTTAATATTGTCTGCATTGTGATACATTATATTGTCTATCTTTTTTTTTTCTGAACTGAGGATTGAACTCAGGCTCTTGAGCTTGCCAGGGAAGCGATTATTCCACTGAGCCATCTCCCCAGCCCTGTACTGTCTATCATTTCTAAAGTATATGATTGCATAAAAAGATATTCTGCATTTATTTGTTGTATTTCTTACTTTGTCTCTTTCTCTTTGTCTCTCCTGATTTCTTTTCTCTATAGATAGTTAAATGCTAACAGATGCTTTGATTAATTCAATATTAATAATAATATTCTTAATTATATATTGGTTGGCTTTAACAATATGTCTATTGGTTAGTAAGGTGGTTACTTTATTAATTTCCCACTGTAGTTTAGAATGTTCTGGTCATTATCATGTTTCCAAATTGTTTAATTTTTGCTGACACCTCCACAAACTGTGAGCTAAACAAACCTTTTCTACCTTAATTTTGAGTGCTGGATATTTTGTCTCAGCAATGAGACAAGAGTAACCAAGACATCCTCCATTAAAGTGGTCATTTTATCGTTATAAAACACTATCTGTAATCATACTTCATATTTGCCACAGTTTCAGTTAATGAATTTACCTACATGTTTCATTTGTTTGTATTATATACTTTCTGATCCTTTTAATTTTAACATTTTATATCATTATATTTCAAACATGCTTCTTGAAGCATCAAATAATTCTTTTTCTTTTCTCTGTTTTATGTTTTCTTATGGGCATGTTTACTTTCATCTAAACTAATCTTTGTGCTTTCAGTAGTTTTTTAATGTATTAATGTAATTACTATTATGTTTGTTATTCATTTTCTTTTTATTTCCATATATTGTTTGCCTATTAACTCGGTCCTACCTTCTTTTGAGCAAACTTTTATAAATATATATAAATTGTATATAATTGTTATAGTAAAATTATATTGCATATTAGTATTGTATTATCTATAAAATATTTTCATTTCATATTATTCACTTAACACTTAATTTATTTAAATATTCAACTTCAATAGTTAGCTACTACTTTAAATTTTTCTAAGGCTCATAATGTGCACAATTAACTTACTCGAGCATTTCTTATGTTAACACATTTAACTTATTGTAAGAAATAAAAAGAATGCAATATAACTTAAATTAGTGTACTCTCTCTACCAATGTTGTCATTTATCTCGGTTCCAGACATATTTGAACCTAACAAGATTTTGGAAGCAGTCAATATTAATTTAACTTTTTCTGTATTTCAAGTTTCACTCTCCATCAAATCCATTATTTATGATAATATTCATTCTAACTAAAAATATTTTAGGTAATTTTATTGTATCTACTGAGAAAGAATTCTTAGACTTTATTTCCTTTTATTTTGCGTGAAGTATTAGATGGGGAGAAAATTCTGTTTTAGCTTTCAGCACATCAAATATCCCCTCCTTACTTCTGGATTACTTCTTTCCTGTTGAAAATTAAGCTTTTGGTTTCTTGTTTCTTCCTTAAAGCAGTGTGCTATTTTCTGGGAGGTTTTCTGATTTCCCTTTGTTTGTCAGTAGCTTTTGGGTGAGGTGTCTAGTAACACAGATTTTAGGTTGTTTGTTTACTTCTTACAGACTGCTGAAATTTTCAAGTCTCTGCTTAAACACGTCCCTCCATTTGGGAAAACACACATCAATTGTCATGTTAAATATTAATTCAATCCATCATCATATTCTCTTTATTGTGACTTTGTAAAGACAGACTATAGGCTGTACCAAGAGAGGTGGTCTACTTCCAATTGATATTCTTTGAATTTGACAACTAGAGCTTTGAAGTGTTTACTTTAGGACTCTTTCACTGACTTGGAGAGAATCTGATTCCAATTTTTAACATCCTAGCACCATGAGAGTGAAGCATTCTCTATTTAAAGCTTTAATTCCTTGGCAGCTGTTTGCTGCTTGGTTTAGGAATCAGAAAATGCCTCTGGAGAACAGTGTGTAGAGAATATTGGATGCTGTTCTCCTTCAGGGATCTGGCTGCTTAGTAGCTCTGAACACCATTTCTGTGTGGGACTGCTCTGCTTGTATCAGTACCTGCAGGAATTTGGCAAGTGTCTCAGGAAAAAAGCAACGATGAGCTCAGGTCTGACGTAGTTGCATTTCCCTTATGTCCTCCTGAGCTGTTAGTTTGTGCAGACCTGACCATTTTGTTTCTTCTGCAGCACTTTAGAATAGCTTTTCTGTGTCTGGTATGCAGCTTTCACAACTGTTCTCAGAGGGATAGTTAGTCTGATATTAACTATTCTGGGTTAGGTAGAAACAGAAATCTCTTGTCTACTTTTATAAGAGCAACATTATTAGACAAGAATATGTCTTTGTTACATTGCTCAATATGCTTAGAAAATGTCTCAATACAAGTTCCAAGAATGACGATACTGTTCCTCTAAATTCTGCGAATTGTCTGCATGATCACTTAATCACATACAATATTATCACTTTTCACTGCAATCAATGTAATGATTGAATAAAGGAAAAAATGTAACATAGAACTAACCCTAGTTTGAGACTCCCATTAAAAATACAGCAGGTTGCCACCTATACTTCTAACCAACTAGCTGTGAATTGAAGATTTATGATCCCTTCCTCAGGTTTGACCAATTTGTTAGAGGTACTCACAGAACTCAGATAAATACTTTGATTCATTTAGTAGTTTTTAAACTGGTACTAAGACATACAGACAAATTCCAGATGAAGTGATAGGAAGTATGGTTTGGAAAAGGGCCCTGCACAAGGCCTTTTGTGACAAGCACGAGGTCCCAATTGTGGAGGACTGATGTGGAGGGCTATGGCTAGGATCCTACAGGAGCTTCCTGGAAGCTCTATTGATCTTTACAGAGACATTATCATGAAGAAGCACTTGATTATTTACTCTATTTCCAACTCGTGTGTTCTCTCTAACAGAAAAATAATTGGTATGAGGCAAAACCTCCAGTCTATAACCATGGCTCCATATTTCTAGTGACAAGTCCTTAGAATGATCCATTAAGAATTACTTACAAAAGCTGCTCCTATCACCCAGAAAATTCTCAGAGATTTAGGAACTTTGTGTCAGGAGCTTGGACAAGGACAAAATATTAGAGCAAAATATGAGTTTAGAAATCTTAAAGGGTTTGAGAGAGCCATCACAGAAATTGGAGAAAATGAAACAAATGTTTTTCTTATTATTTCTAAAGAATACACCTAAACTCACTGGTTTACCCTTTGTGCATGACTAGTTTCATGCTTTACCTGCAGGACTGACTTGCTAGAATAGAAACCATCTGTGTCTTGTAAATCTAAATATATTTTCTACCAGACTTGTTACATAAAATGTTTGCTGATTCCTGGTTCAGATGCTAATAATCTGATTACCCTCTTTAAGATAGGAAAAGATAACCCAGGAAAAAAGAATTAGGGAATAAAATTGCTAAGTGTTGTAGGAATAATTGAAACAGAAGCATAAAGCCCCAAATAGAAGAATCTTCTTTTTTCTGAATATTTTCTGTGATGTGCTACATGTCTGCTGGCTACTTGCTTACTACCTGAGAACTTTATTGTGTTTCTATAAATGATAACAATAATGCAATTACTTTTATGAGTTTGCTGTGATGATTAATTAAACATTACCTGTAAAATGCTTAGGTCAGTCAATAAAGTAAATGTTCTGTGAATCCTTATTATGTTTTATTTTTCAAATGATTTTCAGAGGGCAAAAGAAAATTTTTGTAGGGAGAAGAAAAATGAAAACTTAATTAGTTAACTTTGACTTTGAGAAAAGCCTTCTAGCACGCCTTCTGCAAACATCAAAAGCTGCTTTCCAAGCCTTCTTTGAGATGCTTCCTGGTCAATGAATGTGCTTAATATGTGTTCACTCTTTAGGGCAGGTAGGAAAGGAATTATGTTGCAAAATAATTTGCTCTAAAATTCACTTGGTTATGAATATGACCAAGATGATAAAGATTTTATAGTTCAAATTTCATCAAATTCTATTTATTCAAACATTTGTGGAACATTATAAGCAATTTCCTCAATTGCATTGTGAAAATGGGAAAACTGAAACCCATGGAGCATCTTGTATATAAATAAAAGGGACTGGGGGCCACAACTTGACAGCATTTCATAATTCCTAAGCCATTGTTCACTCTCTCACTTGTCCTGGAATTTCTTCTGCCCATTGGAAATAACAACTATATTTTTTTCTGTTGTTAGTTTGACCAATTTTCCATGATAATCATGGTATTAATTTGTAGAACCATACAAACATATCTTAATTAACTTTGTTTTCATTTTAGTCTACTGCTTTTTAATCTTTTACAATTTAGCTATTCAGTTTCAGTTGGCTTAGCTCATAATGGGCAGAAATTATTATTTTTGATTCAGAGAAACTCAAATGAAAGGTATGATTATATCTCTACAGTGATGACATAGTTATATGATCATTTCTAAACAGTTTTTCACTTTATATCACATTTTCGTAGTTTTGTGAGAAATACTGGTAGATTATATGATAGCATGGTGTTGATTGTTGAAAACATTACCATACCTGTATAAAATGTTACTAGTTCATGGTGGATGATCTTTGAGGTAGCCTTATGTTTTCTAATCAATTGAAATATTTAGTTTATCCTTCTTGTGGGCCACTGATTAACCTCATTTTCCATGTTCAAAAAGCTTTGGAGCTATGCCTTATATAGGCTATGGGAGAGAAATGCATATATCTGAGGAATCTTAAATAAAAGATGCTTACTAGGGTATAGACACAACCAGAGAAGTAGGTAGAATGTTACTGAAATTCAAAACACACAGATTATCGTTTTACATTCTCATTTTATGACTCAATTTCAATAATTAGTAGAAAGCCTACATCAGAATTTCAACTCAGCTTCTAGAGTTAGATATTCTGAGTTCTAGATCTAGCGATTACTTCCTATGTTAGAGTCAGTGGGAAATCTTTGATCTAAAGGCAAATCTGTTACCTCTAAATCAGAAAGAATAATTGGTGAATACCCCAGGGATATAATCATCAGGAGTAAGTGGGAGAATCATGTAAAATATTCAGGCAGTGTCTAGCACACAGAAATGCCTAAGGGGATATTGGTTATAAGGCTGATCATTATCATGATGCCGATCATTTTTATTATAACAATTACTAGTGATAAATCCACTTTTACCACCTCTCCTATCAATAAACCACACAATATAGAAATAGCTTTATATTAAAACACTCAGTCAGTAAATGTATATGGATCACTGAGACAGACATGGGGCTGGCCACTATAAATATACAAATGAAGAAACACAGCCAAGGCAAGCTATCTTCTGCATGCAGAAGAGCTTCTGTAACATTCAGAGAGACAGATACGGGGTCCTGATCTGATATTTCTCATGGTAGGAACTACAGATTCCTTACCAAGATTTAATACTGACGTTTGGACAGATTTTACTGTAAATCCTCAAATCTACTTTACTTTTGTGGTTAGACTAACAAATAAACAAACTACGTAGCAAATGTTCCACCTGCCCTACCTTCATAATTGTTCTAGCTGTTATAACTGCACAACAAATCATCCCAAATATTGTGGTCTGAAGCAACAATCATATGTTTTTTTTTCTTATGGATAGTTTTGGCCCAGGGTCAGAATAATTGGCTTTTCTTTTTCCAGTACATGGGGGCTTAATTTGGAAAACTTACAGTTGAAGAAAATTAGAGGCTGTCTATCATTTTGAGCCATCTGGCTGTTCACTTTCTCATGTACCTGGTAAATGCCATCTGCCATTGTCTAGGATTGCAGCTTAGACAGTTGATTTACATCCACTGCAACATGAGTGCTGGATTACAAGAAAACATATTAAGAGCATCTAATGAAATTATTACTTTTTAAAATTTTTAAAAAAATTTTATTGAGATACAATTTACATATAATTAAGACCATAGAGGATTTTTTTTTCAAATTGGTAGGACATTTTCAATAATTAACACATTGCATACATTCTTCCTAGTGATTAATTGTTGTACAAGATGTGGACTTGATATCCTATTTACCAACACCATTAGAACAAATCATTCTATTCATTAAGAGAATGCAACTATATATCTATCCTAACCACTTGGAATACACAAATACAAAATGGACTTTCATCTGTATACCCTTTTTTTGTTAAGTCCGTTATTTGAATATTATAGGTGTGTAAACTCAGCAAAATATTCTAAAAGAGTCCAATAGCCCATAATAGTATTGGGTCTTCCGCTTGACTGGCAGTGTCAAAAATTGTTGACCTCAGTCCATTACTGAAATTATTACTTACTTTGACCCTAATTAAAAATTTCTTAGGTTTGCTTATACCCAAAGCTCACTCAGAATGATGGAGTGAACACACATAGTATTACCTGAAGGAAAAAGGCAAAGTTACTTTTTAAAGACCAGCAAGAGGAATGAGATATATCACTTCAAACACTTCCAAGGCACACATTGTGAATTAGTGGTAATAATATGACACAAGTGACATTATAGATGTGAGTTATGTATCCAGGTGGTTGGTTAGGAAACTGAACAAAGACAGATAAATAATGTCACTTATCCTATTAGAAAGCTCTTTGATTTTTGCACACTCAGAAGTTATTCTTTCACTGCTTTTGCACATCCCAGTTTTCTATGATTTCACTCACATCATATTAGTTTATTCAGGCTGATGTAGGAAGATAGTGTAGAAGGCAGGAAGGGGCTCACGTAATGAAGCTTTTCTCTCATAGTTTGAGGCCTAGGAAGGTGGAGGTCAAGGTGATTCAAGAGGCTCTCTTTATGAGACTTCTTGTAAAGTAAGGGTGAATTGCATGAGTTATTAGTAAATGACTGGAGAGAGGAGGAGGGAAGGAAGTGAAGAACAGGGAGGAAGACAAGAAGGAAAAGATGGAGAAAGGAAGGGAGGGAGGGAACCAAAAAGAGGAATTTTTTTTTAAATTTTTAAAGACAGGGGGCTGGAGAGATGGCTCAGTGGTCTAAAGCACCTACTTGGAACAAGCTTGGCAAAGCACAAGGACCGCGGTTCAATCCTCCAGCACCACATGCCAGCCAGCCGCGCCCCCTGGTGGGCTGAGCTGGCCACACACACACACACACACACACACACACACACAATAAATGTTAAAATAAAAAAAATTTAAAAAAAAATAAATTTTTAAAGACAATAAAAATAGTAAAAAAAATAAAAACAATACAGAATTTCACTAAACAAAATGATAGGGCTTCAAAAATATTTGTGACATTATATATTGTCTTCAAATTATTTCTAATAACAAAAATAATGCTACGTAATCTGAACTTTAAAACTTTTGCCTGATTTCACTGCTGTGAGTTTCCCCATATAAATACTGGTACAGCAAGACTTGGACTTCAACATATGAATCTGGAGGAGAGATAAACATTCCGGCCATACCATCTACTAGACCAGTTGCTAAAGAAAGTGTTAGCACGGAGCAGCGATATTTAGGGTCAAGATAATCCATGAGAAACTTCCCAAGAAACCTTCAATGATATTAATTACTGCCTGCCGGCCTGGTTTTTCCTAATCCTTTTGTTTCTCACGGTTTCAGCTGTACACACAGCTACTCTCCAGGCAGTTTCTGCATGCTTCAAACACCCACCCACCCCTGACAATGCACAGAGGATATCGCTGTCTCCTCATCACATTTTTTGCATAAATACCTCAAATACTTGAGTAAACTGAAGCACAAAAGCTGAGTTACTTTTTTCAATAAACTGCATCACATAAAACATAACCTTGCGTATAAATAAGAACTTAAAACTGGAAAAAAATGTAGATACCTAAAATGTTAAACAACAGGTGTAAGTGGGACTTACTCTTTTATGAGATTCACTGTTTAGATGTACTGGAATTCTTTTTTATGCATTATAAATATACTTTATACCCTGTCAGATGGGAATAAAATAATCAATTTTTATAAGATAGTGAGTACCCTGGCTGATGACAATTAGAAATTAAGGAACAGCATATTCTCATTTGAAATATTGCTGTTTAAAGTTCATTTTCTTTCTTCATTGGTGGAAAACATCTTAAGATACTGCCATTGTGTAGTAAGGACCAATATACTTTTTGAAGTGACAAAGTCACAAACGGACATATTCATAAGAGAATGATCCTTTTGGTGACCTGAATTTGTGCTTAGATTTATTCTTTGTCATCCTGCTCTGAAACTGAAATGGGGACCTCAGTGAAGCATCGACATTTAAGAAAGTATACAATGCCTCTAAATGGAGAAAAAGAAAACTTCATTAAAAACATTAATTTGTAACCTAACATCACCAAAGCACCATCAACTGGTTTGGCCACAGAGCTCCTTTGACTGGAATCATCTGTGTTTTCTCTTGTTTTCCCTGATGGGTTTGGAGAACATCTAGCCATTTAGTCACCATGTTTAATGGTTAGGAAGCGTGTGCTGTCTGAATCATTCACAATTCCTTTGGAACCAAATGATTTTTCAACCAGAGAAAAATTTACACCTAATAGTAGTACAGAAACATGAGATCAAGATGTGGGAATTTAAAAATTTGCCAGTTAGGACACATTTATCCTTTCCTACAGGAATATTTTCCCTTATTTTTTTCTTACTAAGTCAAAAGTCAATTTTACTTGAATTACTTGACTTTACAAGATGCAGTGTCAGATGCAGTGAGGTATAATGGGATTATAGGTAAGCAATCTATGACCTGAAAGAACTCAGAGTAGAATGCAATCAAGTACTTTAGTCAAAAGTCCTGTACGAAGGAAGTTTCCTATAGAAGTGAAAGCTGCCTTAACTATATGCTAAAAAATGACTCTTTGCTTGAGGAATGGTGAACTACAGATAGTCCTGTCTGATCCTCATCTTGGTGTGGGAAGTTTATATTTGTAATCCTATAGATATAAGGTATTGAAATCCCATCAAGTTAATTCCAATCTACCACATCCAGTGCAACCTATGGTGAGAATAAAGACTCTGGTATATTTGTAATTATGGATTACAAGGATTCCACAGTCTAGCCATGATGATAGCTAGCTGGTATAAAGGCCTTGAACTAAGGCTGAATCTGTATTTTATTCATTCATGAAGAAAGGAGTGGCTTGAGGATGAGTAACTGTATAAATGGAAGGGAGTACATGAGTGCCATGAGTTTGGCTAAGTAAGAGACCTGCATGCACCTCTGAAATATATAGAGAGAAGGATATGCAGAAAGAGTAATCTGAATTACACAACTGAGATAGCATATAATGTTTTGGAGTCTTGTTTCAGCTCTAATGTGTAGTCATTCAAGCCGCAGGAAGTCATAGGCTCTATCTCCAGGTTCTATCCTAGTGATAAAATGGAGCATTGGCTCTTCTTCCAATCTGGATCCAGCTCACACTAGAGAGCAGCAGGTGGGAGCTCTGGGAAGCACACCTGCCATCTTCAGAGACTAGCACCAGCACCTCAGCTAGAGTGATATGTATTCCTGAAAGCCAATCGAATAGAAAAACCCTAGCCAACTCTGTACATATCAATACATGGAAGTAGGGTCAGGCTCAGCTAAAATGAAGACAACCACTCCTCTTTCAAGGAGAGTCACCTAGGTGGTTCTCCCCAGTGAATTCTCAATATGAAGTAATGTCAAAGCAGTCTATCAGGTAAATGCGAGCCCACAAATGAATCTTGGAGGTTTGTTCTTACTTGCTGGAAAACTCCTCTGCCAGCTGATTAGGTAAGCTACTTTATCATAGATATACAAGGATTTTTATAATGTACTTGAATGTCTCCACTCTTATGGACATGTGTGCATGGCTAATGAGTATTTTCATTTAAGGATGTTGCGTACATCTTCCATTTATACTGTTGTGTAGACTTTTTTTTATTAGATAAGAAGTGACTATTAGATAAAAGATGGCTCAGCAGAATAAGTGCTTGCCTGGCAGGCTCAAGGGCCTCAGTTCAATCCCTGGTTCAACCAAAAAAAACCCAAAAGAGCTCGGAAAATTTCTGGACAGTTCTGGCACTACGATCCTTCTTCCCTGTTCAAGTGTAAGCTCCTTTCCCGCAAGTGTGCTCTGCCCTCCAATTCCTTGTGGGGTGTAGGGCCGGCGGCGGTGGGCATGGGAGTGTAGAGGATGTGCACAAAGCGTATCTTAATTCTCTTTATCTCCCTTCCCCTCTTGCTCTTGCTTTGTCTCAAGATCTCCTTTCCATTTACCAAGGGTCTAGCTCCTTATTTCCTGTTGTCTATCTTTACTTTCGTGTTGTAAATTACTTATACTTTGGACTTCTTCGGTGATGTTGTGCTACATTTAATCTCCTGTGTCTAATATATTTTACTTAACATTATGATCTCAAGTTGCCTCCATTATTCTACAAATGACTAAAATTTATCCTTATTTATGGCATAGTAGTTTTCTATTGCAAATGAATACCACATTTGCCTTACCTATTCATCTGTTGGTAGTGTAGACTGCTTCCAAGATTTAGCTATTATGAGTCGAACTGCTGAAAGAATAGCTGTGAAGGTACCATGGTAGTGGAATGTCTTCAACTCTTTTAGAAAATGTCTACAAGGGAAATAAGTAGGTCAAATGCAGTTTATAGTTGAAGATTTTTTAAAAATGTTAGTATATATTTGCAACACATAATGATTACATTCACTATAAGGAACTGGTGCATGTACATAATACATCTCAGTTCTTTCTCCTCTTTTCCCCACTCACCTTTTATTTTGCCAGCATCAAACTTACGTATCTTATATGTTTTTATAAAATTAATTATAATCTACAGATTAACAGACTAATATTTTTAAGTTTTTGACTAATTTCCAGGTTGATGTCCATAGTGGTCCTACTAGTTTACATGTCCACAAATAATGTCGAAATAAATAATGGATACCTTCTCCATCCGGGGCTTTATCAGCACATTCTATTGTCTGATTGCTTGATAGTAGCTGCTTTTTCTGGAGTCAGGTAGAACGTCAGTGTTGTTTCAACTGGAATTTGTATGAAGACCACAGGTTTTTATGCATTAGCCTCTTGTACTTTGATTGAGAAGTGTCTATTATTTTCAGTTGTCCAAATTTTGATTGAGTCTTTTATTTGGTATTCTTGATTTTTTTGAATCTTTAAATGTACTAGATATTAGTGCTATATGCAAGGAATAGCTGGTAATTTCCTCTCCATTCCATGGATTATATCTTCACTCTATTTTTTACTTTGTTGAGAAGATTCATAATTTGATATAATCTCATTTGTTGACTCCTAATGTTATTTCAGGCACAGTTGGGATTCTATTGAGAGAGTATTTACCTACATCTATGTTTTCAAGGGTTTTAACTATTTAATCTTCCAGGAGATTAAGTGCTTCTATTTTAGTATCCATGTCTTTGATCCATTTTGATTTATTTTGGTGTTTTGTGATACAGTCTTCTGCATTTATGTAACCAAGTTGCTCCGCAGCACTTCAAGAATACTACCGTTCCTCTAATGTGTATATTTTACCTCTTTTCAAACATCACATAGCTGAAAGGGTCTGGGGTTATTTCAGAGTTCTGTTCCATTGGTCCACATGTCTGGTTTTGCCCCAATGCTATACTGTTTTTATCACTGTAGCTTTAGAGAATAAAACAAAGTCTGGGAATATGGAGGCTCCTGCTTGGATTTTATTGGCCAGTGTTGCTTTTGGGTCTCTTCTGGCTTTATACAATAGTTATTTTCCTTTTCTGTGTGGAATGCTATTGGTATTTTGATCAAGATTGAATTAAGTCTATTTATCAATTTTCATTGTAAGGAAATTTTGATAACTTTGGTTCTATTAGCCCAGGAATGGGGGTATTTTTCCATTTACTGCTGTCCTCCTCAATTTCCTTTTTCAGTATGTTATTGTTTCCTTTATATCTTTCAAATCCAAAGTTAGGTTAATTTCTTTTTTCTGTTCTTTTTTCTTTTTAATGTATTTAGTTATTACAGGGTCTCACTATGCAGCTTGGACTAATAGTGATCCTCCTGTTTTCAGCCACCCCAGAGCTGGGATTATAGGTGTACACCAGCACCACCATGCCTGGACTCTGTGGCTGGCTCAGACCAGTCTGGGGTGGGGCTGGAGTGGCTTGTGGTGCCACCACAGTCCCTGCACTTGCTTAAGCTTGCTTAAGCAGGCACTTTAGTCCCCTGAGCTATCCCATCTGCCCAAGGTTAGGTTAAGTTGTAAGTATTTAATTTTATTTGAAGATATAGCATACAGTATGCTTTTCTTAATTTATTTCTCTGAAATTTCATTACTAGTGCATAACAGTGCAGTTATGTTTCTGTGTTGAGCTTGTATCTTATTACAAAATTGCTGAATTTTTAAAATCAGCTGTAGGAGTTTTGGAGAACTCTTTTTAAGGATGTCATCTGTGAACAATGAAAGTTGACTTCTTTTTCCCCACACATATCTCTTTCCTCTTTCTTAGGGCAAGCTCTTAATTGCATGAAGAAAGTAGTGTGTGTAAGAAGTGCAAGATCCCTACAAGAAGTTTCCTCCTACTGGGAGATTGAGGTCCTAAATAGTACTGGTCAGGATATGAGATTTAGGGTGGCTGAAAGTAATACACATAGAATTTAAATCTAATGCTTTGCAATAGTGGGAAGATCTGAAGCTGACAGATGCCAGATTTCCCTTTTCTCCTAGGGCAAGTTATTAAATGGACCAACCAATAAAGGAGTATAGGAAGATAAAGAGCCCTAGAAGAAGTTCTTCCCACTGGGAGTCTGAGGTCTTAAATAGATGTGGCTGGAGATGAGAGTTATGGAGGCTAAAGACAACTCACCAAGGTATTCAAATCTAATGTTTGATCACAGTGACTAGAGACCAGCAAAGCAAACACCTCCAGGGCATATGAGCACTTTTAGGCAGTGCATATGTTACTTTTGCTGCCAAGGAAAACAGAGTTTAGACAAACTACAAAGTAGAAAAAAAAATGGAATGGAATACATAAATGAGTCCTTAGAAATGGACAACCCTGAGATACAGGCATCTTAGCCATTGAATATTAGCCCTTTTTAGACCAAGAATTGAGATATAAACCAATTTGAAGAAAAATCTGATCTTTAAAAGATTTGACCTTCAACTACTGAGGAGTAAACACTAAAACGAACATTCACTCTTGTGTCATTTCTTGACTTCTGAAACAGGCTCAGAAAGCCTTATCACAGTTGCCTTTCATACTCATTCTCCCACGGATAAGATCCCTTTATCCAAACAAAAACAAAAACAAAATTGAAACAAATAAACAAAAAAACCACAACAAAACAAAACTCTCACCTTATTGTTGAGACCATGAAAATTTCCCACTTCTCTTGAAGCCACAGGGCTCTATTTCCTGCTAGCCCACACCTTTGCTCGCTCTCTCTCTCTCTCTCTTTAAATTTAGAACAGGGTCTATAGGGTCTCATTACACAGATCGGACTCAGTGATTCTCCTGTTTTCAGCCTCCCAAAGCGCTGGGATCACAAGTGCACCGTCACGCTCAGTCTCAATCGCCCTCTCAGTGTGAGTGCTGTGGTGGGGCCAGCGTGGCACAATGGGGATTGAACCCCAGCCGCTGCCCTCCGCTGAGCTATCCGGCCAGCCCCAGCCAGATTACCTTTACTGAAGGAAGTTTATCATTCCAGCAGAAACCGTGTGTCACTTTGCCCTCCTAAAACCACAAGACATGCTTCCCACAGACACTGGTGGTCCATTCTATGCGTCAGGACAACCGTTGGTGGCCCTGCATGGTATGGTTTCCCTTGCACTGGCTAGAATTTCCATACTGGAAACTAAACAACTGCTATTGATCTGTCTAGTGTTTGCTGTCAGATAGTCTACCAACAACAGAGGCCTGAGGGAAAAATCCTTTCTTCAACAATAGGATGAAGAGGAGCAGTTAAATCAGCAAACTTGCTATCATAGTCCATGTTTTGGTACAGCCGTGCCTTTTTCCTATTTGTAATGAAAGATAAAATTGATACTTAATCCATGATTAGGTCTGACAAATAATAGGAGATGCTGAGAAAATTCACATGAGCAGAAATTTAGAGAATGAGAAGCTTTCTTCTTCTTTCGTTGCATATTTTTATAACTGAGGTAGTCGATGCCCCACTATGCATGTAAGGACAATGCACAGGTAATATATTCCTTCTACTGAAAATGGCACAAGACAAATCTGTTCCTCCAAATCTTTATTTGGTCTCTTATAAGACACAGCTTATTCTTGTTCATACAAGAGGTTTCCTGATTATTCTTTTACTTCTTTGATACTGAGATACTAATGTATACATATCTTTTGGTGGGACCCTTTCTGTAAAATATGTTCTCCAATGTGAGCATTAAAGTTTAAGAGAAATGCCCTGTGTGTGTGTGTGTGTGGGTGTGGGTGTGGGTGTGGGTGGGTGTGGGTATGTGTTTGTGTTCAAGCATCTCTCTTAGGATTGATAGTGTCTGTGTTAGTCACGGATTTTCTGTTTACTTTTTCTATCGACACAGATGTACCACAAAGCAGCCTAATAGGTAGGTAGTTTCTAATGCTTTAGGTATATGATTCTGTTTAATTATTGTTGATACTCTCAAATAAAATATACTAGGTAAAACAATTATTTACATAAAACAAATAATCTTTAGTATCACTTCTGTAGTTCTTTGTTTGATTACATTTGAACCTAGATGCACATAAATAATTTAAACCAAATAAACTCTAATCACTATGTCACTGTGTGCCATGTTTTTGAGATATGAATGACAAAAGACAGGAATTTTAAATCCCCAGTTAACACCATAAATCCCCATTTACTTATATACTTGTGATCCTGTTAAGAAACCCAAGTTTCCCCTTGTATCATTTGTCCCAAGCCATGCTTGCAGTAGACTACATAAACTGAATAGTTATTATAGACAAATATAAACAGTATTGGTAAAATGACTCTGTTCCCAATCTAGATAGCAATTAAAATCTATATAAAATTTGACCTGAAAGTTAAAAAGTAAGGATTTTATAGTTGAAAAATAATCATTACTTAAAAACAAAAAAATTCAAATATATATAGACAAAAACAATCTGAAAGGAAGGCAACAAAAATAATTTAAATTAAAAGACTCTAATGAACAGTTGAAATAGAAGTAAGAATGAAGATGGCCCTTTCATGTGCAAACAAATGCTAAGGCAAATATAATATTCTTGAGATAAAGTAGAATTCAAGGTAAAATGAGCTACATAGGACAAAGAAGGTCATCTTTTACTGGCAAAATGTAAAATCTACAATAACGCCAATGTCACAAATCTTTATGTGCTTACTAGCATAATATTAAAATATATTAAGTGAAAGTTGTTATGAATAGAGGGAAATTAAAATGCATAAGTAAAGGCATTTTTATATACATCTTTGAGTTCCAAACTGATCCTGAACATTTAATTTAAATAAGAATTAAAATAATCTAAATAATATAATCTGGTCATTTAGTAATTGCATAGGATTTGTTAAATTTCATACACCATGCATATAGAATGTATCATGTTATATATACTTTTAGAATACTCTCAAAATATCTAGGCTTTGACACAAACAATATGCATAAAAATAGACAGTACAATATGTGTCATATTATTTAGTTATAGAAAATGTGAAATGAATCATTTTTTTTTTTCTCGGAACCAGGGATTTAACTCAGGCCCTTGCGCTTGCCAGGGAAGTGCTTATTCCACTGAGCCATCTCCCCAGCCCCTATGAATCAAAATTAAAAGCAAAATCTACATAAAAATTTGTCCCTCTCACTGTGCTAAATTTGAAAAACAAGGGACCGCCAGATACCTCAGTGGACTAAAGTGCTGTTTAGGCAGGAGCAGGGACTGCGGTTCGATTCCCTGCCTGCCATGCCAGCCCCACCCTCAGGGCATGCTGAGAAGGCAATTGAGACTGGGCATTGTGGTGCGTACCTGTAATCCCTACTCTTAGGAGGGTAAAAACAGGAGGATCACTATGAGTCCGATCTACATGGTGAAATCCTGTACTAAATACATAAAAAAGATAAATTTGAAAAAGAGGCCAAATACAAAATCAAAATTAGAATTAAATTGTTGGATGAAAATGGAAAATAAACAAGGCATTTGTAGTTGTCACATAATAAAATTTATCAAATTGTACTCAATTAAAGCATTGCTTACACAGGAAATGCCTCATGGGTGAAAGGCACTATCCTCATCTTCCTCTGGTGAATTCATAGTTGTATGGTACAGGCTATTGGAAATCAGAATCCCCTTGAGAACAGCATGTAGCTTTGGGTAAGCTTTTGAGAAAGTAATGTCTTTTTCTGGCTCATTTCCTGCCTGCTGCATAGTGCCAAGAGGTGAGCAATATTTTCTTTGTTTTGTTTTGTCATTTTGCAATGTTCTTATGCTGTGATTCGGTTGCCTTAAGACTCAGATTACCATGATTTGAAATTCTGAGATTGTGAGCCTAAAACTTTCATCCTTCAAGTTGTGGAGGTCAAGGCATTTGGTTACAGTGACAGCAGTGATAACTAAGCCATTAGAAAACATGGCTAAAAACATTATCTTTAAGGCTTGTTGAAACTCCAATATGAACCATGCCAATTTGCATCACTTTGGGAGAAATGGTATTTTGGCAGGTACATAGCTTCACTTTAAAAAAAAAAAAAAACATTAACAGTGAAAAACCTTATTTACTTGCAGAGCTACACCCAATATAAATTTTTACTTACAGAGGAAATAGACATAAACTAGTAGCAAAGCTCTTTTTCTTTGTTTTTTTGTTTTTCTTTTTGCGTTACCAGGGATTGAACTCAGGACCCTGTGCTTGCCAGGCAAGCACTTATTCTGCTGAGCTATCTCCCCAGCCTGCAAAGCTCTTTTTCATTTTACCTTATTCACTTCAATAAATTCAACCCTCCCACAATCGAGTAGTTTAGTAGCCACTCCAAAGAATGCTTATTTCATGGTATTCATGTTGGAACTCCAGTTAAACCATGACAAACCTGAGATGAGTAACTTTAAAAGAGCAGTTTCAAAAGCTGTAATATAGCAACAGTAACAGAAAAATAGACATTATGTGTTACAATAACCAAATAAATCTTAATCAAGATGGAGAAAACTTAGCAAACCTCTCCAGTGTACCAGAATGTGGGTGCACAAGCCTATATTACCAGCTCTTCAGGAGACTGAGGCAGCAATAAGCACATTTGCAGATCAACTGGACAACTCAGCAAAGTTCTGTGTCAAAATAATGCCTTTTAAACAGAGATTTAGGATTTAGCTTAAGACAAGAATTCTTAGAAAGCAAGCATGAAGCTTTGGATTCTATCCCCATTATTGAGAAAAGAAAAGAGAATTTCAATATCTCTTAAAAATTTATTCCATACTAACTTATAAGTTTCTGACATGTACAGTAATAAATGTGACTCAGAAATATGCACAGCAACATTTTTATTCACTGAAAAATAAAATAGATATTTTAAAGTTATATTTGCAGTCATGCTAGTTGTCTGACAACAGAGAATATTTTTTCTTTACTATTGTACAGCACGTTGCCAGGCACATTACAGGAACTATATAAGTATTTGGTGTCTATATATAATAAGAAAGTGATTTAAATCTTTCACTTTGGAGGACAAGGTAAGAGTAAAGTCTGAGCAATGATTAATGGTGCATAAAACAAGAGCCCTCTTAGGTAAGCAGGTGAATCAATGATGTCAGCGTGGCCAGTGGTGATTCAGTTCCCTCCAGAATGCTGGCAGGACAAAGAAATGAGTGTTCTGTTTTATCTTACCATGTTCTGATAGCTTGAAGAGAACAGAAAAAGAGTATTCAAGTTAAATGACACGGGTCATTGCTTTTTGCTCTGAAGTTCCTCATAAAATTGCATAAACCCCATTCCATTCACTCATACTTCCCAGAAGAGCTTTGGAGATTTATAGAGTCTCTTTATAAAATTTTAGATAGAGCCAATTAGAATTAGATCATCAAATAAGTTAAATAGTCAAGGTGACTGGGCTTTTGGCCTATTCAATATGTGGTACACACAAAAGCAGCATTAACTATATTCGTCCTAGATTTGCCTCATTTCCTCCTAACTTCAGCACAGCTGTTCCTTCTAATAATTGGAAAGGAGTTAAGACTTAACTTTAACTCTTGAGTGAATGTTCAGACATTGCATCTACTGGGTATGATGGCACATACTGTGAATCCCAGGGCTCCAAGAATCTGAGGCAAAAAGAAAGGACATTCCATCCCATCTTAGGCACCTTATGGGCTTAGTAAGACTCTTTCACAAAATTTAAAACAAATGAATAAATAAAATGAGCTGAGGATATTTCTCAGTGTGAAAGCCTCAAATTTATATCCTAGCACCATTAGAAATAAAATACCACTGAACTTTAAGTCCCTACAGAATGATGAAAGAAAACATTTAGAAATTAGAATATATTTTTAAAAATAGGTATAAAGAATTATATAATTCTTATGTTTACACATAAGTCCAAAAATCTAACCATATACAAACTTGATGAAAAATACCTGTTCCATGTTATGCCTAAGATGTTTGATATGCAGACAGATAGTGAGGTTAAGCTTAACAATCTAGGTTGTATAGTAATAACAATAAGCTTGTCTTCTGGAGGGTTAACAAACTAAGTTTGCAGAACAAAATTAGAGAAAAAAAGAGGGCCTCAAGGAAAGCCAACATTTTGGCCCTAGCCTTCCAAGGTCAATTAAGACTCAGGACGTATGAGAACTTGTACTCTAACATCACGTAACTCGGTAGTGTCTCAAATTTTCTGATCAAGGAGATTATGGGGCCAAAGAGGAAAGTGATCGATGATGTAGAGTGTGCCTAAGGAGAGTCACATGGAGAGAAAACATTCTCTCAGGCTTTCACAGAGAGCACATTGGCCAAGCAATGTCTGTGACTCATCCTCCTGGCTGACACTGACAAAGGTTCTATAATCTGAGGTACAGGATCTCGGGATAAATCCTGAGGGGATTTCACAGAACTTATCAGACCCAAAATCTACAACTCTTGTTGCATAGGTCATGCTTTACATTGGTCTTAACTATCCAACAGAAAAGTATAAAAATGAAGTATGATAAGTAAAGTCATGCTGTTTTGTTGAGCTGTAGGGGACTCAGGTCAACAATTTCTGACATTTCCAGTGAAGTGGAAGACCCAATACTGTTATAGACTACTGGACTCTTTTAGAACTTTTTTTTTCCAGAACCAGGGATTAAACTCAGATCCTGTGTTTGCCAGTCAAGCACTTATCCTACTGAGCCATCTCCCCGGCCCCTCTTTTAGAATATTTTGCTAAGTTAACACACCTATAATATTCAAATAATGGAACTTAACAAGGAAAAGGGATACAGATGAATGTTTGTTTTGTATCTGTGTATTCAAAGTGGTTAGGATAGATATACAGTTACATTTTCTTAATGAATAGAGGAATTTGTTCTAATAGTGTTTGTACATCGGATATCATGTCTGCATCTTGTACAACAATTAACTACTAGGAAGAATGTATGCAATGTGTTAATTATTGAAACTGTCCTATTGATTTGGTTTGAAACTTTTTCATTGCTATTTGTTTCTCAATAAAATTAGGGGAAAAATACCACATAAATAGTGGCCAATGCATGATCAGACATGCTCTGGTGAACTGCAGTCAACCAAAATTTCAGGACAGATTAGGTTGAAGGTCCAGAAGTTGCGTTATCACTCAAAGGGCCCAAATAGCCCAGATTGTTGTGCACAATAGGAAATAATTTCCAAGCATGCACCTCACAACATATAGTGAGTAGATCCATTTATTACAGAAGATTACAGACAGTAAGAAAATGCTAAAAGGCAGCAGGAACAGAGGGAAAGAAAAAGCAATATGGAAAGAAGAACCTCAAACAGTTTTACACAACTCAGGCTTTAACAGTTCAGACACCTTTGGCTACAGATGTCTCTCATTCTGTGTCTCACTGGTGATAGTAGAAGTAATAATCTGCCACCTGGAGCATCACAACCTTCTAGACTTAAACAAGGATAGTCACCTGACTAGTATTGTATCCACAACTGGCTGCTACTGTTCTCTGATTGCTGGGACAAAATACTCGACACCCAAACTGAAGGGAGCAAAGGCTTATTTAGCTCACAGTCAATGGAGGTTTCAGTTCACACTCATCTGGCTCCAATGCAGAGTGACACATGGCAGAGGGCAGAAAGTCATGGTGGCAGAAAAAGAGAAAGATAACAAGAGCAGTTCTGAGCAGCGGCAACAATGGCTACACAAAGCAAATCTGTATGCCTTATATTGCATCCAGGCTGTCCTCCACAGTTTCTATAAGCACTCACACCCACAATCACAGCAGTGGATCATAAATTAATTACAAAGTCTAGGTCCACCCCATAACTGCATGAGGCCTTGAGGGGACAACTAGAAACAAACCATAGCATAGGGAAAGCAGTGGTACTTTGAACATTACTGTACTGACTGCAGCAATAGTAATGTCTCCAAATAGGCCTCCACAATGGTCCCTCTGATGGATTGGCTTCCAGTGATCTGGGCCAAGAACACATTCCCAGGTTAATTGCCCTTCAAAAATAATGGGGAGTCATATCTACCTGCTACTTTTAATGAAACAACACCCTCAGTATACCACACTTCCTGGCTGCTCCTGTTCCCTCTTGTATTCTTTTTCTCAATTTTTAAAATAATTTTTATACTGTTTAAATCACCACACGCTAGGCTATGCCACCACAATAGAACTTCCCTTAAACACTTAGCAAAGGATTCAGAACTGTACCACTACAGAACAAAGAAGTCTGTCCTCTACTAATTGCATCATCCCTAGTATGTGTAAGCATTGAAGGTTATTACCTCCAATGTTCAGGGTAAAAATGGAAATGTTCTGTAACTTAGCAACTATTTCAGTCAAGTATTTAAGAACTGATCCCAGAAGACTATAGAAAGTCACATTGACTTACACTCTCCAATTCTTTTAAGACACAACAAATAGCAACTTGCATCATCAACCATTCCAGTTCATTCTGAGCCAGACAAAGCAACCTCAGACTTTTGAGGCAAAGTGGGTATGTATGATTCCTTGCAACTTTGGCTCTTGCTCTCAAACTAATAATTATAACAAAGGAACTTATAATTATTATCAACTACCATGCATCGTTGCTAATGCAACATGCATTACAGTAGTGCCATTCAGGGAAACTTGCATGATGCTTCTTTTTCCATAAAGTTTCATTTGGAAGGGCTGGCCAGATAACTCAGTGGATTAAAGCACCTGCTTAGGCAGACACATGGGCTAGGGGTTTGGGGGTTCAATCAATTGGTTTGCCATGCTGGCCCTGCCCCTGGGACACATTGAGAAGGTGATTGAGACCAGGCATGGTAGGGAAACCTGTAACCCCAGCACTTGGGAAGCTGAAAACAAAAGAAGAACTGCATGAGGCACCAAGAGTCTGGTCTATGCAGCAAGACTCTGTAAACCCTGTACTAAATACATCTAAAAAAAAGTTTGCTATTTGACTTTTTCAGGGTTTAGGAATTATAAATGTATTTATTTTATGCAGAGAAAATATTATTTTGCATTGCTTTAGGAGAACTTCAGCAACCTTATAGTTTAAATTGACTATCTCGCTTTATCCTACTATAATCCTGTTACATGTTGAACTCAGAACCTGAAAATTCATAGACAACAGTCCATCATTATCTATAGGAATGATTGTTCTTGTCTTCTTCCTATTAATATTTTGTTCATTTATTCCTTATATATGTAAAAAAGCATTTAAATGTTACATTTATCTCATGCTATGCTATGCTATGCTATGCTATGCTATGCTATGCTATGCTATGCTATGCTATGCTATGCTATACAATACTATACTCTGTAACGCCTTCCCAGGAATGATTGACTTCTTGACTGCTCCTATGCTGATGGCTGTATTTACACTCTAGCTTGAAACAGGAAGAAATAAAACAGGAAATACTGAAGCAAGACTTTCGAGTTTCTTCAGGGCCGGCATAGGCAGTTAGAAATCTCAGCAGTCAAAAAAAGGAAAAGAAGTACACTTAACTTTATAAACATCTGAAAATAATCCTCACTAAAAATAATAACTAAAAGGCCAGCAAGATAGCTCAGTGGACTAAGCTCCTCCTCAGGCAAGCACAGGGACCAGTTTGATTTCTGGAACCAGAAATTATGCCAGCCCCGCCCCCCGGGTGTGGTGGTGCACACCTGATATCCCAGCACTGGGAAGGTTGAAAACAGGAGGATCACTATGACTCTGAGCTGTGTAGTGAGACCCTTCACAAAATACAAAGAATAAAATAATAATAATTAATATTATTATTAAAGTTCAAGTTGTGTGTAGAGAAAAGCATTACATACAGGAAAAATAAACATCACATCATTTATCTGTAAAGAAATATTATAAATAATTTACAAATAGGTCCAGGAGATAGCTCAGTGGTCCAAGCACCTGCCTGGCAAATGCAAGGACCCAGGTTCGATCCCCAATACCACGTGTGGTGCCGGTCCAGACCCAGGTATGATGTGCTGGCCACCAAAGCCAGCAGATTGAGACAGTAGAATCCCTAGGAGTCCTAGCTGTATAGCAAGACCCTGTAGAAAGAAATAAAAGATTAAAAATAATTTACAAATAAATATTGGGACTGCCTTTCATATATGGAATATATAAGAACAAAAGGCAAAGATCCAGTTGGGCCTGCTGGTGAAAACCCACAATTCCAGCACACGGGAAGCTGAAGCAAGAGGATCATAAGTTGGAGCTCAGCCTGTAGAATTTAGTGAATTATCAAGAATGTGTCTTAAATAAGAAAGTTAAAAATATAGAATGGCTGAGGATACAATGCTGTGTGAGGGCCCTGGGCTTAATTCCCAGTAAAACACATACTCAACAACAATAAGTACAACAACAAAAGACGGTGATCCATCTCTGGTGGAGGAATAAGAGTACATGCTAAAAAATGGCAAACTCAAGACGTTCTTGTGTTTTGGCAGAAGTCCTGTTAAAACTGTACTATTGGCTCCGAGTGCAAATAACCTGATTTCTCTTCATCTTCCACGTGCACACGAGCTAACACCTGAGAGTTCACAGGACAGCCGTGGTAAGGGTTGGGTGGTATTAGGCACTTTGGGGACAGGTAAAGTATTTCTTCCTTGCCTGAGAACAAGATGGTCAGGTAACATCTGTGTCGATTGAAGTTTCATACTTTAAAGCAGAAGAATTAATATATTGGAGCAGGAGAGGGTGTAAGTGCTGCTTTGTTTGGGAATGGAAATGACTCCATAATTTCTTTTTGAGATAATTATTGCTAGTGGTATAAGTGATACTCATTATATTTTGCATTTCTTGGAATTCCTTGAAAAATGGAAAACCAGAAATGTCACACATAAAATGTTTCAGTTAACTAAGCATTAAGCTTGATGGGTCAATGAGAGATAAAGATATGTTTTGTCTTATTCTGTTTATTTTAGACCCTAAAACACACCCCACTTCTACCAGATAAAATCGTTACTTTGACAGAAAGATGCATGCTGGACTTTAAAATAAATGATTCCTTTGTAATTTATACTATCTTACCATATTACCAAACCAGCATGCCTGAAAGGTAAGTACCAGTGTGGTGATTTGGGCTGTGTCACTGCAGGAGGCCCAGGAAAGGGCGTATAGGTAAGACTTGCCCTCATCTGAGATTGCAGAAACTTACAAAAGACAGATTCTAACTTTGTGATATTTTAAGGTGACAATGTGGACGAGTATCATAAAATGGTTGATATGTGATTCTGAGAAAATTTCTTTTCTTTAAATCGGTGTAATGTGCATGAGGCACTCTATAAGTGCAGCTTGTGGAATATTAATAATGTCGCATCAACTGCCTTTTACTCCAGGAAGATGCAGACAAATCTCATTTCAGAGGAATCAGCCAAGTATTTTAAAGAGAAGCAGATGATTTTCTCTGACACATTTAGGTTTGTTTAAAGTCTTTATTACTGCCAAGTGAAATAGTTAAGTACTGGCAGCTCTTTCATATGAACATAAGATTTAGTTATTAGAAAACCTTCTGGTGAAGTTAAAGTCCAGAAATGCTCCAACTTTATCAACATTTATGACTGATTCATTTTCAATAGGAAAAGATAAGCTTGTGATTTTGGTTTCTGTCTAGTAAGCAGACATTGTTGAAGTAAAGAACCAAGAGTTCAAAAAAATAAAAGAAAAGAAAAGAACCAAGGGTTCTTGAAGTATGGATTTTTCTACCAAATGACACACTGAAATTTTTAGAACATTTCTACCTAAATTAATATATGAATGATTTGGAAATTAAAATTAATAGGTAAACTCATTATTGCCACATTGTTACAGAGAACCATGGAAACAAGTTTGTGAATCATAATTCTGTATTTTATTTGTATTGAATATTGAACTGAATGAATGTAATAGAAAAGAACAGAAAGCATGGGACATTATAGAAATGACCTGAATTTACCATGGAGAGGCAGTAATTACCATTTCATTAAGTACATATATGTGGATAGTGAGAATGGCTTGTAGATTTCTGTGTTCAAGGGTAAATGTTATCAGAAAGTATCAACAAAGGAGGAGCAAGTTTATTTCAGGAAATATATATATATATATATACTTTTTAATGAGAATAAGAAAACAGCATAAAATGTAAGCAGGGCCCTATGATGATACCCAATTCTTAAGCACTGAGACTTGCTGTATGCTGGGCTCTGCTGTTGTTGGAATTGCAGAGATTAATGAGTATAATACCTTCTCCTCTAAGAGCCAGTGCACAATAAGAGGCTAATCTATCAGCTATCTTGGGCATTCTCTATTTGTTCTTTCTTTTATTTTAGTTTTTAAAATTTGTTCCTTCGATAATGTAGTGCCTCAAAGTTATCTTTCTCTGGATCCTCAATCTAAATATACTGTTTTGATTATCTTAGCTTCCCAATAGGATTTTGATGGTAAGTGAAGGGGTATCACATTATTATCTTTTTAATTTTTATGTTTTAATAAATGTTCTTATCAGAAATAATTGCTAGTATACTAATATATGTAAATAATTGACAAATGAGTTCAGTCCCTGGTTCTGCCCAAAAAATAAATGAATAAAAATTAAGGAAAGAAGCTACTTGATGTGCCTTGATTTACAGCATGAAATAACTATAGTGTCAACAAAATAGGTTAATGTATATTTGTATTGAGGAATTTCTTATTGAGACCAGACAATGCAAGTTAATAGTAAGAATCTGAAGGGTAAGGAAAAGTCAGTATGTTCTTTTACCTCTTATTTCTTCCCTGCTGCTATGGCTTGTCTAGATGTCCCCCAAAAGCCTCAAGAAGTCATAGATGGAAGTTTTTTCAAAGGTGGCAGGATCCTGAGTGTGTGATGCTGGGATAAAGCGTATGTGATTAATAAATCAGAACACTGATTGATTTGACAACAATCTAATCCCAGTATCCTAGATAAAGTATAAAACTGAAAGATAAAAAATTTGCTAAGATCACTTGTTGGCTCCCTTATTGCTTTGCCACTTTCTGCTTACCATGTTTATCCTTTGTGACATCTATTTGCCCTACAGCATTGCATTGGGACACAGCCAAGTGTGGACTGATGCCTCTACCAACTGTGAGCTAAACCTTTTCTCCTTCAACTTTGGGTTCTGAATATTTTTATTTAGCAAAGAGGAAAGTAACTATAACAAAATTTGGTACCAGAAGTGGGTCATTGCAGTGACTGTACCTGACAAGTGGCTTATGAACCTGTGGAACTGACTTGAGGGGAAAGGAGGGGTTAGGAAAGGTTCAGAGATGCTGGCAGATAATGACTGCTGAAGCTCCTCAGGGTCTTCTGTACGGGGGCTTCTGGTCTGAGCTCAGAAGACCAGAATGCTGGTAGCAAAGCTGTCAGTGAAGACCAGGTTCAGGAGGTTTCTGCTAGAAAGAAGGTCTACATTAATTGTTAGACTCCATACAATGTGCGTCTTGGCTTGGCAAAAAGTTTGTCTGCATTCTGTTCATGTCCAGAGCCTTTGCCTGAGAGATTAATGCAAGTGAATTAATTAATCTTGTAGAAGAAATTTCAGAACAATCTAATGTTGAGGTGATGGCATTGTTACTGTTGGTGTCTTTTAGCCAATTTATGTTAACAATCAAGAGGAAAGAGCCCAGAATAATGATTTAAGGCATTTTGAGTTTGGTCAGAAAGGAAACTCCAGTAAAGATGGAGCCTGCAATAATGCAACTGAAGAGAAATTAAATGTTGAGAAGACTAACAAGAAAAAAATCAAGCATTTCAAATGAAGACAATAAAAAATATGGCTTAAGGACATCAGAAGAAACAGCAGAACTCCATTTCTTTGCAGCCTCTGAGTTGTAAAGGTGAAGGACTTTCCTTTGGGAAGAGAATTCCAGAGAACCAGTTCCAGAATGGCAGTAGCCTACAGAATTTATTCCATGGGCTTGTATTCAGAGGCTCAGCAATCCTGGTACTCCACCAGTACATCCAAGTGAGAAGGAAACATAGCTACTACTCCAGCTGGCAGAAAACTCTAGAAGCTTCCAGGAGGAGTTTGTTCTGTGTGTATGTAGAATACAATCTTTGTGGGGTCAGGCAGGCATCCACCAAGATTTCAGAAGAAAGCCTGTAAAACCAGGCAATTTGACCCGGGAATGCAGTGTGGGTACACTAAAAGATAAAATTGAGAACCCAGAATTTTGGACATATCAGAGAAGTGGAAAATCTGAGAGAAACTGTAATGAAAAGTATAAATATAAATATATACACACACACAAGAGAGTTAGGATACATGTACAGCTACTTTCTCTTAGTTCACTGATAATAAAAGTTTTTACTAATATTGTGTAGATGTAGACAAGATATCATGTCTATATCTTGTCTGAAAACTACTATGAAGACAATATGCAATAATTATTGCAAATAATAATAATAATAATAATAATTAATTATTGTAAATGTTCTACTAACCTGTTTTGAAACTGTTTCGTCACTATATCTTTTTTCTCATTAAAATGAATAAAAATTATAAACAAAAGGGAAGGGCAAGACTCTTTCTGCCTCTTTTATCTTAATATGTTAATAAAACTGCTGAGATTAGGGAGGTGATAATCCAGTCAGTGGTCTGATGTAGCAAACACTTAACTTAATCTCAGCACCCATAATCTCAACATTGCTTTAGGAATCAATCACAACTCTTGAGTCAATTGCCTTTAAAAATGTGTAATCTATGGGGCAGGAGAGATATCTCAGTGGAAAGTTCAGGGCCCCAGGGCCCATCCCCAGTACCACATGCCATGCAGGCTTGGGAACTGGGCACCACGACATGGCACATGCCTGTATTCCTACTGCTCTGAAGGCTGAGACAGGAGGATCACTATGAGTCTGAGCTCTGTGGCAAGACCCTGTACCAAATAAGCAAATAATAAATAAATAAATTAAAAGATAATAAAATAAATACAAAGTCCTACCTAAAAATGCATGAGACTTTGAGGGGACATGTAGAAACAAATCATAGTATCTTTTGAAACAGAAATGTCTATATTGTTCCATTACAATGCTGAAAATAATTAACTTTCCCTTTTACTTGTACAGAGATTCTCAACTAAGGGTTTGCCTTAAATCACAGAAGAGGATTGGACTTGGATTTTTCTGAAATGCTGAAATGCTTGGAGAGGGATGAGATGCCTTTTGCATAAAGAGATTTGTATGAGTCTTTGTGGGTCTAGGGTGGAATGTCATGGCCTGTGTCTTGATGTCCCCCCAAAGCCTCTTGCAGTCATAGGTGGGGATTTTTTCAGATGGCTGAATCTAGAGTGCATGATGCTGGAAATATGCACATGTGATTACTAAACTAGCCCACTGGTGTCCTAGGTACAATAAAAAAAAGTGGTCGAACGAAGCTTCTAACATCAATTTTTGGGATCATTGTTGCTTTGTTATGTTCTGCTCACCATGAAGTGTTTCTCCTTTGTAATGCCTGTCTGCAATTGCCACATTGCCCTGGGACCAGTTGATTATGAACTGAAATAATTTTTTTTTTAAATTGTGAGCTAAATAAATTTTTCTTCCTTAAATTTGTGTGTTGGGTATTTTGACTCAACAATGAAAAAAAGTAACTAAGATACCTGTTTGCTCATGTTTTAGGGCATAATTCTCTCAAACTATTTTCACTGCTTCCTTTACTAGTTAGATTTCATGACCATGTCTGGATTCTGTAAAGATATCCTTTATTTGTGGCCATAAATCTATAACTTATAACAACATTTTATGTATGCAAGCCCCTGCACACTTTACTAGCTCTTTCAGTTCCTTTAAACCATATCTCTGTAAATATTTCCTTATTAAACTCTATTACAGTTTGAGTGGATCACTGGCTCCCATCCAGACAGAGTGAAGAAAATAATGTTTACATAGAAATGAAATCTTTACTGTTGTAAGGATTCCATTTCAATATCAAAAATATATCTTTATCAAGTAAATCTTTCAGTTCAATTTGACTAACCTCAATAAACACTTAGAGCAAGCTAAAAGACTTCCTTTCATTCTATGGAAATCATCATAAAATTCAGATTTGAATCTATTCGGTTACAGAAAGCCTAGCCAGAGCAAGTCACCCAGCAATAATATAATCTTAAATCCCAAAGAACTGGACCATATTTAAAGAGTGTCTTTTTTTTTGCACCTACACATTCCCTTGCAAAGGAAATGTGAGAGTGATCCTGTATCATGGAAATTTACCATTTTCAATAGTACACTGTACAAATAGAATAATATATGTTGCAAGAATCTATGAAAATGTCCAAGGAATGAAAATGAAATTTTTAAAAAATAATATAAAGTATAACAAATGAAGTTCTGGGTTTTTCTTCAAACCTTCAGTGTTTTGCTCTGTGTTCTTACTTATTACAATCTTTGATGAGAGAGATTTGCTTAGAGAATCAGACAATACCACAAAAATATCTATGTGTCTTACCTGGGCAACAATTCTGAAACAAATGGCATTTGCAGAAAACAAACTACATACATATGTCAGATCATTTGATCTTTTTTCCTTACACATAAAATACAATGCACAATTAAATATCCATGATATAAAGAAACATATCTCCTCATTGTTAGAGGGACTTTTATCTCCTCTTGAGCCTGGGTCATTTATTTTAGGAAGCATGATAAAAGATCAAGTCTTCAATCAATCTAAATACCAAAATTTTACCTACGTCAGGTATCAGTTCAAAATTCTCCTCCTTTCAATGATACTTAGCTTAGAAATGAATTGAGAGTTTATAGTACAAAAATCTATCAAGGACTGAGTTTTATGTCTATGTTAGAATCAGAAGGACAAAGAAAATCTTTTTTTTTTTTTTTTTTTTTTTTTTAGGGAAGGATCTACAGGGTGTTCAGGGTCTCACTACTAGATCAGACTCATAGTGATCTGCCTGTTTACAGTATCCCAAGAGCTGGGATTGCAGGCATGAGCCACCATGCTCAGTCTCAATTTGCTGTCTCAGCATGCTCCAGGGGCGGAGCCAGCACAGCAGGCCCTGAGATCAAACAACTGGCCCCTGCATCTGCTTGCAGGTGAAGAAAATCTAATAAAATAAAAAAGAGGAATATTTGGATCAACTGGACTTTCTTATAGAGGTTCTTTCTGGTCCTCCTCTTGGACCAGGAAGTCTGTATTTTTAATTCCATAGATAAATAATTGGAATCTCATCAAGTTAATTCCGATCTACCACCTCCAGTGCAATCCTCAGTGAGAATAAAGACACTATGTTGTATGTGTAGTTTTGGGAAATCAAGCATTCCTAAATCCAGCCATGACTATGGCTATCCAGAACAAAGGCCTTAATTCAAGTCCAAACCTGGGTTTTATTCATTCACAAAGAAAGGAGTGACTTAAGAATGAGTGAGTGCAGGGCCAGCAGTATAACTTAGCAGACTAAGCACTTGCTTAAGTGAGCACAGGGACCAGGGTTCTATCCCTGGCATCGCTTGCTACACAGGCCCCATCCTGGGAAAACTGAGCTAGCCATGGAGTCCAGGAGTGTGGCGTAGGCCTGCAATCCCAGCACTAGGGAGGCAGAAGTCAGGAGGATTACTATGAGTCTAAGCTTCATAGTGAGACCCTCCACAAAACAAAAATAAATAAATAAATACTTAAAAATAAAATACAAAGAATGAATGACTGTAAGAAAAGGAATAGGTGAGTGCTAGGAGTTGAGCTATGTAGGCCTGCATTCACCACTGCAATATACAGAGAGAAGGCCATGCAGAAAGTAATGCTTGTATATATTTTCACAAACAATGCATAAAGGAGTTCTTTTTAATGTGGCCACATCATTCATTTGTTATTTTTTAACTTCTTGATGATTGTCATGCTTTTTGGAGTACGACAAAACATTAGCTTTGTTTTACTTTGCATTTCACTAATGGCCAGAGAAGTTTATCCTTTTTATATTTTGGCTGCCCATTTTCACTTTTTGTGAAAACTGTCTGTTTTGTCTGTGTCCAGTTACTTGAACATGAACAAGTTATTTCTTGACTGATATTTTTTTGGGGGGGTGTCTAAATGTCTTTAAAATTCTATGTTCTAGATGGTATCTTTCATTTGTGTAAGACAAAGTACAAATGAAAAGTAAAAGGATGGATAGATGGAAACAAGGAAGAAGATCTTTTGCAAATAAGAAGGTGTTCAGGAAAATGATACTGAGGTTTTGGGGCAAGAGAAACAAAGTAAAAATATTAAAATGTGTTGCTTACATGTACTATCATAATCATAGTAATAATAATAATGCCAAGAACTGTAAGAATGCAAATGGTAAGAGAAGCTTTAGAGATGGTGGAAGGGACATGATGTTGAGAAGGGAATTTAGGGAGAATTAAGCAGTGTTGTATACACACATTCACCGCCTAAAAGGAAGGCAAACTTCACATATAGCAAATGTGTACTAATGAAATAAGAAGACAAGGGAGTAAAACAGAATGTGCTCGCTCTGTCTGACTGCTTTAGCTGGACTTCTGGTCTTTACACTCAGTCTTGTGCCATTATCTCTCTATCTCTCATAGCAAGACTCCTGAATTCTCTGGGTCTCCAGTTTGCCAATAATTGGCAGCTCATAGTGCTTCTCCATGTCCATAAACGTGAAAGCCCAAACAATTATTAAAATATCACTTGAATATCTTATTACTTCTGCTGCTCTGAAGAATCCTAAGTACAGCAACACTGCATAATAACTGCATCTCTTGAGAGATAGCTGTTATATTCATCTTAATGAAATCAGTACGTAGAAGTCTAATGTGCACTACGCATTCACACAACCAGGAAAGGCCTCATTCAGGATTGGTGCCTGAATATCACTTTTAGCTATTATTATTATTATTATTATTATTATCATTATTATTATTATTATTATTTTGTATTCTAGCGAAGAGTCTGCAAGGTGTTCAGGGTCTCAGTACTAGATCAGACTCGTAGTGATCCGTGTATTTACAGCCTCCCAAGAGCTAGGATTGCAGGCACATACCACCATGCCCAGACTCAATTGCCATCTCAGTGCATCCTGGGGGTGGGGCCGGGGTAGCAAGCCTGCGGGGATAAAACCCCTGGCCCCTGTGCCGACTTGCAGGCACTTTAATCCCTGAGCTATTTGGATGGCCCTCACTTTTAGTTTATATTTCCTGTTCTATAAGGTAACTGAAGACATTGTTGGGCTCATATCATTCATTTTATTTCCAATTACTTGCTGCATGAAGCATCTTTGATTTTCCTTTTATTGCAAATGCCTCTATATTTCCACTGGTATCTCTGCCTCTCAAAATTTTACCATCCTTCCAGTCTTAACCTGAAATATCAGCCATGTCATAAAACATTGCTTCCAATTCTTGGCTGCACTTTTTAAAACACCAGGGAAGATGTTAAAATTGCTGGTGTTCTGCCTACTACAACCTAGGTGAACTAAACCAGTGTCTCCAGGAACAGACCAGATGTCAGAGTCTCTTACAGCTCCCATGTGATTACAGCATGCTTCAGCCCCACCTCCTCAGTATCTCTCCTCATCTCACACAGCTGCTCTTGGTCAAAACTTTTCCCTTTTGCCTTTTTATAACAGAAACAGACCAGTTTTTAGTCTTCTCCCTAACACACACCCATCAAGCATTATATATATATATATATATATATATATATATATATATATCAGAAATAATTTAATTTACTTAATTGAAATGAATGAAATTCACTTGAAGGAATATAAGGAGAAACAGAGTAGTAGTTCTAGACTCATGCTTTACAAAAATGATTTTTATTTTTTGTCTAGAAAAAGAATTTGAAGTTCGACCCCAAGGACACCCATTAAGCAAAACCATAATTTAAATAAAGCCACCTTTTACAACTTCCTTTTATGATGTTTTCTGGGTTACTTATGCAGCTGAAGCACATTAAATTTAAAACAGATATATAAGAATGTGGCACTTGCCCATTTGTATTGTAATATTTGTGTTATTTTAAAGGCACTATTATAATGGACAAAAAATATAGCTGTCACACATTAAGTATTTAAATTTGCCCCTCAAAAAGCCAGATGAGGATAATTTATTCTGTTTTGCTTTATATCTTTCATTTCAATGACTTTTACTTTTGGGTACCAGAAAAAAATTCTCATATAGATAAGATTAATACTACCCTCATTGTCATTTTCTATTTATTTACCTCAGGATAACGTTGTTGATCACTTTGACTTTTCTAGTAGCTTCTTACCCACCCAACTATACTCTTTCAACTTTCTAAAGTTTCTTTCACTTTGTTCCTATGAGGAGTTCATTGTGTTACAGCCTTAAATGCTTTAGACCTCCCACTAAAATACCATCAGTATCTCCAGATTTCTCTCCTATCAGGTTAATATCTAGTATCTGCATGACTATATTTTTTTCTGTATAAAATTGGCAGTAATAGCAAAGTGTGTCATACAATATCCTATATAAAATACACAATGTGCCTTATATTCTCATGAAGGTCCAGTCATTTTTTAAAAATGTATTGTATTGCATTCTATTAATCCCAATGTCTGCTTGAGAAAATGCTAAAATTTCCTAAGATTACATTAAGTTATTCTATCACAAAATCTTTGTACTGTCTCTTTGGTGGCATTCTTGTCTATCACGTTCCTTTAGCACATTTTGTGTCTTTAAGTACAGGACCATAATTGCCATTAGATGATTCATTAATGGAATGTTAAATTATACAAATGATTATTTATAAACATGAATTTTTCTGGATGTCTATCTTTTCTTGGCATCTCAACAATGTGTGATCCCAAAACTGGGAAGGAAAGAACGGTGAATTCTTGCATCTAATATGTGCTCATCCAATTTCCCTGCCCAGATCTCCATGCAGACACCTGACCTCTGAGTCTTAGTTACCTTTATATTCCCCTTTAAATTTGACCTAAAATAAAGTACAAGTGTGATTTGGAAACAAATGTAAATTAAGTTAGCCTAAAAACATTGTGGACACGTATTTTCAATATGTTATGTAAATACTATACAACTTTTCTGCAGCAGGACAAACTACAAATATAAGCATCAGATGGCTGTACCATGTGAACAGTATTCCCGAAGGAGCACTGTAAGAGGTATCACATTCATGAAATTTAGATACTTATTTCCAGCAAAACTTTAAGAATACCTTGTTCATTAAGTCAATATGCTTATTTCATGGAAAACATTAAGAAACACCAAGTTCATTAAATCTAGACACTTTTTCTAGGAAAAGCTGTTGACATAAAATTAATAGTGAAATTCACTATCAAAATGTTATGAATGCCTACAAAAATAAGTTTAGAACTCTGCTGATGGGTTAGCGAGATAGCTCAGCAGACTAAATCACCTGCTTAGGCAAGTTTAAGCAACTGTAGGGACAATGGTTCATCCCCTGCACCACATGCCATACCAGCCCCGCCTCAGGGCATGCTGAGCCAGCCACAAAATTTATAAATACATAAAAAATAAATAATTGCCTGGCAAGCACAAGTGCCTGAGTACAATTCTCAGTTCTGCAAAAAGATTAATAAGTAAATAAAACGTACGGTCCTGAGTTAAATCCGGTACCAAAATAAATAAATAAATAAATAAATAAATAAATAAAAATAAACCTCTGCTGAATAAGGGGAAAATTAATGAATTTTGACTTATCACTGAACTTTATTCTGCAGTACATATTTCTCTAACATCTAATGTGTTTTCTTCAATTAGCTCGTATTTAGTATGAATATATGGATGAATGAATGATCATGTCAGAAGTGTGTGTGTTACATTTTGTATCTAGTTGTCCCCCCAAAGCCTCATGCAGTCATGGGGCAGGGACTTTCAGAGTTTTAGATTAAGTCATGATCCACTGGGATTATGGGTGTTTCAAGGCTGGGATTATGGGTGTACTTTCCCCAGCCTGAGGCAGATAACATGAATGTAATGTAAGAGAGACAGAGAGACAGTCTCTTCCTCTGTTGCCATTGTTGCTGTTACTCCTCCATTTTGCTCTTGCTCTTTACTGCTACCATGAAAGGATGCCCTCTGCCCTGTGCTGTTGTGCCTTGGAGCCAGCTGAGTACGAACTGAAACCTCCAGTAACTGTGAGCTAAATAAACCTTTTCTTCCTTCATTTTGGGTATCTGGTATTTGTCCCAGCAATGGGAGAGAAGAGTAACTGAGACAATGTAGATGAGTCAATGTACACCCAGTGAAGGCAAAGTACTCAAAGGGGGAACATAGCGAGTCAATCTTTTTTAGCCTTAAAAAGTGACAGCTTTGCCTAAGTTAAGAAACATTTAAAATTTGCTTTAACTTTTATCTGTATCAAGAAAGGGTGAATGTGTTGTCAATCAGCCTAGGATTCTTTTGCTCTATTCAGATGAAAATTTTAAATTCTCAAAGTGCAGCTTTTCTAATAGCCCTGGTGATGGCAGATGGCACCAGGGATACTGGATTCCAATAGGTGACACAGCCAGCACCTGTTTCCTGCCAGTGCTGGCCGTCACTGGCTGATGCCTATTTATACTGGACACAAGGTTGACTCTTTTGGTGCTGGATCTCTGCTGCCATCACCTTATGATACCAGCAGGTTGTGTTGGACATCATAGGTCAATTCTACCTGGTATTGGGTCTCTAGTGCTGATCTATGCTGCCTATTGTTCTCTGGATCTCTTTGCTGTTAGAAACTCTAGGGTTTTATTCATCTTTTTTGGTAACCAACCATCTGTGCACATTACCCAAGATATAAATCATGAGCAAGTTTACAGGAACACTAAAGCAAGTCTTTGTTTTAACAAGAAAGGCAGCACAAAGGAGAAAAGCACCCTGGACTGAAACTGGCAAAGTGCCTGGGACGTGATACCAATGTAACAGCTTGCAGGCCTACTTCAGTGAGGGTGAGGGCTAAAATCAGGAAATTTTCTGGAAGGCTTTCTGTGAATATTGAGTATGAAAATAAGGGCCCAAATCCCTCAAGTCCTGGTCTTGGCCACTCCAGAATGCCCTCTCCTTTCTTCAAAAAGGTAACAGTATCGATTGACATGGTGGGAGCTGGGGTGGACCACACTTGGCCTGGCTATAGCAGAAAATTGGAGCAGAAAATGGCAGTTTGATAGTGAGGGAGGACACCACTAGAGCCCTAGAGAGGACACTAAGAAGAGTTTTCCTAGTCCACTTCAGTGTGAAGGGAAGCAAAGGGAACCATGGCACAGGGGTCCAATGGCCACCAGGCAAGTCACATTTGCTGTCAACTAACATTAGCAAAAAGGAGGATCAGACACTTCTCTGTCTTATATGGATCAATGACTTCCTTTTACAGGCCAGGCATCATTGTAGTTAAAATACTGGATCTTAAGTTGATAATATAGAAGACATATTATCTATTGAAATTCAATTTGTCATGATTTGGGGTTTTTGTAAGGGAACAATACAATACAGGACACATTTTATAAGATTATTTTATAATTGCACAGGAATCAGATAAAAGAGTGCAGGAAATCTGTCTACACACTACGGATCAAAGAATCTATCTGAGGATCTGGATCTTAATACCCTATATGAGTGCAGTTGAAAACCTAGCACACATAGCTGCCTGTCACAAGTCCAACTGGATGCACGGAGTCCATGACGGTGTCTCATGCAGGCCCCCTTTGTGCATCAGGGAAGGCTAAAATCTCATTGGTGGAAGCTAGAAACTGTCAGTGAGATGAAGGATCTGCATTAGCAGGCTGAGGGATCTACACTGCTCAAGGTTAAAATCAGAGCTTCCTCAGAAATACAGTACCATCCTCAGTAATAGTGAAGTTCTAAGCTCCTCCAGCAAGGAGAAAGACAGTCCCCATCAGGCAAGCCAGTGTGACAAGCTTCTCCTGAAGGCTGAGCAGTGCGCCTTCTTCCTTCCCAGAGCCAGGAAGTGATGCTCGATATGAGGACGAGTGCTCCCCTGAAATTAGCTGCATGCATTCTTAGCAACAAGGGCCTGAGCTCCTCCTCTGACAAGAACATCCCAGTTCACCAGGAAAACCAGCATGACAAGGTCACCCAGCAGAGTAGCGCAAGAGAACCAGCAGCTTCCAAAGGCTCCCACAGCTTCTCCAAATAGCTCCCCTAACAGCATCCTAACAGCTTCCCCAGTTCTGCCTCTTCCACTGCTGGCAACAATCCTCAGGTGGACCTCCCACAGCCAGCACTAAGCTGGTCCAATTCTGGTAAGTGTAACAAGTTGGCTACAATTAGCAATCCACTAAACAATATATCTGGGGCTACACTACTGGAGAGTTAGCATATCACGTACAGCATAGATGTGAGGATAAAAAAAAAAGAAATGTGAAAAATATTCAATGGATTATTGCTTAAAATTTAACCTTCATGAGCAAATAAAACCCAAAGTGGAGTGTGGTGGTGCACACTTGTCATCCCAACACACAACAAGTAGATGCAGGAAGATAACTGTAAATTTGAGGCTAATCTCAGCTACATAGTGGGATCAAGATCTCACTAAGCCTACACTGCATAGTTAAATGCTCTCACACCCCTCAATTTAGCCTTCAACACCTTTGAAGCTTTCTTCTAGTTCTTTCCACATCTTTCTATTTGTAACATAAAAAGGAAATCAAATTAGTTTTAAGTTTGTCACAAGCATTATGGATGTTCCTACCTGAATAGGAGAATAGTGGAATGTAGAAAAGAAACAGCATAATTAACTGGTAACTTGGGGTTGGATTTTGCAAATTTAAGTCTTTTACCACCACTTAAAACCATCGTGAAGTAAAATACAGTGTGGAACTTTTCTGAGACAGACTTGTGCTGTACCTTTTGAGTCCCTAAAATGGTGCAGTGTTTCTTGAGGTGGAGTCATCCATAGACAGTCACTGCTGTGGGAGCAAAGAAGACACAATCATAGTACAGGGAGAATGTTCCCAACAACATTTTCTAAAGGCAATAAACGTAGAAGAACTAAGGAGGACTCTGAGGAGTTCACTGGGACTTTGCAGAGCTTCAATCTGTGGGACTAGCGTGAGAAGGCATAAAGCTTTCATAGTATCAATTAAGCACTTTGGAGAAGAATCCAGGGGCCTGGAGGACTGGTAATCTCTGACCCTTAGCCCCCAGCATGCAGGCATACAGCTAGTGCTGGTGCCAGTCCAAACTTTTAAGAACTAAGGAGGAAACTGAGTAGTCCACAGGAACTCTGCAGAGCTGTGATGTGTAGGCACAATGCACACACGTGTTGAGCTTTCCTGGTGCCTGGTAGATTCATTTAAGAACTTAGGAAACTATAGGTGGCCTGCAGGATTCTGGCTAGCTGTCTCACTTGGCTCTCAGCACACAACATGGAGCATGTGCTGCCACTGGTCCAACACTTTTAAAACTTAGGAAGACTCTTGGTGGCCCATAGAATCATGGTGAATTATACCAATATCCATCACCTACACTGAAGCTTTGTTGAGTATCAGCCAGGAACCTGCACTAGTAGTGAGAGCCCAGGGGAGTCATACACACTCCCCATTACTGACACACATCTCAACACTCTCCCAACACTGCTAAGTCTGATTGATTACTGGGAGCTTCAAAAATGCCAAAACTCAGGAGAAAAAGGCAATGTCAAGCCTCTAGCCGATGCAGAATAAATGTAGAAAACAAAGACACACAAGAACTTGGAAATCACACACTTGAAGTTCCTTAAATGATAGCAACTGAAATAAAGATACAGGTTTATCAGGCTACAGAAGAAATAAAATCAGAAATATCTCAGATCAAAAAAAATGACAATAATTGTGAGAAACTGCTCAGCATAGCTAAAGAAGATAGATTAAAAAATAGAAAATAAAAAATGATGGTAACACTGAATGAACAACGCAGAAAAGAATTAGAATGCATGAAGCAGATGCAAACAAGTATTCACTCAATTAAGAACTCCATTGAGATCTGGCAAAACTGCTAGAATGAAACTGAAGATAGACTTTCAGACCCCAAAGACAGCAGACCAGCTAGTGAACACGAAAGGAAAGATTTCATAAAGCTAACAAGGAACCAGGAAATAACAATTCAGCAGTTACAAGCTGACACAAAGAAAAATAACATAAGAATAATAGGTGTCAATGGAGCATCAAGAGACAGGACAATTGATATAAAGACTGTTTGCAGAAGTACGAGCAGAAAATTTTCCAAAGATGAGAAAAGAACCTGACATACACTAAAGTGAGGCAAACAGAATTCCATAAGCCAGAGTCAATATAAATCGACACCTAGATACATAATCATCGAGATCTCAGAAATTCAACAAAAGAATAGAATATTAAACGCTTCTAGAGTGAAGAAACAGATCAACTACAATGGAAAGCCCATCTGAATCATAGCAGATTTCTCAACACAAAACATCAAATCAAGAAGAGCTTGGAGAGAAGTATTTCAGGACATGAAAGAAAGTAACTTCCAACTTAGATTGATGTACCCCAATGGTGAGATAAGATGCTTCCACGACAAGACAAAAAAATGAAGAAATTTATGACCACCAAACCAACCCTGCAGAGTACTCACAGGTATTCTACAGAGACAGAAACAACTGCAGCTTCAAGAACAACACAAAAGAAAGAACAAACAGAACACAAGTAATTAAAAAGAGGAAAAATGTATGGAACCAACAGCAAGAAAATAACATGACAAAGAGAAGCCAGTGCATATCAGTTGTAACCATCAATGTAAATGGCTTCAATTCAACAGACTAGCAGAGTAGATTAAGAAATAAAGTCCAAGCATATCCTGCATAAAAAAACATATTTAACTCAGAAGGAAATTCACAGACTGAAAGTCAAAGGATGGAAAACAATACTCCATGAGTAGCTGTTCTGGAGGCCGACAATATCAACTTCAAACTAAAAACTATTCAAAAAAATAAAGACAATCATTACATAATTGTTAAGGGAAAACAGCAAGAGGAAGAGATAGAAAGAATATATATATATATATATATATATATATATATATATATATTCCAATATAGGAGTACCCACCTACATAAGATTTTTTTTTTTAATTTTTAGGGCAGAGTCTACAGGGTCTCACTGTGTAGAGTGGACTCATGGTGATCCTCCTGTTTACAACCTCCCAAGTGCTAGGATTCCAGAGATGTGCCACCACACGCATGGCAGGCCCAGGTTCACACAAGACAAATTTTAACATACATGAAAAATCAAATAAGCAATAACACAATAATAATACAGTTGTGATGGGAGAACACTGCAGCTGCAGCCCCTTCAGCGCACACTTAGTATCCTTCCTCCTGGATGCTCCCCACAGCCACCACAGGCATTCAGAATGGCCAACAGAGACTTGCGTAAGACCTGAGCCAGGAAGTATAACAGAAGATTGAGAAACAGTGACGCTGACCTGAAGCAGATGGATAACCACCCAGTGCATCAAGGACATGGGACGGGCCCAGGCCAGGAAGGAGAACTTCCGGAACTGACTCAAGGATAGCACGATGCAATGTGAGTTCATTAATGGCCTGTACCTTGAGGGCAAGGACCCCGTGCAGAAGCTCCAGGCCTCCACCATAGCTTTCAAGTAGATGGAGCTGATCTCTCAGTTCCTGTAGGCAGCTGGGTGCTAAGGCATCAACACCACTGACATCTTCCGAACTGTGGATCTCTGGGTAGGAAACAACATGACCTATGTACAGCAGAAATTGATGAATGTGGGTGGGCTGGTGCTGGACAAAGTAAGGATGGGCCCAGGGTGATGGGCTGTTCTCTGGGCACTCCTAGTAGTTTCCTAAGAAATCCAAGGAGAACCCTCAGAACTTCTCAGACAATCAGCTGAAAGAGGGCAAGAATGTGATTGGATTACAGATGGGCACCAACTTCGGGGCATCTCAGGCAGGCATGAATGGCTACAGGATGCCATGCCAGATACTCTGATTCTGCCCGCCCATGAATATACATATAATTCCTAGAGGACCCCACGAAGCTCTCAAGCTTCCCTCTGCTGGGAGAGGCATCCGCTTCTCCTATCACTTCTGGGAGTGCCTCAGGGCACCTCTCTCCTTGTTCTTACTAGTACATTCCTTCTTCACACCCATCAAAACTGGACCAACTTTTCCCCTGGGAACAATATTTGTGGTGGTCTTTGCCTTCCACTCCCACCATTTCAGTCCTCCATCTTGTCTCCATCTTGTCCTCTGAATAACAATTATGAAGACAAAATGGGCAATGTATTAATTATTGTAACTGTCCTACTAACCTGTTTTGAAACTGTTTCATTGATATTTTATCTTTTTCTCATTAGAATGATTTTAAGAAAAATAAAATAAAATAAGAAATTCTGTATCACTTGTAATTTTTTTCTCTTTTAATACTGTTTCGTATTCTCTTCAAAAATAAAATTTTGAAAAAAAAAAAAAAGATAAGAAAAGTACCTCTAGGTTCTTTGGCATTGTTTAAGAACAGCCAAATAATGTACTCATCTCACTAATACTTTTAGTGCTGAAAAATAAAGTTCTTGGAAAGTCACTGCTTTGGACTGGTCTCCTAAACCAAGCCGCAGCAGTGAATACCAAATCCAATGGAGTCACTTCTGTTAAGTGCTGCACGATGAAACACAATGAATCCACTTTCTAATCTTTAATTTTTTAATCCTTTTTTTGGTCTGTAACATGTTTCTGCCTCTGTTTCAATAATGCTCTTTTATATAAGAGGTTGCTCAATTCCTGGAATGCAAACAAAGTGAAAAGATCCTTAAACTAAATTTTTTGTAATTTTGTCTTTGGATGATACAAAGACAGAATAGGAAAACTACATCCAGTCAACTCCTGAGAAGCTTTCCAACCAGGGGTTACAATTGTCTAATTATAGGAACAGCAGGGATGGTGCACAGCCTATCCCATCACAGCAGCCTAACATGGGTGAGAGCTCCGCTATTTATGATCTCTGAGCAAGCTCCACATGTTTGCTAAATGTAGAATTTGCTCAGGTCTTGAGATTGCACTGTCTGTCTTTGTGCCAGTATCACAGATGTTTGTGAAGAAGGATTCCTCTCTTAGGGGCAGAATAAGCATTTTTCCCTACTTACATTGTGACAATTTGAGATGTGATATATGAAAATTATTGGCATTATAATAATTTTGTTTGGTTTTTATAACCTTATTTTTAAGGAACATTTTTTATGTCAAATAACTATATATGAGGATGTTTAGTTCTAAGAAAAGAAACAAGCATAACAGTTATATGTAGCAGTGGATGTCGAACATGAATGGGTATCAGTCTCCTCATGGATTTGTTAGAATGCAAAGTAATGAACAGAACACCAGTATGTGGTTCAGTGATGCTTTAGTGAAGACTTACAATTTGCTTCTCTAGCAACTGTCCAGGGGATGCTGAGGCCATTTTCCAGGGCCCATCCTTTCAGTAACACTAGAGTATGGGAATATGGATTCCACATAAGGAATATTAAAAGAAGTAATTCACACCATCTCTCAAGTGTTGTGTTACCTTCACTCTATGTGAAAGTCATGGTATTATCCATGGAACACGCTGGATTTGTGTTCATTTGTTCTGTGTTTGTTCCTTTTCCCAAGTGGAGTACAGTACATCCACTGCTGCTTCTTTCTTTGCCTCTTTCTGTCTCTCCAAGAGGAGTAGCCAAAATTCATTAAAAAGAACTACTCATTATTTTGGAAGACAGCTGACTCAGGCCAGCTCAGAGAATGAAATAAGAAATGAGCAAAGTATGTTTTCTACTTTTTTCAACTCAAGATGTATAAAATGTTAATATTTTAATCCTTCTACATTTTTAAAATGAGTGATGTATTCTCTCTCCTTGACTTGTACATTGAATTCGTAAGTTACATAAATGAAACTCATTATTTCCTTGTCAAAGCATGTGTTTCTAGTTAGCACTTGCTGAAAAGTATTCCAAGATTATGGGTTTAGGGTAAATAGTAGAAAGACTTAAATTCCAGGTGTAGCAGAGGAATGACAACACAAACACTGGAAACACAGTCATTGAAAAATCACACTCAATTTGATGCGATCTAATCTATGTAATGTGTGCTTAGTTTGAATAAATATAATTTTTCAGCATCATCATTAATTTGTACATTCCTTTAATGAAGAAAGTATTTCCCTTGAATGAAATTTCACATCCTGTCCTTGGTAGGATTCCAGAAATTCAGGTTAAGTTAGCATCTCAATTGTTTGAAGCTTATTACTCACTTTATAGATAAGTCAGCTCATGCTAAGTGACAAGGATCATATATTTTCATAGCCTGTTACTGAAGAACAATAGGACTGCTTATCTCATATTCTTCAGACTCTTCTTTCAACAAAAACTCTAAAAAGTGTTCCACTATATTACTACATAAACAAATTATATATTTTTTTTCTAAAGGAAAGATTCCTTACTCAGTCTTAAATTTTTTACAAAATATTTATTTTTATTATTTGTTTTATTAACTTTGCTAGGATAAGTCTATGCTTCTCTTAATAATAAGCTTTGTGTATAACATGGAAATAGTAATTTTTAAACCTCAGTGTCATAGATTTCTTTTTGTGAAAATGTCTAATATAGAATATGAACTTTTGATGTTTTAATAACTTGTATGTTTATTTATTTATTTTTTTGTGATACCAGGGATCAAACTCAGGACCTTGTGCTTGCCAAAGAAGCACTTATTCCACTGAGCTATCTCCCTGGCCCCCAGTTTTAAAGAATATTTTTACATATATTTTCTTATAAATTGTTTATATTTTAGAGATTTAATGTAATAAAATATAAAAATTGTATTGTTCAACTTAATACTTGCATGTTCTACAGGTTAAATAATTCCACTTTGACTTACTACACAGTACTGAAGTACAGTTTTCATATTCTTATGCTTCCTCTTTTGTAAGGATCCCAACAATTTAAAAACCATACATGCATAAATAGGTTGATACCAAGAACCATAATGAGTTAAAGTGCATACATCTGTAGATATTTGTTGTGAGCAGGAAATCTGTAAGTCCTAGAAAACCAAAAACTAAAAAAATCCACAGATATAGAGAAAAACCAGAATGATGCACATAAAATGGTATTAATGCCTTGGAGGGTTTATTATTATTATTATTATTATTATTTTTTAACCTTTGGGTCTACAGAATTTGTTTATCCTCTACTTTGCTTACCTATCTTCATTTGCTATATAGTGAAAGTATGTCACATTTGTATCATGTTTTGTAGGAAGGTCAGTTATTATTGATATCCCAGTTGTTAAGGCTCTTGAGGATAATGACATGTTGCAACATTCCTTTTATTGAAATTGTCAGTAGAAACCCTGGAGTGGTTCTGTTTTTGAGGATTAGTTAAAGTATAAATTTATCCCAGATAATAAGACTGAAAGATTCATCCAGAGCTACATGATATATTTACATATTATCACAGTAAACATATATAATACATGTTCAATAACTTAAATGATCCTACTTTAGCTGTTGAGTCAAACTATGTTTAACATACAGCAGTTGTTATGTACCCATGAATTGTTAAGAATCTAGAGTACCCTAGACATATCTTCAAATTTTCCCTGATGCCAATTTTAAGTTATTATCACTCGTGACATGTGCTATAGTTCTTAAAAGGTTTTTTTTTTTCTTTCTAAAAGTTATGTTGAAACTGATTACCATCAAGATATTGCTGGCAAGTGGGACATCTACAAGCTGATCCATCCTTACAAAGGATTAATGCTTCTGTTATGAAGTGGTTCATTCTCACGAGAATAAACAATTATTATAAAGTGAGCCCAGTCTCCCTTTTTTCTACCTCTTCTCTACTTATTGTCTTACACCTTTCAACTTCCTCCATATTATAATGTCCTTCATAGAATCTATTATGTCCTTGGACTGCTGAGCCTATACAACTTTTTTATTTATAAATTATCCAATGACAGTTTTTTTTTTTACAACAAATGAAAACAGACTGATAGGACATGTTTGCAAAAATGGTGATCGATTTATGTTAGCATTTTCTTTACTTTCCATAGTCAGTTATCTTACATCATCCATGTACTTTCGCTTCCTCATTTTCAGTGTCCTGAATTTACTTTGAGATTTGTCTTGGCTACTTTTCACTTGTTTCTGGGACAAAATACCCAACACCCAAAATTAAGGAAGGAAAATTTGTTAAGCTCACAGTTGGTAGAAATTTTAGTCTACACTTGAATGTCTTCCAGGCAGAGTGGCACATGGCAGAGAGCAGCAGTTCATGGCAGCACAAAACAGTGAAAAGCAAAGAGAAAGGCAGCAGCTGTGGCTTCCAGCCAGCTTGTCTCCCCTCATAAACAAACCTCCCTGGTGCCCTGAGTGTAGAACTCACACAGTGTTCATGCCCTCCTTTTGCACAAGATGAGGTTGTTTGCAAACTAAGAATGCTGGCTCTCTTCTGAGTTTCTTAATTAAACTTCTAAACTTCTCAAGTTGACACAATGTATCAACCAATACAAGTTTCAAAATCATAACTTCTTAATGGCTACAGTAAAAGATATATTGCCACTAATCTGGGGTAGAAACACTCACTCCTTGCTTCAGACACATTTCTCCCATCATTTCTGTGACTTTCTGAAGAATTCTGAAAGGCCTCCTTTGTGAACGCCTTTACAAGTCAAGATTAGAAATAGGACAGATGTTGCTGCCAATTGCCATCCAACAGAAAGTTAGACTTGTAGAAACATCATGATCACCTTATCCATATTATTCATCAAATCTGACACTGTTCAACTTTTGCCTCTTGAAAGTCAAAATGATCATGAAATGTAAAGTGTTTTGAATAGCTTCAGGATATTGAAGCAAACATGAAAAGACATTTATGAAGCAACTATCTTAGAGTGTTGCCAAAAACATGGAATATATGTGTTTGAAAATAGGGAGAGAATTTTGAGGAAGCTTAATTGCAATGTATCTTTTGCTGTAATAATTTTTTTAATATTTATTTATTTAGTGTGTGTGTGTGTGTGTGTGTGTGTGGCCAGCTCAGCCCACCAGGGGGCGGGGCTGGCTGGCATGTGGTGCTGGGGGATTGAACCGCGGTCTCTGTGCTTTGCTTAGCTTAGCTTGTCCTAAGTAGGTGCTTTAGACCATTGAGCCATCTCACCAGCCCCGCTGTAATAATTTTTTAAAAGTTAAATATTTATCATATTTTGCAGTCACACATTTATAATGACCATTCTGTAAGAGTGTAGGCTTACAGAGAAAAAGTTTCAGATTTTCCATATGTTTCCAGGAAAAATGCACAAGAGTTCAACTCTTAGATTACTTTAAAGGACTTTTAGAAAGCCTGTAAAATATGATACAACACTCCAGTTTTATGGAAACAAAATAGTGAATATTGCCTACCTTTATTTGTTTTCATGCATTTTGAATAGTAATATGGAAATTGGAATGTGTACTACAAAGTACTGACAAAATTTCCCAAAATGGGATTTAACTACAAAAACTGATGGTTATATTTTTTATGTTCACAAAGCATCAATTTAAATATATATATAAATTTTAATTAATATTTATGGTAAAATTATCTTAGCTTTTCAAAAATGATGAATTCTCCTGAGAGCAAATATTTTTGCTAGGTATAATTAGTAACTATACTGATTTTCTTAAGTAAATATTCTCATTGTTACAAATTTTATTATTTTATAACCTTCCCCAAGATCCCACTACCATCTTCTACATTGAAACTCATCAGGCAATGCCTCCTGATTTTCAATTCTTAGCTTAGACACTTCAAAGAATTAAGTCAATATTTTCATATGAGCTGTCCAATTGAGGAATGGTGATCTCCTTTTAATCCATAATATACTTATTTAAAATTCAAAAATTAATTGCAGATATCTAGAATTATAGAATATCTGAAAGTAGAAATTAGGATTCTACTGTTTAACAAGGTCTAGAAATTAGCATAAGTGAAAGATCGAGAAACAGTGTTTCAATGGGTTAAATTTCTGGAAGAATGGTGATGTTTTCAAAGCTCTTTTCAGTTATTCACCTCTGAACTAAGAACTAATGTTATAGGTATTAGTCTGGGATGTGAGCATTCTGAGGCGATCATGTGCTGCTGTCTGGGTGCTTGCTTGCTACTAACGGTCTGAAATTTCCCTCTCTCTGTAGGAAAGCTCTTCTGTGCCTTAGTCACCTGGCATGATTTTGTGAGTAAACGTCAAACTGCTCTTATGTGTTTGGAGACAAGTTCCATTAAAAGTTGAATGTTTTCATAAGTAAGTGCCTTTTTGTAGAAAAAGAGTAGACCCCAAAAAATCTGCTTTTTCCTTGGTGGGAAGTAACAGTGAAATGTGAGAAGACACAGAGGGAAAAAAAATGAAAGGAATGACATGACATAAAAGGGCTAAAATCAGATAAATTTGCTTATCTTATTCAGCTCTTTTATATCTGGTGGTTTCCAATTCACAATTTAGTTCTTTCTCTATTCAAACTAGGTTTTGATACTGTTCAGTGCGTATTGTTATATGAACACAAAGCCAAACTACTCATATTTTCTTCTGGGACTTCTGCAAACAATGGATTAGGAAAGAAGCTGATTCATAGTTTAGGTAATTAAAATTTATTTCCCATGTCATATCATAAAGATAATTATATACCACTTTGTGCAGCTTAAAAAACAGCAACTTATAAATGTAGTGAGGTGAAGTGACAAAAACATGAACAACTTAACTTAGAGGTCCTGTGTTTTCAATACTTTTCATCATTGTTAACTCACTTGGTGGTAACACACAGATACTTATTGGGAATAGACTCAGTGTCCTGCCAAATAACAGACATTAAAGATATAGTAATGACATGATTAATCTTGACTGTCAGCTTGGTGGGCTTCAGAGACACCTAGAAGATTAGTGGATTACACAGTGTGTTTAGGTGGCGCATGAGGGCATAAACTTGGGGAATATGCATGATCATATACATGATCCCTGTCCTCTGTCACCAACCACACTATATTCTTTTAGGACTTGGGGCCTTTCTAAAGGTAGGATGTGGAAGGAAAGCCCTTTAAGTAGCTGCAGTCACTATCCTGGGCCACCTAGCTAATTTTTATTTACTGTATAATTTTCATATAAAAATGATTCTTCTTTTTGACTCCCTCTTTTGTATTGATTTAGTTGCTTTTCACAGTATCCTATATATGTTGTGTTTAATTTTTACATAACTCTTCTGCCTATCCAACAAAAATGTAACCTGCCTAAGACAGTTTTTCTACACAACTCTATATTACCAGTAAAACACATAGTGATTAATGCAGAATATCACTGGATGCTGGATAAATGAAGGTCAGAATTAATTGACTACACAATCACTATTTTATTTCTGTTTTCTCAGGCAACATCAGAGTGTAGAAAAAATAAGTAACATTTCTGAGAATTTGAGTAGTCTTGCCTTTCATTTTCTCTTGCTACATCCAAACGCCTCTAGTTAAGTATAAAACAATTATGAAACACTCTTGAGAAATGGAAGGAAGTGAAAATATCTAGGGAACTAGGGACCCAAAAATCAAGACTATGATGAGTTCTAAACTATATACTGTCTACAAGAAAAGTTTGAATTTTAATACTGTAAGAAACTTGAAACAAGAGACATGGAGAGGGATGGCAAAATAGATTGGCACTCTAAGTGCCTCCCTCCTAAGTGCAAGGACCCAAGATTGATCCCTGATACCACAGACCTAGAACCCTAAGGGAACCCCGGTTGTGCTGTGCTGGCCACAAATGCAGGTATGGTGGCTCACACTTACAATCTCAGTGCTGGGGAGGCTAACACAGGAGTATTACTAAGAATCAGGTAACTCAGTTGTATCCCAAATTTTCTGATCAAGGAGATTATGGGGCCACAGAGCAATGTGATCAATGATGTAGAGTGTGACTAAGGAGAGTCACATGGAAAGAAAACATTCTCTCAGGCTTTCACAGAAAGCAAATTGGTCAAGCAATGGCTGTGACTCATCCACATGGCTGACAATGACAAAGGATCTGCAAATTGTGTTACAGGGTTACAGGAGAAATCTTGAGGGTACTTGACTGACCTTATCATATGCAAGAGTTATATTTCTTGTTATACAGGTCTTGCTTTACGTTTGTCTTAACCATCCAGTAGAAAAGTATAAAAACGAGGTATATAAAGTAAAGCCATATTCATATGCTGAGCTGTGAAAGGCTCAGGTCAACAACTTCTGTGGATAACCCATTACTATTGTGGACTGCTGGACTGTGTTGGATTGTTTTGTTGAATTTACACATCTATAGCATTTAAATGCCAATGGAATATCCATTTCTGACAGGACTAAACAAAAAAAAGGGAGAATACAAAGAAAGGACCATTTTGTATCTATATATGCAGAATAGTTAGGATAGATGTACAGCTACTTTTGCTTAATTCAATTAGAAGGAAGATTTTTACTAATAATGTTTGGACAGGATATTCTGTCTGCATCTTGTACTATGCATAACCACTAAAAAGATAAAAATGTACAATGTATTAATGAAACTGTTCAATTAATTGGTTTTGAAACTGTCTCATTGATATTTGTTTCTCAATAAAATAAAATAAAATAAAAATAATGCTGGGTAATCTTTCCCAGCACCACATTCAGTGACATTGTGTTTATAGTTTGAAAAAAGTCACAGTGGGAGTACTTAATCTTGGAAATGTCACCAAACACTATGAACCAGAACTTGAGGCTTGCCTGCTGTTTAATTTGTTGTCTACACAATACAAGCAATGGAGAAAATGTTAATAATATGATTACATTTTAAAATGTGAAAAAAAGAATTTGCCAAGATTTGAGTCTCACATGTGATCAAAACTATGTGAAATTTGCAGATGCATAGATAAGTAGGTTAATAAAACAGAATACAAAACCATATAATAGACTCACACACATTTATAAACTTGACTTTTGATACATGCGTATTTTTGATGAATTGAAGAAAGATAGCCTTATTGATAAGTGGTTCTCAAGAAAGTGAACATCTATAAAAAAACACCAAACAAAGTAACAAACACAAATCATGATGTTACCCACATATTTAATACAAACATTGACTCAAATTGAATCACCGAATAAAGGATGAAATGTAGCTCTATAGGCCTTTACCAAAAAGTCATTGGGGTTAAAGACCTTGGAAATGGTATGAAAAATGTAGCTCATAAAAGAAAATTCAGATGCATTATTATTTCATCAAAATCAAAAATTTACAAAGACTTTAACATTAAGATGAAAAGAAAACATGGCAAGGAGTGGCATGTTAATTATGTAGACCAAGCACCTAAATCAGCTAACAAAAGAGCAGTATCTAGTACACACAAAGAGCCCTCAAAATTCATTACTAAAGAATAATCAGACATAATTAGAAATTAAGCAAACCATGAAGACACATTTTGCTAAACAGAATGCACAAATTAAAAATCATCACAAAGTAATGTGTTCAATATTATTAGTCATTAAGGGAATGAACATTAGCACATAAATGAGATATTACTGTACAACTATCAGAATGAATAAAATAAATAAATTTTTATTTTATTTTTTGCAGTTCACGGGATTGAACTCTGGGCCTTGTGCTAGCCAGGCAAGCACTTATTCTACTAAGCTATCACCCGATCCCTACAATACATAATTCTAAATTAATTTAATAAATACCTGTTAAAATAAATAATTTTAGCAATGTTACATACTAATTAGGAGTCAATGAAATTCAGTCATTTATCTGGGAATATAAATTTAAGTAACCATTCTGACAAAGTTTTCAGATTCAATTAAATATGTAAATGACACTGACAACAAAGGCTCCCCGACTTCCTACCATTTGGAAGACCTTCTACTAAAATGTTGCTTTCAAAATAAGGTAATCTCAGCAAAGAGAAAAAAAGTCTCTTTGTCTTATATTTTGAAATATTCACTGTGCCTAACAGTAATATTTTTGTTTTATAAATACAAATATATATTTTTTCAGGATTATTTTAACAAATATTACATTTTAATTTACCAAATCCCTACCTATACCATAGTCAATTCTGGTAATATTTCAAAGGCTTTTTGCTGTATTGTCAAATTACTTATATGTCACGTTGATCTCAGAATGCCTTGTCTGTTTGGTTTTCATATTTCTTTCACCAAAGTTTATGTGTGCTTTCCATCTATTCTTTTGGATTCTCTCCCTTAATCTATTTCTTTCTGGATATGTTACACTTGGATTTCCTCAATGTACAAACAGGTAAGATTCCACAAAAAAACTTGCATTTACTACTAATTTAGTCTGACTGCTACCAGGAAACCAAATCACAGATGATTGCCACTAATAACTCAACAACTAAATTTATTTTGTTGTGATACACTCTCGGATTTTAATCCAGTGATGAAAAGGGGCTTCCATTTTGTTTTACTACATATAAAAGCAAGAGTGGATGGCAGTGGCATTAATTGCTCAGTAACTATTACCCAGAACTACCTTATTAGAAATGGGAATTGTTATCCCAAAGCTAAGCAAAGAATATTAATATACTGTATTAATTAGCACAGATAGCATGAAATTGTGAGAAAGTGCCTCCCAGATTAAAATTTTCAGTATTTTAATTATGACAAGCTATATAAGTGCAATGAGCCTTGTAACACGTATAAATTATATTCTTGCTGTGAAGAGCAAGTGTCTTCATTTAGTTGAGGAAATAACATTCTATCCATTAATAAAGACTGTCCATCTAAATGCTAACAGGCTGAGGAAACGAATGCACGGGCAATGCTGATAGACAGTGCACTGGTCTTCTAGGTCAGTTTCTCTTAGAGGATCTTCCTGCTTGTTCCTTTGTAACGTCTACCATTAAGCAGACAGTGATTGTTTAGGTTTGGAAAGTACATATTTATTTCTCTGATGTCAGCATTTCTTGCTCCATGAGAATAAACTACCAGAGTGATCTCAGCTCTGCAGTTATGCTAATCAATAATCTTAAAGTTTATTCAAGAACAGGAAAACCACTTCTCCAATGATAGACTATGTGGCTAATGGTGTGACTCATTACATTTTTTTTCCCTAAAATCGTTCTGACATTTTAATATCATTTTCTTTGATTTCAGATATTATATGAAAATGAAACCAATTTTTCTGGTTCTTAGAATTTTGGTTATTAATATGTTTTGGACAAGTTCAAGATGACAAAGATAATACATGATAATGAAAAAGAATTTTAACAGTCTTAGGGTATATAAGGAGAAAAATCTTACATGCTTTCACTTTTCTGCAAACATTCTCTTAAAACTCTTCAGTTAACTGTATTCAAGTCAATGTTTTAAATTCTTCCTCTCAGGGGCTGGGGAGATGGCTCGGTGGAATAAGCGCTTCTCTGGGCCTGAGTTCAATCCCCAATTCTGCCAAAAAATTAATAATTAATAATAATAATAATAATCTAAATTCCTCCTCTCAATGGCTTTATTTAGGCTCTTTCATCTACTTAATATGATTTCTTTCAAAGATGAGGTTAATTGTTGTCTAAAATTTTTACTTTTCTTCCTCAAAAAAATGTAACTTCTAACTCCACCTGCACATAGTATATGCAAATTTGTGTGTGGTGGTGGTGGTGTGATCATAGAGGGTCTATTCAATGGTTCCTGGCCCTGCATCATCAACATTATTAAAGCCTACAACCTACCTGGTTTGAATACAATTTGTATCATTCACCACTTCAGTAAATTCTGTTGAGCATTTTTCAAATCAAGGAGTGATTCTGACTAGAACAGCCATTAATCCTTTCCTGAAAGAGAAAACCATATGCCAGGCTTGACAAGTGATATAAATAGCACTATGAAGCGATTCAAATGGATATTTTAATAAGTGGTTCTGAAAAACAAATGCATGTATAGATGATTACATGTGATGCACGCTTTCCAAGTAAAACGGTTTGTAAAATGGTGTGCAGGTACACGAATGTATCAGGACTCTGGTGGAAGAATCTATAGGTGCAGGGAAGCAAAAAGGCAATGGTATGGAGCCACGATGGACACACAGATCAGGCGACCCACAAGGCCAAGGCGGAAACCCTGAAGGGCTGAGTCAGAGAGAGGCACAAGCTGTACAAATGTTTATAAATGAGAACTGAAGGAGTTTGCGGCAGGTCAGTGACCTTGGAAATAAAGCCTGACATTGGATTTCTTAAAGTTATTTTTCTGTTTTTTAAGTTAATCTTGAAAAGAAAATGCTCCCCATGGCATACTCCAACAGTTTCTTAAAGGCATATATCCTTACGTGTACGAAGCTCAGTATGATTCCGAAAATGTTACAGATGCCATATATATTTTTGAGTGAAGAAGAAAATCTTCTACTCATAGCTTCTAAATAAATTGACTGCAAACAGAAACTTCATTTTTGGGTATGGATTCATGCATGTGTTTGAAAAAAATGAAACATCCAAAATAGATTAAATATACTATAATAAAACAATAATTTTCTAAATATTGAGTTTTTCTTCTGATTTGTAAAAGTTCTACTCAAAATGTTTTTGAAAAACAACAAAATTCGTATCTTGTACACTTTCATAAGCCTAACGGTACATTCTGTTTTACATTCTGGACAACGGCAACTTATACTCCAGCAAAATTCTCAACTTTTAACCAATAAAGAAAGTTAGAAGCATTTCTAGATCTGAGATCATATCTACCCATCTACTTTACCCTAAAAGGTAAGCAATATATTTTTAATCAAATATAATTTTAGGGAAAAATTCAGGGCAGCCAAGATTTTTTGATTTATAGTGGCTTTCAAAGAAGTAAAAATTTCTGAATTGAACAGGATATTTTTGCAATAGTAGATTGTGTAGGGATTTTATTATTATGCAGGCAAAGACACAGTCAGCCCTGCTGGGAAGCAACAAGGGCAGGAGGGTGACCCATGCACATCCGTAATTATAATTTTATTGTTGCCCTGGGATTTGAGTACCAAATGGAGAAAGTAATAAAGCCTCAGTTTTTGAATACAATGTCTCCGTGGTCAATAAGCTGGTGTAAGTGAAGTGATGCTGCTTTCTTTTCCAAGTAGGGATCAGGTTACACTGAGGACTCCAAAAGTAGAAAACTAACAAACTGAACTAAATTTTTTTTTTACCTTCATTTTCACCTATGGCTCAGCTGCATCACAAATTTTGTGAACTTATTAACCCTGCATAAGTCTCAGGGGGAAGTTTCTTTTTCTATAGTATTTAGGGGGGAAAAATGAAAATAGAAGTAATGGTAGTTCCACCCGCTTGCCTTGTTTTGAAAATGAAGTGTAAGTGGCTCCTCCTATCACACTGCCAGCCTGAAAATATGTTTCCTGTATTGGGGGCTACAGTCTTGAAAAGAAAAACGTGGCTTGGAGAGAAAATGGACAAGCTCTTTTGCACATTTTTCTTTTCATTCCTTTTCTTCCAAAAATAATTGACAGCTCTATTAGATATCTCTTCAGCTAACTAGGAAGACAAATAATTTGACACCAGAAAGTGCTCATTCCAGAAAAAAAAAAAGAAAGAAAAAAAACTGAACCTTTTCTACTAGCCTGCATGTTCTGTCAGCAGAACCGAGGAATACAGCTTGTTAGAGTCCAAATAACTTCCTCCGTCTTCTAAACAAATAGAGCTCCTTTTCATGGAGTGAGTCCAGCTATCTCTATACCCATGGATCTGTCCTTGAGGACTGTGAAGCGAGCATAAATGGTAAAAATTGTCATTTTGAATTGTTTACAGAGTATGATTTAAAGCACTGTGCCTTTTTAATGATTTGGAAGCCACTTATAGTGTGATTGCAGATGACAATATCTTGAAGTCCTTAGAATTGAAACACTGTGTTCACTACTAATGGTCCATTTTAAAATTTCAAAATATAAATCTCTGTTTAAATCCCTATTATTTTCTTTTGTTAAAAAAAAATTTATTTATTTATGTGTGTGTGTGTGGCCAGCTCAGCCCACCAGGGGGCGGGGCTGGCTGGCATGTGGTGCTGGGGGATTGAACCGTGGTCCCTGTGCTTTGCTAAGCTTGTTCTAAGTAGGTGCTTTAGACCACTGAGCCATCTCACCAGCCCCTAAATCCCTATTATTTTCAAACAGAATTCTAGTAATTGCATGGTGGGTCTTCCTCTCTCATTCTTTGGTACTCTCCTTTTAAAGACTCTTTAAATTTACCTTTATTTATCATTCTTTCTTAATTAAAATACCTTACTACTATCCTATCTCACAACCAAGTAGCATAGACCAGATTATAATCTCCACCATAGTGGAATATTTTTGTCTGATTTGTCAGCAGACATTTACCTCCTCTCTGTTTAGGACAGAATCCAACAGCAATAGGAAGAAGAGTTTAAATAAATTACTTTTGTGATATTAATAAGGATCATATAGCCCATGTCCACACAGTCATATGGTGCTGCACTTGATCCTATGCTGAATGAGGGCTTTCTCAATCTTCAAGAAGAAGGAAGAATTCCTTTGATAATAATCACAAACACACCCTACTCACCTGCACTGGAGAGTCTTAGCTGAAATGATTGATGTAATTTTCTAGTTCTAGCTAGAGGAATGAAGCAAATACTACTATGCTGTCATCACCATTTATAATGACGAATTCTGAGAAATATGTCATTAGGTGATTTTTGTTATTCTGTAAGCATCATAAAGATTATGAACACAGTCTGACGTGTCTGTGATCTCTTTAGTCAGAAGAAACTTGGGGGCTACCTTCAGGTATGCAGTCCATTAGTGACTGAAATATTCTCCATGATAAGCTTCAGGAAAACTTCCTTGTGGGTCAACAATCTATACCCAGTTCAAAGGTGTATGATGGTGAGGGTGGTAATTTTTGTCCTTGAGAAATTAGTTAGTCATATGCTGTCTATAGAAATACATGTGCACACACCCACATACATGATGCATTCAACTTTACAAGAAGATATTAGGTAAAGGATTCATATCTTTGTGTAGTCATTGCCTTTTCCTGTTATAAGGTACTTTGGAAGTTATATTAGAGTATTTCCTTTTTTGATAAATGTCTCTGATTTTTAAAATAGAGTTGAAAAACTAGTTTAATTCTTCAAATTAGTCCCAGAGGCCTTAAGAGTCCAGGTGTCTAGTGTTCCTTCATTCTCCTGTTCCCTGGTGAACTGCTAGAATTTTATTTGCCAAAAATGAGCTCAAAGAAGGTGATGAAATTTGTGAGGGATAAATTACACTCATCAGCACATCCAGAGTTTGACAAAGCACAGCTATAACTTTAGTATAGCTGAAGTGTAAATAATGATTATTCATAAACTGGAAGACATCTATCTAGTTCGAATGTATGTATTTGGTTTTTAATTTCAAGAAAAATATTTAGTATTGAAAATAAAATTTCTTAGTGGATGTATTGGAAAAAATCAGAAATAGCCAAATTCTTTCACTTTCTTGCCAGGAGTAGGTTTTATTTTTTTATTTTATTTTATTTTATTTTTTAAAATTATTTATGTGTGTGTGTGTGTGTGTGTGTGTGACCAGCTCAACCCACCAGGGGGCGGGGCTGGCTGGCATGTGGTGCTGAGGGATTGAGCCTGGGTCCCTGTGTATTGCTAAGCTTGTTCTAAGTAGGTGCTTTAGACCACTGAGCCATCTCACCAGCCCCGAGGAGTAGGTTTTATTGATTGACAGCTATAAAATGTCAGCCATCTTCACAAAAGGCTTGAACTTGGATCAATCAGCAGACTTAAATTTAGACCAGTATGGATGACTGTACTCTCTGACATTTGTATGACTGTGATGCAGCAGGATTTCCACCTTGACTAATGTCAGCTGATCTCTTTTCTTTTCTTCTCTTTTCTTTTTTAAAATTTTCTTTTAATATATTTAGTACAGGGTCTACAGGGTCTCACTACACATATCAGACATGTAGTGATCCTCCGCTTTTCAGCCTACCAAGCACTGGGATTACAGGCCCACGCCACCATGCCTACTCTCAGTCACCATCTCAGCCTGCCCCAGGAAGGCAGGGCTAGCATGGCATGCTGGGAATCGAACCCCTGTTCCCACAGGAGCTTTAGTCTGCTGAGATATCTGAATGTCAGCTGATTCTGCTTTTGACTCCACTATCAAGGTTTGAAAATCTGACCAATTCAAGGTTCATCTGTCCCTTCCACTGCCTCAGGTAGGCGATTCTCCTTCATACTCATGGTGGTTAGTGAAAGAAGGTTCCCGCCAGTGTACTTATCCTCCTTTGGTCAAGCAAAGGCCCGTAAAGGTTCATTCCGTTAGTCTTATAAATCTGCTTGTGATTGTTTTTTCAATAGAGTGGTCAGAGCAGGTAGCATGAAAAAAAAAGCTATCTAGATCAGGAGTTCCTAGTCCTGAAGAGTTCAGAGACTGCAGCAGAAGTCAGCGGAGAAAAACACGCCTCATGGGCAATGACCAACATCACAAGTAATCAACCAATGCCAGCAACTAGGAGAGACCAATGGTGCAACTGGCAGAGAACAATGGCATATGTTGGAGACTTGAAGAGAACTCCAGAAAAACTGAAATCTTCCAGAAGAGTTTCAGATCACCATCAATGCAATGATGAAACTTGACTGTTAAAGAACTCATAGAGGTGCCTAAGAGCTGTTATGATCTGTTGTTCATTTATAGCACAAAGTGTTGTGAATCACAGGCATCTAGTGCCTGGAGGCTGTGGTAGAGCTGCACTCTACTAATGTCTGATTTGCACATGATTCCAGCCAAAGAATGCTCAACTGGTTGACACCAGTGTCATCTCTGAAGACTGCACATTCTGCTTTTATTTCTAGAAATTTAAATTAGCAAAATTATGCAACCTTAAAAATAAGAAAATATTGATGAGTGAGGCTGAAGATTTCAACACCTTTTTTTAAATAGACCTAATAATTGACCAGGGTTTTTGATCAAGAAAAAAGAAGTGAATTATGAGTTCAATTAGGAGTTTTTATTGTTTTAAAAATCAAGCCCGCAGGGCTGGGGAGATGGCTCAGTAGAATAACTGCTTGCCTGGCAAGCTCAAGGGCTTGAGTTCAATCCCTGGTTCAAAAAAAAAAAAAAAAAAAAATCAAGCCAGCTTCTTTTCCACAAAATATAATAAGAGCCTGGACAAGGATGGGGTAGTCACAACAAAACTAATGTTGACAGAAGAGAAGCTGAATGCTTACCATAACTTGGAAGCAAGGCTGGGGAGATGGCTCAGTGGAATAAGCGCTTCCCTGGCAAACGCAAGGGCCTGAGTTCAATCCCTGTTCTGCCAAAAAAAAGAAAAAAAGAAAAAAAGAAAAAGGAAAAAAAAGAAACTAGCCCTGTGTTCTTAAAGGACAGCATAGTACTTTCCTTTGATATTGTATTTATTTGATTTGAAACTGTCTCATTGCTATTTGTTTATCAATAAAATTATGAGAAAAAAAGAAAGCAAGTTGTTGCTCTTATTGGTAGTAGTACTACTGGTAGGTTGTAAGGGATGAAGTAAAGGGGACTTTCTTGATACATGACACAGTAGAAGTGAGGGTCTTGTTGTTAGGGAAAAATTGTCTGCTTCCCTAAAGTTTCTGTTTGCTATTGTGATAATCAGCACCAGTGGCCCCATTATGGTTTAATCTGGGCTTGGACATCCTACAGCAGGAAATAAGATGACACAATTTTGGTGTAACATTAATTAGTACAACACCAGAAATTTACCAGTGGAATTTTAGGCGACTTCTTTTTAAAACTGATTGTTCATTTAAAAAAAGAATTAGAGTAAGATTTCTTTGCTTGGCAAAGTATTGTTAGATTAAAGAAAAATGATTACTTCTACAGAGATATTTCCTGGGGAGCTTCATTAACCCTACATGTAAAGGCTGTTCTCTGACAATAGCTACTTACTCTGCTTACCTTTTAAATGCCTCACAAATTTTTCACCTCATATTTAAATCTATAGAAAGCAAAGTTGTAAGACAGTGCATAAATGAGATGAAAATACGGTCTTCAGAAAAGTGTTTTCCACTAAAAACTGTAATTATAATGTATTTTTATTTGTCACATAAAACTTAGGTGCATTTTTACCCTGAATCTTAACAGAATAGCTTGTATTTCAATATGTTTTTAAAAGAAACATTAAAATAAAGGCATTTTTAAAACAAAAATCTGGTTTTAGCTCTTGAGTAAAAGAACAGAATACCATAATTATAATTAGGAACAAACGCTGATGTGGTTTTCTTATTATAATGATAGATAAATACTATAGCTACATTGTTGGATCTTAAATTAAGTGTGATAACCCTGTCAGCAGAAGATGTTTCTTTTGTAGATGTGAATGTATTAAGTTAAGAAAATTAATTCTGTTCCTATCAATTTCTTAATTACTTATTATGCAAAGTAAAGTTGTGTTTATGAGATAAGAGATTCTCATTGTAAACATCCCTCAATTCCAAAGAATTTTCCTTTTTTATTAACACATAATAGCTCAGATAACAAAAAATAGTCAATTAGAGTATTAAGTTGAAGCTTAGGAAGCAACTGATTGTGAATAATCATTGGTCCGTATGGTTAGGTAGTGAGAATCATCTCATCGTATTCTCTGATAATGTGCTGAATTTGTTTATTTCCTGATATGAAGAGTCAAGTGGTAACTTGCCAATATAGATGTGATGATAAGAAAAATCTCTTTTTGTTATGGTATTATGCAAAAAAAATTTAAAAGTCATATCCAAGCAGGCAGTGCATCCACTGGTTTGTGGAGATTATGCTTCAAATTGATATGCATCTGTTGATTCTGGGTTGAGACAACTTTTCCTACAACAGGCCCTCTGAAATATCATGGAGGGAATTGATCTTCACTTTGCTTTTGTAGCAAATTTCCTCTTGCTCACAAGGGAATTGAGCTTTGTGCCCTTTGGTAATATGGTTCTTTGTATTTGAGATTAAAGGCAAAAGAACACATAGGAAAGCATTTATATCCAATCAATATTTATGGCTTACACAACATGGTAAGATAAGGTCCGGTTGCAATGTAGATGTTGGATACTAAATTCTTTCCAAATTCTTGCTTATGAACCACTGCAAAATAATTAATGGTGTAATTACATCCACACCTTAGGATTTCTTTATGGAGATCTAATTGGAGCTCTTAGAAAACATCTGGGATATAATTGTATATTCTTCCTTAGAACTTCTACACCTTCTATACTCCAATGTTTGCAGTCACAGCTTCCTGCACAATATGCAGCATATACATCACTCCAAATAGCACTCAACATCAGCAAAAACTAGGGCTGCCGAGAATAAATTCTGAGCACTTTTGCAGCTGAAAAGCTATTTACCACAGCACTTACTGGCTTGAGCACATGGGATTCAAGTCAGATACACTTGTCTTTCTTTCAAGCCAGAAGGCAGAGCCCACTCAGAGCCTCCCAGTACCCAGCTGTTTCAGAGGACTATTTTTCTACTTCGGAGTGCAGAGGTGGGGCCATTTGCACTGCTTGAGGTTTCCTTGCAGGCACATTCAGTTCTCTGCTCAGGGCTTTTTAATTAAAAGAAAGCCAGCTCAAAGAATGTTCAGCTATGGAAGCCAGAGAGAAGGAAAGCAAAATGAAAGAAATGCACTTTTCCCTCATTATTAGATGACTTACATTCTGCAACAATAACCTACCTACAGGCCCACTATATTTTGAGCCAGCCACTGGGCAACAAAATGAATTGCACAATGACAAAATATTTGTGCAGTATTAAGAAGGAAAACAAATCATCATAGTTAAGCAAAGTAGACCAAGCATTATGCTAAAGGATCTTATCCATAAAACATAAGTTTTTAATAGTTATCAAAAAGATAAAATGAATTCACTGAAGTATAGTGCCCTGGCAAGTGTAAGGTACATAGTTTACTTTTTACTTTGCTGTAGGTATTTTCTATGTAGTTCAATTAAAATAATTTTCCCCACTTACAATTCAAACTCATTTAGTACAAATCTGTGTATAAAATGACGTAATACAAACTTGTATCCATATCTAAGCACCTAGGAAAGTATTTCATAATTCCCTTTATTGTAAAATTTGCTGGTTCACTGTGCTGCTCTATGGTGACCCTTTCTGTTGCTTTCTCCTTACTCTCTCTCTCTCTTCCAAGCACTGATCCCTTTACTTTTCCTTGAATTTTGCCATGGTCTCATGGACAAAAGGTGACTGCATTTAGTTTTCTTTTGGCAACAATACTCCAGAGTAAGTTTTTATGGAATTCTACTGAATAATTAAAGAGAGTTTGCATTCCTTACTAATAAATACAATGTTTTTGTCAGACTTCCACTTTAAAACTGAAAAAAAATCTACCAGCGACCAGAATTCAAAATCCTAGTGAGTGTTCCATCTCTCCTGATCACCCTGGGGCTTTGCTTTACAACACTGCTTGGATACATAGAGTTTTGCATATCACACTGTTCCCATCTGTGGGCATAAACCACATTGCTCACAAATGGAAATTATAATAATTTTCCAAAGTGAGGTCCTTACGCTAGTCTCTTATTCATAATATTAGGCAATGCATTTTTATTCTTTGAATTAAAAAAAGATATGTTATCCTATAAAATAGGGAGAGGATTTGCTTTTTTTTCTTGTTGATTTTCTTTTTCTTGCACCCAGTTGATTTTTTTTTCTTGCATCTGTGAAAGAATATTACTACCTGTGAAGAGAAGAATGAAAATGACAGCTGTTTTTATTTTTTTTCAAAGTAGACATTTTTAAATTGATTATAGAGGCTATAGAATTTTTTTAAAAATTCATTTGACATAGCAGGAGAAAGGCCACTCTATCCTCCACAATAATTAAATTTGCATTTCTTGGTAGAAACAAATGCAGAAGATGAAAGATAGAAATTGGTGAAGCTTCTCATGAAAACAAAGATATGGACGGGGTGTGTGCTGTGAGGTGGGCACCTTTGGTTATATTTGTCTCTGAAATTTTATACACACTTTATATTGTAACACAAGAATTTTTAAATTGAACCTCTAATTTGCAGGTCAATATATCATCCTTTTTATTTATATGGTATGATAAAGTTTGGACACAGTCACAAAAACATTTGTCCTGCATAATTCTAATATTTGCCCTTTTAATTGTTTTAGAATATTCTACTCTTCATGTGGAAACATATGGTAGGATTGACCTTTCCATTTGAAGTTAAGCACATTTCTGACTTGAGATGGCAAATAAAATAAATAAATTGTGGTGCATATGTCACTTTTTACATTGGAGAAAAATTAAGTTGTATTGATGAGTTTCAACCCTATTCCTACTCTCATGACAACTTGGAAAGCAGGTATATCAGTTTTAATTCCATTACCTAGAGTTCCTTAAATAATTCCTTGATCACTCTCGTTAGACCAGATAGCATGAACAACAAGAAAAAGAAAAAAACATGTTGCTATTCTACGCTTCTAAGATGTTATCATTTTTGCTTGTAAAATAGTTTAACCCATTCAAACTGATGCTATTAAACTGAAATTGTGCATACACAAGCCTGTTATGTAGGTAACCACATTGACTTCTTTTTGAGTTATTGTACTTCTAAAGGTTTCAATTGCCACAGAGTACTACCCAAGACTTCTAGTGTATTATTGAACAAGTGAGGGCATACATATCCTTGTCTTATTCTCAATTATAGTGAAAATACTTTGTCACTTAGCATGAGATGGCTTCGGGCAATTTCACAGCTACCTTTCCTCAGATTAAAATAAGCTTCATTTCCAGTCCTCTTCTGTTTAATGGATTTTGGGGATGTTTTAAAATCATCAGTAGTTTAAGTTGTAATTTTACAAAAGTCTTTTCTATTTATGGACCTGAAGATATAATTTTCACCTTTAATTCTCTAATATGGTTAAATATATCACTCAATTATTCTAATATTAAGGCAAATTCACATTTCTTTTGATCTCAACTTTATTATCTTTTAAATGATTACAAAAGCAGTTCTTTAGTATTTTATTTAAAACTTTCTCATCTATGTTCTCATCAAGATTGATTCAGAATTTCATTTTTCATGTTTTCCTGGAGACATTCAGGTACTAAGATTTTTAAATATTTTGAAAAGTGTTCCCTATTTATCTGCACTCTTCAGGTATATATGTAGGTTTGTGAGTGTATCAGTCTGACCAAGCTCCTGAAATGAGTTATAACAAAAGTTTAAATAAAAAACCAAGTTGTATGGATTTTGGGAGTCCAGAAAGGTCAGAACTCTCTCAGAAGTAAAAAAGATTTATCTATGCCTGTAAGGAGAATGGTCTGGATGACTATACTGTGCATTTCTGCTGGACTATGGAAAGGAGCGGTTAATGCTTCATTTGTTTTGTCTCCTATATTAAAACGTTTGTATTTTTTCTCTTCTTAATTTCTTTCTTTTCCTTTATGTATGTGGTACAGGGTCTCCAGGGTCTCCACAGTTTCACAACATAGAGCAGACTGTTAGTGTTTCTCCTGTTTTCAGCCTCCCACGTGCTGGGATTACAGGTATGTACCACCATTCTCAGTCTCAATCGTCCTCTCAGTGCGCCCCAGGTGCAGGACCAGCACAGCACATAGGGGATCAAACCCTGGCCGCTGTGCTCTGCCTAAGCAGGCACTTGAGACTGCTGAGCTATCTGACTGGCCCAATTTCTTATAATTTTTTTCTGTCTTCTTCCGATATGGCATGCACATATCTGTTAAAATGAATAGCTTGTTGGAAGACAATACTATGTATTACAACAAATACTGTCAAATTCATATTACTTTGTTAAGTGAAATCCTGCATCACTTGCAATTTTTTCTATTTTAATTCTAATTTGTACTTTCTTTAAAAAATAAAAATCAGAAAAATAAGGGAAAATATATATATATGCATATACACAGTATAGCTTGGATAAAAGTACTGCTGATTTCTGCTGATTTATTGAAAGGCAGTTAATGATTAAAATTTTTACTCTTTCCTTTGTAATATTCTATCATTTTTGATCAATTTTGCATGCTTATAGCTGGTAACCTGAGAAACTGCTTTGAAGACCACAATATGCAATACAATAACCACTGTTGAATTCCTATCATTTTACTTAGTGAAATTATTAATCTTTTCTATTTTTTTTACTATTTTTTCTCTCTAAAATATAATTAAATGAATAAAATTAGTCAAAAATCTTAGGATTCACAATTTAAAAAGAAGTAGAGACACTCGGGGTAAATAGAAAGACTCTTTATGATCACCTCATGTGTTTGGTTTTCATAGACAGGAGGTACAATAAGAGGAGGCCGATCAGAGGTAAAAATCTGTGAAAATAACAAGGGTCTTGAAAAATAAAGGCTGTGAATGTTTCCAATTAAGAAAATGTTTGACCTCTAAGGTTGGCAGCTCTATGGCACTGGAATAGGGAGTGTCAGAGGCCTGTCTTTGGCTACCTCAGCTGTGGCATAATTGCAACCTTAAAGCACTGTGAACAGGAGCCTTTCCAACCCAGCCAGAGGTCTCTTGTTTAGCAATTACATAGCTTGGTGTCTGACATATGTGTTTGTTCCATGTATACATAATATGTACATGAGTAAATAGTCACCTATTGAGGATTATTCACTTGTATTTTTAATAATGAAGAACTGTTAGAACAGTTTGATGACAAGGGTTTACAATAATATCATAATTTTCCTCATTCAGCATTCAATGCTCTTCACTGTCAAACTCCAGGCTCTTTTTTATGAGTGGAATATATATATTGTGGGAAGGATAGCTCCTGTCTGAGAGAGGGACTGGAGAAAGGCTCTGATCAGGTGGTCCCCGAAGCTGTCTATGCCTTTTATAGTACAAAGCCATGTGGTAAGGTGGGTCTAAGGTGATGGAGAACATGGGAACTCGCTTAGGTGGGCATGAGGTAGGACAAAACTATGGTTAACCAATGAGATTGCAAGCACCATTGCTCAGGTAAAAGTGATTAAATTGGAAACAAGTGGAGAAGCAAGTCATGTACCAAGTGGGAATGAATAGATCATGGATATTTGCCTCTCAGCCCAAGGGAATCCACATTAACTGCTAATATAAGAAAAAAGCCTGTTAAACTTTTACTAGAGGCTTATACAGACTTGTCAGTAGTTACCAGACAGTGGCCCCGCTTGCCAACTGGAGAGTACTCAGTGTTTCCCTTGGTCTGACAATTCATTGCCCCCAGTAACAAAATAGCTGATGAGACATAAAAGGTCAATTTATTTGAGACAGCACCCAATGGCCATGGAAGGTAAAGGAATTAAACCCCACATTTAAGAGATCTAACTACAAAAAGTTCTAACTAGTCTTTATAATTATAAACTTGAAAAAAAAGATGGTTACATTATAGATCCTTCTAATGTCTAAATAGCTGTCCAAGATATTAGACATCAAATCAATAGTATGTGAAATGCTGCAGTCCCCTGGACCTCAACTTTATTATCTTTATGGAATGCCATTACTGTACTCTTGGTTAAAATCATTTTTGATTGCATTTATAATTATGCTGTTGATGTGATTATTTGCCCCATGTATGTTTAATCACTTCCTTGGCTTTGTATTCTCCAGACTGTTGTATTCTGCCTATTCAAGATGAAAATGCCTGGTGTCTATTGAGGGCATTTAGGTAGAACTGGTGGAGAGTATCTCTGACTGCCAGTCAACAGCTATGACCTCTTTCAGCCTGAAGAAGCCAGCGTGGTCATAGAGCATGATTCCTTTATGGAAGTTTGGGTTACTTCTTCAGAGAGATAAAGTGGTAGGCAGCTGAATTAGATAGAAATGTTATAAGCAGTCAGACAAGGCTAGGCCCTCAAGGAGACAATATGGAAGACAAGTGATTTTGCAACTTTGGAAGAGACAAACACTGCGTGCTATGGGCAAGCCCTCAAGACAAAAGAGGAAATAAATGTGGCCACATATTTCCCTTGGGATGGGCATCAGTGATTGATATTCTAAATAAGTATCAATCACCTTGAAATAACTCAAATGAGTCACTAATCCAAGCTCTTGTTTAACAGAAAATATTATTTTTATTTCCATTGGTTATAATGTTGTCCATCACTTTGTAGAATATATATTTCCACACAAAGAAGCAAGCTTAGAGGTCTCTGATTAGATCATATCCACATTCAGATGAATTTATCTGGGTTGTAAGGTGGTTGCCTTAAATCTCTAAGGTCATATGTGTAGGAATTCATCCGTAAAATTCTAGTGCTCATTAGATGTTCTTTCTGGATCCTCTATTCACTCTTCCACACCTGGGCATTATCTGCTACAGGGAAATAATTCACTCCGCCCCATTGTGGCACACCATACCAAATTCATTCTTAAGCACAATGTGGGACCTCCAGTGAAGGCGTAGCTTATTACAGTTCATTTTATATATGTACAGTATGAACAATATATTGCAGATATAGAATAATTACTTATGACTTTGGTAGACTTTTGAATGAATGTCTTAAATTATACATTTTCTAAAGATAAATTTAAAATAAAGAAAACACTGAATGCACAATTGTTAAAGATTGATAGAATCAAGCACTTCTAGAAACATCTCATATTTTTTAGGCTGTTTCATTCCTGAATGCAAAGAGTGCACACTGACAAATAATAAATACATGGCTACTTCAGGATATTTTTCTAATTTAGTCTTTACTGCAGAAGGGGAAAGAATTCCTTAAAAAGTATCCCTGAAAACAATCTTTGTTCATGAATTATAACGTTTTGACACTATAAACTGATGATAAAATGAAGGTGGTTGTAACATTTGTATGTTTTTCTTATAATAAAAAGATCATCTGACAAGATCAGTCAAATCCCCTCAGGATTTACCCTGAAACTCTGTAGTGCAGTCTGTAGATCCTTTGTCAGTGTCAGCCATATGGATGAGTCATGGCCATTGCTTGACCAATTTGCTCTCTGTGAAAGCCTGAGTGAATGTTTTCTCTCCATGTGACTCTCCTTAGGCACACTCTACATCGTGGATCACATTCCTTTGTAGCCCCATATTCTCCTTGATCAGAAAATCTGGGACACACCTGAGTTAAAGGATTGTACAGTACAGGTTCTCTAATTTCCTGAGTCCTCACTGATCTTGAAAGGCTAGGGACAAAATGTTGGCTGTCCTTGCAGCCCTCCTTTTTCTCTAATTTTTGGTGTGCAAATTTAAGTTGTTAAGCTTTCAGAAGAGGAGCTTATTGTTATTACCTTTCAACCTAGGCTGTTGAGCTTAACCTCACTATCTTTCTGAATATCAAACATCTTAGACATAACATCGAACAGGTGTTTTTCCTCCAGTATTGATATGTTAAACTTTTTTATTCCCAGTACTAGGAATTGAACTCAGGACCTTGCACTTGCCAGGCAAGTGCTTATTCTACTGATATATCTCCCCAGCACTTATATGTTAAACTTTAAATCCCTACAAAATGTGAATAAAAAACACAAAAAATGTTTAAAAATTTAAAACTTTTAAGAAATAGAAATAAATAATTGCATATTTTTACACAGAAATTTAGCAATCTAAACATATACTGCATTGTAGCAGGGAAGTCATATAACTTTTTTCTTTTCTCTTGTTTTCATTTATTAACCTTTTTTTAAAAAAAACAAGCATTTATTTGAGAGACAGTATAGTAATAATTTATATGACATGGTCTTGGTCTTAACCATCCAGCAGAAAAGTAGGAAAATGAAGTATAAGAAGTAAAGACATATTAATATACTGAGCTATAAAAGGATCAAATCAACAACTTCTGACATTGCCAGTCCTACAGATAACCCACTCATATTATGGACTACTGGACTATATTGGATTATTTTTCTGAATTCATGCACCTACAGTATTTGAATAGCAATGGAAAACCTATCTTTGACAAAACTAAACAAAGAAAAGGAGATACAAATGAAGGACCATTTTGTATCTGTATATACAAAATAGTATAGATATACAGCTTTCTCTTAATTCAATGAGAAGAAAGTTTTGTACTAATAGTGTTTGGATAGGATATGAAGTCTGTATCTTCTACAATGAATAAGCATTATGAAGACAATGTGCAGTGTATTAATTATTGAAACTGTTCTACTAATCAGTTTTGAAACTGTTTCATTGCTATTTGTTTATCAATAAAGTTAATAATAAAAAAAACTGTGTGTGCATACCTGCACATGCAGGAAGTAAGCTATAAATAAGTATTTTTTCAAATTAATAGTAAGTAACATGTGATTTTTTTTTTTTTTTTGGTAATATTGGGGATTGAACTCAGGACCCTGTGCTTGCTAGACAAGCACTTATTCTACTGAGCTATCTCCCTGGCCCAAGGAGTAGGGTATTTAATTTTTTCTTTTCTTTTCAGTACCATGGATCAAACTCTGGACCTTGTGATTGCCAAACAGGCACTTATGCCACTGAGCGCAACATGTGATTTTGTACTTATAGAACATAAGAGAAGAAAAAAAAAAGAAAAAGAAAAAACACAAAATTATATTATCTTTGAGTATTTAGAAACTAAAAGCACATGCACATACAACCCCTTTCTTCTAAGGTTAAGGCTGTAAAAACTTAAGAAACAAAAGTGATTTTTGATTTTCATCTACCCATACGCTTTCAGAGTGTTTATGAGGTTTTGAATATGAAGATATGATTGAGACAATACTCAGAAGTACAGTAATCCACAGTTTAGAAGACTTGGTGGTGATAAATTTTATGTATTTAGGACTGATCCTGGTTATTACTAATATATCTAATATATAAGTCAAGTCATGGAGAGATCTTACCAGGTGGTAGGAGCAGCATATGCCCAGGCTAAGACAGGAGAATTCTCAGGGGATAGGCAATAAATACAATGCAGAAATATCTAGTTCTGATCTAAATTCCATGCTAAGAATATGAATTTAACTCAAGAAATGGCAAAAAGAACAAGAGTTTCTATTGTTAATCATATGTTTTCATTACAGCATTCAGTCAAGACATACAAAGTTGAATGATAAAGAAGAATGTGAACTCTAAAAGCAGTAACACAATAAACCATTAACTCACAAGGTTCTTGCTCCTCAGCAGACATCATGTATAGTTTCCTCATCTCTGAACAAGGACAGTGACACTAACTACTTCCTTGGGTAGATTGGGAGCTTGAGTGAGTTAATATTTTCATATAGCACTTACAACAATACCTGTTAAATCGAAGCAGGATGTGGTCATAATCATTATTGTACTTATTATTATTGTGACAATTTTAATCAAACCCATTTATTCAAGCAGTAGTTAGTGAGCTCCATAGTTGGGAGGAATAATGAGAAAATGAAAATTTACCTTGAGAAAAAAATAAATTCAAACATGTGATATATATCACATGTTTGAATTTATTTTTTTCTCAAGGTAAATTTTCATTTTCTCATTATTCCTCCCAACTATGGAGCTCACTAACTACTGCTTGAATAAATGGGTTTGATTAAAATTGTCACAATAATAATAAGTACAATAATGATTATGACCACATCCTGCTTCGATTTAACAGGTATTGTTGTAAGTGCTATATGAAAATATTAACTCACTCAAGCTCCCAATCTACCCAAGGAAGTAGTTAGTGTCACTGTCCTTGTTCAGAGATGAGGAAACTATACATGATGTCTGCTGAGGAGCAAGAACCTTGTGAGTTAATGGTTTATTGTGTTACTGCTTTTAGAGTTCACATTCTTCTTTATCATTCAACTTTGTATGTCTTGACTGAATGCTGTAATGAAAACATATGATTAACAATAGAAACTCTTGTTCTTTTTGCCATTTCTTGAGTTAAATTCATATTCTTAGCATGGAATTTAGATCAGAACTAGATATTTCTGCATTGTATTTATTGCCTATCCCCTGAGAATTCTCCTGTCTTAGCCTGGGCATATGCTGCTCCTACCACCTGGTAAGATCTCTCCATGACTTGACTTATATATTAGATATATTAGTAATAACCAGGATCAGTCCTAAATACATAAAATTTATCACCACCAAGTCTTCTAAACTGTGGATTACTGTACTTCTGAGTATTGTCTCAATCATATCTTCATATTCAAAACCTCATAAACACTCTGAAAGCGTATGGGTAGATGAAAATCAAAAATCACTTTTGTTTCTTAAGTTTTTACAGCCTTAACCTTAGAAGAAAGGGGTTGTATGTGCATGTGCTTTTAGTTTCTAAATACTCAAAGATAATATAATTTTGTGTTTTTTCTTTTTCTTTTTTTTTTCTTCTCTTATGTTCTATAAGTACAAAATCACATGTTGCGCTCAGTGGCATAAGTGCCTGTTTGGCAATCACAAGGTCCAGAGTTTGATCCATGGTACTGAAAAGAAAAGAAAAAATTAAATACCCTACTCCTTGGGCCAGGGAGATAGCTCAGTAGAATAAGTGCTTGTCTAGCAAGCACAGGGTCCTGAGTTCAATCCCCAATATTACCAAAAAAAAAAAAAAAATCACATGTTACTTACTATTAATTTGAAAAAATACTTATTTATAGCTTACTTCCTGCATGTGCAGGTATGCACACACAGTTTTTTTTATTATTAACTTTATTGATAAACAAATAGCAATGAAACAGTTTCAAAACTGATTAGTAGAACAGTTTCAATAATTAATACACTGCACATTGTCTTCATAATGCTTATTCATTGTAGAAGATACAGACTTCATATCCTATCCAAACACTATTAGTACAAAACTTTCTTCTCATTGAATTAAGAGAAAGCTGTATATCTATACTATTTTGTATATACAGATACAAAATGGTCCTTCATTTGTATCTCCTTTTCTTTGTTTAGTTTTGTCAAAGATAGGTTTTCCATTGCTATTCAAATACTGTAGGTGCATGAATTCAGAAAAATAATCCAATATAGTCCAGTAGTCCATAATATGAGTGGGTTATCTGTAGGACTGGCAATGTCAGAAGTTGTTGATTTGATCCTTTTATAGCTCAGTATATTAATATGTCTTTACTTCTTATACTTCATTTTCCTACTTTTCTGCTGGATGGTTAAGACCAAGACCATGTCATATAAATTATTACTATACTGTCTCTCAAATAAATGCTTGTTTTTTTTAAAAAAAGGTTAATAAATGAAAACAAGAGAAAAGAAAAAAGTTATATGACTTCCCTGCTACAATGCAGTATATGTTTAGATTGCTAAATTTCTGTGTAAAAATATGCAATTATTTATTTCTATTTCTTAAAAGTTTTAAATTTTTAAACATTTTTTGTGTTTTTTATTCACATTTTGTAGGGATTTAAAGTTTAACATATAAGTGCTGGGGAGATATATCAGTAGAATAAGCACTTGCCTGGCAAGTGCAAGGTCCTGAGTTCAATTCCTAGTACTGGGAATAAAAAAGTTTAACATATCAATACTGGAGGAAAAACACCTGTTCGATGTTATGTCTAAGATGTTTGATATTCAGAAAGATAGTGAGGTTAAGCTCAACAGCCTAGGTTGAAAGGTAATAACAATAAGCTCCTCTTCTGAAAGCTTAACAACTTAAATTTGCACACCAAAAATTAGAGAAAAAGGAGGGCTGCAAGGACAGCCAACATTTTGTCCCTAGCCTTTCAAGATCAGTGAGGACTCAGGAAATTAGAGAACCTGTACTGTACAATCCTTTAACTCAGGTGTGTCCCAGATTTTCTGATCAAGGAGAATATGGGGCTACAAAGGAATGTGATCCACGATGTAGAGTGTGCCTAAGGAGAGTCACATGGAGAGAAAACATTCACTCAGGCTTTCACAGAGAGCAAATTGGTCAAGCAATGGCCATGACTCATCCATATGGCTGACACTGACAAAGGATCTACAGACTGCACTACAGAGTTTCAGGGTAAATCCTGAGGGGATTTGACTGATCTTGTCAGATGATCTTTTTATTATAAGAAAAACATACAAATGTTACAACCACCTTCATTTTATCATCAGTTTATAGTGTCAAAACGTTATAATTCATGAACAAAGATTGTTTTCAGGGATACTTTTTAAGGAATTCTTTCCCCTTCTGCAGTAAAGACTAAATTAGAAAAATATCCTGAAGTAGCCATGTATTTATTATTTGTCAGTGTGCACTCTTTGCATTCAGGAATGAAACAGCCTAAAAAATATGAGATGTTTCTAGAAGTGCTTGATTCTATCAATCTTTAACAATTGTGCATTCAGTGTTTTCTTTATTTTAAATTTATCTTTAGAAAATGTATAATTTAAGACATTCATTCAAAAGTCTACCAAAGTCATAAGTAATTATTCTATATCTGCAATATATTGTTCATACTGTACATATATAAAATGAACTGTAATAAGCTACGCCTTCACTGGAGGTCCCACATTGTGCTTAAGAATGAATTTGGTATGGTGTGCCACAATGGGGCGGAGTGAATTATTTCCCTGTAGCAGATAATGCCCAGGTGTGGAAGAGTGAATAGAGGATCCAGAAAGAACATCTAATGAGCACTAGAATTTTACGGATGAATTCCTACACATATGACCTTAGAGATTTAAGGCAACCACCTTACAACCCAGATAAATTCATCTGAATGTGGATATGATCTAATCAGAGACCTCTAAGCTTGCTTCTTTGTGTGGAAATATATATTCTACAAAGTGATGGACAACATTATAACCAATGGAAATAAAAATAATATTTTCTGTTAAACAAGAGCTTGGATTAGTGACTCATTTGAGTTATTTCAAGGTGATTGATACTTATTTAGAATATCAATCACTGATGCCCATCCCAAGGGAAATATGTGGCCACATTTATTTCCTCTTTTGTCTTGAGGGCTTGCCCATAGCACGCAGTGTTTGTCTCTTCCAAAGTTGCAAAATCACTTGTCTTCCATATTGTCTCCTTGAGGGCCTAGCCTTGTCTGACTGCTTATAACATTTCTATCTAATTCAGCTGCCTACCACTTTATCTCTCTGAAGAAGTAACCCAAACTTCCATAAAGGAATCATGCTCTATGACCACGCTGGCTTCTTCAGGCTGAAAGAGGTCATAGCTGTTGACTGGCAGTCAGAGATACTCTCCACCAGTTCTACCTAAATGCCCTCAATAGACACCAGGCATTTTCATCTTGAATAGGCAGAATACAACAGTCTGGAGAATACAAAGCCAAGGAAGTGATTAAACATACATGGGGCAAATAATCACATCAACAGCATAATTATAAATGCAATCAAAAATGATTTTAACCAAGAGTACAGTAATGGCATTCCATAAAGATAATAAAGTTGAGGTCCAGGGGACTGCAGCATTTCACATACTATTGATTTGATGTCTAATATCTTGGACAGCTATTTAGACATTAGAAGGATCTATAATGTAACCATCTTTTTTTTCAAGTTTATAATTATAAAGACTAGTTAGAACTTTTTGTAGTTAGATCTCTTAAATGTGGGGTTTAATTCCTTTACCTTCCATGGCCATTGGGTGCTGTCTCAAATAAATTGACCTTTTATGTCTCATCAGCTATTTTGTTACTGGGGGCAATGAATTGTCAGACCAAGGGAAACACTGAGTACTCTCCAGTTGGCAAGCGGGGCCACTGTCTGGTAACTACTGACAAGTCTGTATAAGCCTCTAGTAAAAGTTTAACAGGCTTTTTTCTTATATTAGCAGTTAATGTGGATTCCCTTGGGCTGAGAGGCAAATATCCATGATCTATTCATTCCCACTTGGTACATGACTTGCTTCTCCACTTGTTTCCAATTTAATCACTTTTACCTGAGCAATGGTGCTTGCAATCTCATTGGTTAACCATAGTTTTGTCCTACCTCATGCCCACCTAAGCGAGTTCCCATGTTCTCCATCACCTTAGACCCACCTTACCACATGGCTTTGTACTATAAAAGGCATAGACAGCTTCGGGGACCACCTGATCAGAGCCTTTCTCCAGTCCCTCTCTCAGACAGGAGCTATCCTTCCCACAATATATATATTCCACTCATAAAAAAGAGCCTGGAGTTTGACAGTGAAGAGCATTGAATGCTGAATGAGGAAAATTATGATATTATTGTAAACCCTTGTCATCAAACTGTTCTAACAGTTCTTCATTATTAAAAATACAAGTGAATAATCCTCAATAGGTGACTATTTACTCATGTACATATTATGTATACATGGAACAAACACATATGTCAGACACCAAGCTATGTAATTGCTAAACAAGAGACCTCTGGCTGGGTTGGAAAGGCTCCTGTTCACAGTGCTTTAAGGTTGCAATTATGCCACAGCTGAGGTAGCCAAAGACAGGCCTCTGACACTCCCTATTCCAGTGCCATAGAGCTGCCAACCTTAGAGGTCAAACATTTTCTTAATTGGAAACATTCACAGCCTTTATTTTTCAAGACCCTTGTTATTTTCACAGATTTTTACCTCTGATCGGCCTCCTCTTATTGTACCTCCTGTCTATGAAAACCAAACACATGAGGTGATCATAAAGAGTCTTTCTATTTACCCCGAGTGTCTCTACTTCTTTTTAAATTGTGAATCCTAAGATTTTTGACTAATTTTATTCATTTAATTATATTTTAGAGAGAAAAAATAGTAAAAAAAATAGAAAAGATTAATAATTTCACTAAGTAAAATGATAGGAATTCAACAGTGGTTATTGTATTGCATATTGTGGTCTTCAAAGCAGTTTCTCAGGTTACCAGCTATAAGCATGCAAAATTGATCAAAAATGATAGAATATTACAAAGGAAAGAGTAAAAATTTTAATCATTAACTGCCTTTCAATAAATCAGCAGAAATCAGCAGTACTTTTATCCAAGCTATACTGTGTATATGCATATATATATATTTTCCCTTATTTTTCTGATTTTTATTTTTTAAAGAAAGTACAAATTAGAATTAAAATAGAAAAAATTGCAAGTGATGCAGGATTTCACTTAACAAAGTAATATGAATTTGACAGTATTTGTTGTAATACATAGTATTGTCTTCCAACAAGCTATTCATTTTAACAGATATGTGCATGCCATATCGGAAGAAGACAGAAAAAAATTATAAGAAATTGGGCCAGTCAGATAGCTCAGCAGTCTCAAGTGCCTGCTTAGGCAGAGCACAGCGGCCAGGGTTTGATCCCCTATGTGCTGTGCTGGTCCTGCACCTGGGGCGCACTGAGAGGACGATTGAGACTGAGAATGGTGGTACATACCTGTAATCCCAGCAC
>NW_004524579.1:20096981-20151710 GCF_000260255.1 Octodon degus | reverse complement strand
TATATATATATAATCTCCAAGCAGATGATCTAGTTGGGATCAGGCATCATAACTTTGTTGAATACAGTTGTCAGAAGGTTGTAAAACATACACTATTGAATTATGTTATGATATTTGAATGGACAACATTATATGATGTTTTTGTTTTAGCAGCTCCTCCTGAAAAGTTCTTCTGTTTCATACTTCCAAACAGATATGAAAGAGAAAATGTATTCAAAGAGAAAAATGGTACTGAAGGAAGGATATTTGGAAAGCTGACAAGGTGAGATATTTGTGAAAGGCTTTCTCAGACATGCTCATCTTTGCTGTGAATTATTATTCATCACTCTTGCAATGGTAAACAATATGATTTTTGAGTAACTCCAAAGAGTTGCTTTCAAATCATGTCACAGATGACTATTGGTAGGACAAGTTAATCATTTTACTCAATTATATCGCATGCATATTTTATAACCTTTTAGTAAAGGGACCAGCACACAACCAGCTTAAATATATACAAAGCTCATATTATTTCTTATATATTGTCTCTTGTTAATTCTGGACCTCAAAATCCAATAAATCCTAAGAATTTGACCACCTAACAGCAGTCTAATTGGAACCATTCTCATATTGTCACTACTGTCATGGTTTCAAGTTAGGCTTTTATATTTTGTTAAACTTGTCTATGTTCAACTCCTTAGTTGTTTGTTTTTTTAAAATATTAATTTTATTGAGAAACAAACAGTAATGAGACAGTTTCAAAACAGGTTAGAAGGACAGTTACAATAATTAACACATTGCATATTGTGGTCTTCATAGTAGTTATTCATAATACAAGATGTAGACATGATACCTTATCAAAACACTATTTACTACAAATACTTGTTCTCATTGAATTAAGAGAAAGTAGCATTATATTTTCCTAACTATTTTGTATATACAGACACAAAATGGTCCTTCATTTATATCACCTTTTTTGTTTAATTTTTCCAGAGATGGGTATTCCACTGCCACTTAAATGTTATAGGTGCATGAATTCAGTACGATAATCCAATACAGCTCAGTAGTCCATAATATTAGTGGGTTGTCCACATGAGTGGCAATGTCAGAAGTTGTTGACTTGAGCCTTTTATATCTCAATATATTAATATAGCTTTACTTTTTGTACCTTGTTTTTTACTTTTCTGCTGTATGGTTATGACCAAGATAAAAAAAGACCCATATAACAGGAAATGCAACTTTTGGATATGCAAGGTCAGTCAAATCCCCTCAGAATTTACTCTGAAACCCTGTACCTCAGTTTGTAGATAGTTTGTCAGTGTCAGCCTTGTGTATGAGTCATGGTCATTCCTTGACCAATTTTCTCTCTGTGAAAGCCTGAGAGAATGTTTTCTGTCCATGTGACTCTCCTTAGGCACATTATACATCATCGATCTCGTTCCTCTGTGATCCCATAATCTCTAAAGCACGCCACCAAGCAGCTACTAGAATTAATACAGAAATTCAGTAGCATAGCAGGTATAAAGTCAATACCCAAAAGTCAATAACATTCCTCTACACAGATAACAAACAAACTGTGAGGGAAATTAGAGAAACAATACTTTTTACAATAGCACCAAGGAAAAACAAATACTTAGGAAATAATCTAACTAAAGAAGTCAAAGATTTATTCAGTGAAAATTACAGTACTCTGAAAAGAGATAGAGTAGAGGATTTCAGGATATGGAAAGATATTCTGTGCTCCTGGATAGGAAGAACCAACATTGTGAAGATGGCCATACTCCCAAAATTGTTATGTAGCTTTAATGCAATCCTTATCAAACTACCACCAACAGACCTAGAGAAATCATTCCTAAAATTTTTTTTGGAACCAGAGAAGACCTAGAATAATAAAGGTAATCCTGGGCAACAAAGACAATGCAGGAGGCATTTCAATTCCTGACTTGAAATTATACTACAAAGATACTGTGATAAAATCATCATGGTACTGGCAACAAAATAGACTTGAGGATCAGTGGAATAGATTAGATGATGCAGAAGCCACTAAAACCACATTCAGCCAACTTGTGTTTGACAAAGCAGCCAAACGTGCTTATGGAAGAAAGATACCCTCTTTAACAAATGGTGCTGGAAGTGCTTCCTCTCCACATGCTGAAAACTAAAACTTGACCCAGATCTATCACCATGTACAAAGCGAAAGTCAAAATGGGTTAATGATCTAAACATTAAAACAGAAAAACTAAATCTCCTGGGAGAGAAAGTAGGAAGAAGACTTGAAGACATTGGGGTAGGCAAAGAGTTCATGAACAAAAATCAAATTGCATGGGTAACACTTGAAACAATTAACAACTGGGACCTCCTCTTATTGAGAAGTTTTTGCCCATCAAAAGATATTAGCAACAAAGTGAAAAGACAACCCACAAATTTGGAAAAAATCTTAACTAATAAACACTCAGACAAAGGTCTGCTCTCTAGAATTTATATAGAACTAAAAAACTTAGGACCCCAAAATTTAAAGACCCCATCCAAAAATGGGCATCTGAGATGAATACACATTTCTCAGAAGATGAAATTAAAGAAGCTAATAAATGAAAAAAAATGCTCCAAATCACTAGCCATACATGAAATGCCGGTTAAAATGTCACTGATTTGCCATCTCACCCCAGAAAGAATGGCTCTCATAAAGAAATCAACCAACAACAAATGTTGGAGAGGCTGTGGAGAAAAAGGAACGCTTCTCCACTGCTGGTGGGAGTGTAGACTGGTGCAATCATTATAGATATCAGTGTGGTGACTCCTTAAAATACCTAGGACTAGAAATCCCATTCAGTCCAGCTATTCCCCATCCTGGGAATTTCTCCAGAAGAGTTGATTGTTTTTTAACATAAACTCTCTCACACTTATATGATTATTCAATAAATATGGATGTCTGTATACTATTTCCCTTCATACAATCTGCAGGGATTCTGTGCAGCTAAAGTTCAAATTCTTTAGAATTGAACAAAATGATATTCCAGGATTTAGACCTTAGATAGCTACTGAAATTCATATGTTGCCACTTCTTACATATACCCCTAACATACTACGCCAGATTTAATTTGAAAATGATCTGATGTAGTTGGCCTTGATGGATTTGTTAAGGGTTGTGATTACTTGAAACATATAGATAAGCGGTGAGTGAACTATAAATTATATTTTGTAAACCATACCCGAGTTCTCACCAACTTTTCCAAGTAATGTTTTTGCAAATAAATCATGCCTCTCCATCTAGATGCTCACTCTGTATACTGACATACTTCAAGTCAGAATTAAATAATCAAGAGAGACACCACTCGGTTGTCAAAACTGAACAGTAGCTATACTGTGGTTCTGCACAGAAAAGCCTTCTTTACCATTGGTTTAAACTGATGTCGTAAATTCTGGGAAAACTTGATCCATAACAGGTTTTCATAAGGCAATAAATGTTGTTTTTTATAGGGTACTATTCATCAACTTTATATATGTTCTATAAAAAATCTTTAGTTGGCATTTATTATAGTCAAAATCTTATGTTTTTTACACACAAAAACTGAGACTCAAATCATTTTCCGAAGTTCTACTGACATTTCACTGCCACCACTGATTAATCCCACATTCGAAATGCAAACAAAACAAAACAAAAACAAAATGAAAACAGAAAAACAAACAAAAAATCCTTAGGTTCCTGGCACTCAGAGGTAGGGGCTTCACTGACTTCCAGTCATAGGAAACATAGCGCCAAGTGTCTGAGGTCAGGCCTTGCATGAGCTACCCTCCCATAACTAGTGCAGCTGGGCTTGTAAAATGGAACAGCTTACGAGGAAACCTGTGTCCTTTGAGACAGAGCTCAGTGACTCCAAGCCTCTGCCAGCTAGTTGAGCAGAGAAAACTTGCTGTCTTTTGTATTGAGGCAGGTGAAGCACTCAAACTCTGAATCCTAGCCAGATCTATGCCAAAGCAATCAGCTGACTGATTTACTAACCATACACCCTTAATTGAAGCCTTACACAGTCTTGCTTCAGCCGCCTCTGAAAACTTCCTGAGACCCCATGAGGCTTTCAGGGAACATCTACACACAAACCGTAACATGCCTATTTGTTCATTTATTAAGTGAATATTTATTGTGTGCCTTCTTCCCCCTCCCCTACCTTTTTTTAAAATCAGGGATGGAACGCAAAATATCTCCTCCTGTGTGGTATTCTTGAGAAGAGCTCTGGTGACTCCAAAATCAGTCAAGGAATTAGAAGGTACAATGGGATATCTTTCAGTCCATGTATCTTATAAATTATAAATACATTTTTGCCACATTTTAAAATTTTAAGCATACTTTTGAAGAGTCAAGTTTCTATTTGCCTCACAACGTAGGGTGTTTTGATCCAGTCAAGAAAGTGTATTTCAGCCAATGACTTGGGACTTCTACTGAGTTCAAAACAGCTGTATAAAGATCAACAGCATTAACTCAAGAAAGTATAATAGTCAAATAAAAATGTATGAAAAGTTGGTAACTAAAATACATTTTTTAAAAAAATATAGCTTTGAAGAATGGATGTAAAAACCAAAGATTAGATTTGAAACCTTAAAATGAGACTTAATAAAAACAAAAACAATAAAGAAATTGAAAAACATGGCTGAGGTATAGAGAAAACAGAAATAACATGCTGAAAAACAGTGGGAAAAAAAAGAAAAAAACTTTGAAAATAAAGACACAGAAAAACCCAAATAAGCGATGGGAATAAATTTAAAATAAATGGATGATGTGTTTCAAATTGAAAATGTTCTTGAGAAGTTCATTCACTCAGGCAAGTTATTTCAGCATATAATAATGAAGTCTAAGAACACTTAAGTTGTACAAATACCCCAAATCTTACAGAACTAGCACATTGTATTCAAAGGCACAAATACTAAGACTGTATTAATGCAACATGGAGCATAATTTTCAGATTATTAAGAAAATGTTACAAACTAGAAGTTATATTCAGCAACAATTTCATGCTGACACAGTGTCAGTTATGCAAATCCTCAGAAATTTTAGCCTATGTAAATGGCAAATAATTACTATCAAAGGTGTATGGAAATTCTAACAAGTACAATTAAAATCACTAATAACTTAATTTTAAAATAGGCTACATAAGCTTTCCTATGGGAGAGCACATTTGACCATAAGACAAAATAATATCTGATTAATTTTACTTGTAATCTCAAAATTGCAATGATAATGCATTTTAAATCTTTTCAGTAAAACAATAAATAAACAAAATTTAAACAATACTAAAATGATGCAGAAATTCCAGATCCTCAAGAGGCTGAGGAGGACTGCAAATCTGAACCTACCTGAGTTTTAATGAGTTCTTGTCTCAAAATTAGAAAAAAAGTAGGATGAGGTGTGTCGCTTAGTGTGAGACCCTTGCTTCAGTCCTCATCTTGGCCAAGTAAACAGACAAATGAGTAAACAAGTACGTAAATAAAAAAGAAAAAAATGCAGAACTATAGAATGCATGCTACATTTTTGGCAAAAATGTAAATTAGCTCAATTACTTGAAAATTTAAGAATTAATTTCTTATATATGACATTTATTTGTTTGTTTATTTATTTATAGACCATCACTGAGTTGCTTGATTGGGCTCAAAGTTTTGATTCTCCTCTCAACCTCCTAGAATGTTGGAATTACAAGCATTTGCCACCATATAAGGCTACATTCAACCATTTCTAAATCCAGATACAACAAGTTCATGTCTAAATAAATATCTAAGAGAATAATGTGCACCAGTACAAGCATGACATGAATGAGAAAGTTCTCATAATAGTTGTTCACAATAACAAGAGCAGGGACACAGCCCACTCACCCTTCAGGAGGAGAGTAAGTACTGGGCATTTGTATAGTCACTCAAGGAAAGAGCACATGTATTTATTCATCTTTTTGTGGTCATCAAATATAACAAACTTCACTAATTAGACAAATACAAATTTACTGTCTTCTAAAGTTGAGAAATATGAGATTGTATCTGAGGGTCAAAGTCAAGGTGTCAGCAGGACTGTGTTACTTTCTAAGTTAGGCTCCATTTTCTCACCATTTGAGAATTCTCAGTTAAGAACATGGAAATTCTCCCTTTCCATGTTCAAATCCACCAATCCCCCTGAAGTCTTCTCATATAGAATAATGTTCTTCTGGCCTATTCCACTTTTAAATATACTTGGGGTTTTAATGGGCACATTTTGATAAACTAGAATAATCTCTGCATGCATATGCTTAATTCCATTTGCAACTTTAATTTCCTTGTACATGCAATTTAAGATATTACCAAATTTTAGGATTAAGTCAAGGTTGTGATTGATTGGCATTACCCCGCCTACCACAACATAGAGTCAACAAAAGCTATGAACTGCAGTGACATTGCATCATATCAGTGAAGTCTAGCAAAGAAATATTAACTTGAAAGATGTATCCTCAATTCTTTTTTTTGGTTCCAGGACTCAAATCCTTGTACATTACAGGCAGTTCTCATGCCACTGAACAAGATCCCAAAACCTGCTCTCTTAAAAATATTATATATAACATGATTTCATTTTTAAAATAAAAACTTAAAAATTCATGCACTTTTAAAAGTGTAATTCTTTGGAAATAAGAGCTTGGATCATGGTTTTGATGTTTGTCTATGGGAAGGGGAACTAGAATGACACAGGTGACTTTCAGCATGCCTCAACTGCACATCAGGTATAAATTAGTTGGCAAAAAACAATGTGTCTTGCTAAGTCAGGTGATTTATAACAATATGTATTTCAAACCTGATAATTTGTGCTATTGAAAATTTTATGCATATATTGGCATTGTTCTCCTTTAAGTTGATATACAAAGTTCCATACACATAAACAACTGATAGAAGGAGATGGAAAAATGGGGAGGGTTCATATCCTGTTCAGATAAAATTTTCATTTGTGTGTCTACTACACTCAGTGAGATTAATGCGATGTAGGCCTGAGTGAATTTATAGATTAGATTTTTATTGATCTTTATTTGTAATTTAGTGCTTTTACTCTGAACAATCACACACAGGGGAGTATCCCCAGACCTTGGTTGAGAGACAGGCTTGTATGGGACCATGGGCTAACTGTCTCTTTGGAAAATCATGATGTTCCATCTATACTAATTAAAATTTCAGATGCTGAGCAGAAAATCATTCACATGTAGAAGACGAAAGATAAGTTTTTCACTGAGTGGATGTATCAATTCAATTTACTGATCACTTGATGGTCCGGAGCATTTCAGATTATTTTATAATGCCTTGCACGCATGTCATGTGTCATGCTTGCAGTGTCCTCGCAGATCTATTATACTATTAGGACTCTCTTGTGATCTTGTATGATGGGTTGCAAAGGCATCATTAATGCAGTTGGGTGAATAAAGATGCTGAGGTATGGCAAAATTAAATGTCTCATCTGTGCTTATAGCACATTATCTTCAGATGGCAGTGACCATAGGAAAATTCAAGTATTAGAAATTCAAGTTCTGGTTTTATGAGGTATGAAGAAATGTTGTTTGTTGAAGCAATGCTAAAATATATGATAACTAAAATTTCATTTATATTTGTTATGTAAATAAAACAGATGCTTCTCAGTGGTGGAATCAACCATGACCTAAGAACATGAAAAAGAATGTCACTGTTTCTGTCTGCCTTAAGCCACTTGTTATGGTTTGTGTATAGGTGTCCTGAAGAAAGCTTCATGCAGTCATGGAATTGCTTGGCTTGTGGAGTTCATGACTGAGGGTTTTTTTTTTTTTTTTTTTTTTAATGTATTTGGTACAGGGTCTCCAGGGTGTTTGGGATCTCACTACATAGGTCAGACTCTTAATGATCCTCCTATTTTCAGACTCCCAAGTGCTGAGATTACAGTCACATGCCAACACACCAAGTCTCAGTGAGCTCCAGGGTTGGGCCATCATGGCACACAGGGGATCAAATCCCAGCTGCTATACTCTGCTTAAACAGGCACTTTAGTCTGATGAGCTATCTGGCCTGCCCTTGTGATTGACTCTTGATCCAAGGCTGGGATTGCAGGTGTGAGTGCTATACCCTAGCCCTGGGGTGGGTAATTTGCATTAAAATGTAGGAAGGGGAAAGAGGATAGCTGTCTGAAATGCTGCCCTTTCCTTTTCTTTTGTTTTTTGCCTCTGCTATGAAAGGTTGCTTTCTGTCCCATGCCACTGGCCTTAGAGTCAGCTGAGTAGGACTGAAACCTCCAGTAACTGTGAGCTAAATGAGCCTTTTTTTTCCCCTCATTTTGAGTGTCATGTATTTATAGAATTTGGTACCAGAGGAGTGGGGTCATTGCTGTGGCTAAACCTGACCATGTGGATCATAAATTTTTGGGAATGTCTTATGGGAAGAGATGAACTCTCTTATGTCGCCTATAAGAGAAACACTAGAACAGCTTTAGTTGTTCTGTGTAGGAGATTACGGTCAGAGCTTAGAAGGCTTTTAGTCTTCTAAGGCTGATAGAAAGTCTACCTGTAAAGACCAGGCTGGGAAAGTTTCTACTGGGAAGAAGGATTACATTGGTTGTTGGACTCCAGATAGTGTATATTTTGGCTTGGCAGAAAGTTTGTCTGTATTTTGTTCATGTCCAGGTATTTTGCCTAAGACTGAGATTAAGCATGGCAGACTAATCTTATGAAAGAAATCTCAAAGCAGTCAAATATTGAGGGAGTGGTATGGCTATTGTTAGGGATTTTAGCCAGATCTATGTTGAGAATCAAGAGCAAAGACTCCCATAGGATGACTTAAAATGTGTGCTTGGCCAGAAAGGAAGCTCCAATAAAGTTGTAAAGGAAGCTCCAATAAAGCTGGACTGTAAAGATAGTGCTGAGGGGCTTTCCACTGCTGAGAAAGAACACGAGAATAGAAAGGATGGCCTAGGCATCACAGGAGGCAGCAGGTCTCTACCCTTTGCAGCCTCAGAATTGCTAGAGTGAAAGACTTTGCCTTGAGGACAAAGCCACAGAAAGCCCCACGTTCCAGAATGGCAGCAACAGCTATACCACGTTCCAGAATGGCACTGGCAGGGAGAATGTATTCCTCAGATTCGGGGGCAGAATGATCAGCAATCCAGGCATTAGGCCCCTACAGACAGGAGAGAAGGAAGTTTGGCTACTGCTTCAGCTGGCAGAAGACCTTGTCATCATCAACATGGCAATGGTTGTTGGTGCACTCAGAATGTAGGAGTTCTGGGGTTAAGAAGGCTTCCACCTCAATTTTGGAAGAAGGCCTAGGAGGCCAGGCAGTGTGTCCCTGAGAGGGAAGTGTGTAAGGCTGTGAGGGAGAAGCCTATTCAGTGAAAACCATAGAAGTTTGGAAAAGCCAGGAACATGGATCATCTAAGGGAAACTGCAAAGAGAGAGCAAAGTCAGCCTAAGAGAGAAGCTATGGGAGCTACCATGAAGAGTGCCACAGAGGCAGAGCCACATGGAGCTCACAATTTGTCAGGGATTGCTTTAAATGTTCACCATGGAACTACAGGATTTAATGTTGGCCCTTTTGGATTTTGGACTTGCTGTGGTCCCAATGCTTGGTATCCTGCTGTGTATACCTTTTGGAATGGTAATATTTGTTTTGTGCCACTGAATGTTGGAAGTGTTTAACTTTTCTTTTGGACAGGGGTTTACAGCTAAGAATTTGCCTTAGATCTTGGAGAAGACTTGGAACTTGGAATTTTCAGCGATGCAGAAACTTTTAGGACTTTGGCAACTCCTAGAGATGGACTAAAATGTCTTTTGCCTAAAGAGATGTACATGACTCTTTGGGGGTCCAAGGGCGGCATGTATAGGTGTATAGGTGTCCCCCCAAAGCCTCATGCATTCATGGGGTTGCTTGGCTTGTGGAGTTTGTGATTGATTCTTGATCTAATGTTGGAAGTGCAGTGAATGCTACACCCTAACCCTGGAGTGGGCAATTTGTGTTACAATGTAAAGAGGGGAAAGACACTAGCAGGCTGCCTGAGCTGCTGCCCTTCCCTTTGCTCTTTTGCTTTTTGCCTCAGCCAGGAAAAGTTGTTCTCTGTCATATGCCACCCTGCCTTGGAGCCAGCTGAATACAGACTGAAACCTCCAGTGACTGTGAGCTAAATAAACCTTCCCTTCCCTCATTTTGAGTGTCTGGTATTTGTCCCAGCAATGAGGCAAGAGTAACTGAGGCACCACTTTAAAAGAGAAGAAAATAATAGGTTTTCAAGGATCAGGCCCACATGTGGCACACATCTTTTCTATGTACACTGTTTTGATAGAACTTAACATATATCCATCAAAGCTAGGGAAGACTATAGTGTTGGGTCCACAGGAAGAAGGAGCAGTTCACAGGATTGGTGAACAGATAATGTATTTTGCCACACTAACCAAAATTACTTTCAATTATGCAAGGTTAATACATAGGATGATTTATACTCACTTTCTCCTCCAGTGTCAGCAAACATGGAAGGCTGAGAAATGCACTGACTTCAGCAAGTGAAATGCCCATATTGATGTATATCCTTAATGTGTGTGTGGACACAGATATAAAACGGACTAAAGGCCGACACTCCTTTAAATGCCGAAACATTAAACCTAAATCCCCATAGCAGCAGCCTTAGAAAGTGAAACCACTGGGCTGTTAGATAAATGGGGCACATAGCAGAACCATTATGAACATGATCAGTGTCCTTAAGCAGGAAACCTGAGAAAGGACCCCTATACTTTCTGCTATGTGATTGTACAGAGAGAATTCAGGCATCTATGGGGAGGAGGACTGCTACTCGATACAAACCCTGTCTATGCCTCCATCTTGTAAGTTATAGTCTGCAGAAGTATGAGAAATAAATATTTATGGCCATGATTATTTGCTACATCCCTTAGCCAGATGCTTGTCACAGTAAACACTCAGTACATATCTGTTCTTCAAATGTCACGATGGAATAAATATTAGTGAATGTGAAATGCCTGAAAATGAAAGGCATTTCCATATCATGTTGAATGACAGTGTCTGTTTTTAGTGATTATGGTTTTTATTTACTAAATATGGAACTCCAACGCTGGGCAGTTGATAGTGTGCTCTCTCCTGTTGGAGATAAGCACAGTCAAGTCTTGGATATGTGATGGGTACCATCTCTAAGGTTGCTGTTAGCACTGAGTTGTCAAAAGCTGCTCCTAAGTGAAAAATCCAGTTAGTTCCTGTGAACCTCTTTTCCTCAACACTTTCATTAGTCAGCCACAAACAACACATAGCATTGTTTATGCACACTTATGTTTAAAGGTATTTACTGTATAATAATAGTTAACTTTGAATTTACAACCAATTAAGTGCGATAGCCCAAGGCTGAAGGAAGCTGATCCAATGCCAATTTAGTCTGTAAGATACCTCACAGCCTTCTTACAAAGATGAAACAATACTTGATATTTTGATTGGGGCCATTTTGAATGCAACAGTAACAGAGAGCACATAACTGCATAAAACATCATGCTAAAAATACCATGGAAAGAGCGGTTTTTATAATAGCAGAGCTGAAAAAAGAAAGCAGAAAACAGACCATTGCCTTGTTTCAACTCAGCCCAGCATACACACATTAAGCAACTCAGTATTTTTGCTGCTTTGTTCATGACTGTAAATAAATGGGAAAGAACCCCTCAGTTTGATTTAGAGATGGCAAATAAATTTTACAGGACAGCAGATGCATAAATACAGAATCAATGAATAATGAGGATCAAGGTACCATTATTATACCCATATTACAAATGCAGAATGACACTGAGAGAGGTCAAATCACTTGCCCAAGCTGTGTAATTGGTAAGGGGCCTGCTTGGCTCCTGAGGCCAAGCTTTTAATCATGATGCTATTTACCTCTTGATCCCCTGGGTGTGTTCAGGAGCCAGTGACCAGCCTATTGTGTAAATAGTGGGGCAGGAGGCTACATGACCTTTAAGTCACTTCCAATCTTGAAGTTCAATTATTTTTAAGAGTACATTTATTTGCCCATTTTTTAAAGTATTTTAGGATAAAATTTTAGCAATATGTCTGATAAAATAGCATATATTTTTCTATAAGTTGTCATCATTTTCGGTAAGACATAATTTTTTAGTATATTTATTTATCATCCACTCTAACGAAAAAGCATTGAATTTGCACTATTTTCCTGTGCCTCTCTTATAAAGTTTTATATCAGGAATTTCTCAGAATCTTGTTATCATTCGTTGAAAGCCATAGATCTAACTTGATGCAGACAATGACTGACTTTTTGTTCATATCAGACTTGCCTACTGACCCCGGTGAAGCCACTTACAATGATATGGAAAGTAATTACAAATATGAAGTTGGCCTTTTTAAAAATTACAATTTGACTTTGTTCCTCACATGCAAGTTTTGAAATTCTTCATGGGATCTGATTTTTAAATATGGAGTTATATAAAACTTCTCACGTGCAATTATAATACTTCTAATTGGAAAAATTACCTTCTTTCTATTAACCTGTCCATCAACCTCTTCCAGAGGCAATCATAACTTCACAGGCAACATTGTAAGTCAGGGAGGGAAAGGACAGGAATAAAGAGCTTTCATTAAATCTAAAAAGAATATTTATTGCATATTAAAATGTAAACTCCACAAAAGCCACTCCTACATATTATAGCAGCAAGAATTTTTTACAAATTATTTTAGTAGAAGAGATTTTGCTATGAAATGTAGGGGTTACCAAAAATGATTCCCTTATACAATGAAAAATGCCTCCTCTTGGCAGCATTTTTGCAGTATGATTAAATTTTATTCTAGAAACAAAAAAACTTTTTATTTCTCTACAATAAAAATTAACATCTTCAGCTCCTTTGCCAGAATATTTTTGGAAAAATATATGGAAGGCCTTTTGAACAAGTTTATCTCAAAGAAATTATGTCATTGTTCTTGACTTTTCTTAAACCATGCTTGAATGAATGAATATTTCATGAACAGCTGTAGCTACCATCATCTATAGTTTAGGGAAATGGATATAGAAAATAGTACATCAATCTGTGATGCTTTTAACTTCTTGAAGGAAATTAGGTTGAATCCATGAAATATATGAAGATTGATATATTTTTCCTATAAAATTAGAAGTCTGATCAAATTACATCCAACTAACAGAGATCATGAACATGAAATTTTCTGAAGCTTGAGTCTATTTCCATAAAATTTATTTAGATTTGTTAGTATATATTTGCAGTATATAAGGTTTACATTCCCTGGGAGATGGTACAGGTACATAAAGTATCTCAGTTCCTTTTCTAATCACTTTTCCTTCCCCCGCTTCCCTCCATTTCTTTCCATTTGTGAAAGATCTGTTTCTCTAATTTTCTATTAACTACCTTGCTCTTAGTGTTTCCTTCTAGTTTAGGTTTTCATGTAAGACAATCCATGATTTAAGCTTGTGTGTCTGATCTATTTTACTGAAAATTATGGCTTGAAGGTTCATCATTTTCCAACAAATGACTCGAGTTCATCTTTCTTTATGGAAAAGCAGAAGCTGAACATCTAGGTACAGTATTTTCTTTATTCATTTATTAGTACATGAACATATGGAGTGCTTCCAAGATTTGGCTACTATGAGTTATGCTGATATAAACATAGGTCTATAATGTACCAATATAATGTGATATGTTTAAATTTTACAGGTGTATATTTAGAAGGAGAATGTCTGGATCAAGTGGAATTTCTAGTTTTAGTTTTTTGAAGAATCTTCATACTGATTTGCAGAGGGTTCTACTAGTTCATCTTCCAATGAACACTGTAAAATGGATCCTTTTCCCCTTTAGCTTTGCCAACTTTTGTTATTATTTTATTTCTTGATGTTAAGCATTCTTTCTGGAGTAATATGAAATTTCAGGTCATTTTAATTTGTGTTTCTCTAATAGCCTTAGTGTGTAAGAGCACAGGAGATACAAGTACACAGAACTAACCTGTTCATTATTCTCCACTGCAGATTATTCTGCATATCTTAGCCACCCCTGCCTTCTGTTTTGACATGATGGTCTTCAAGAGAGACAACGTGCTTTCCAAACCTATCACATTATGAGCAGAAACCTAACTGTCCCCAGCCGTTGTTGCTATAAGCCCTGCTGGCTGGCCTCAGCAGAGTCTTAGCCTCTGCATTCCTATCAATCTTGTTGTCTTGTCAGGTACATTTTTAGGGCAGTTTTGACAATGATTCAACATTTTATTCAAATATAGTATTTCAGGGGCTGGTGAGATGGCTCAGTGGTCTAAAGCACCTACTTAGAACAAGCTCAGCAGAGCACAGGGACCGCGGTTCAATCCCCCAGCACCACATGCCAGCCAGCGCCGCCCCCTGTGGGCTGAGCTGGTCACACACACACACACACACACACACACGCACACATAAATAAATAATTAAAAAAAAACCAAATACAGTATTTCATGAAAACTATTATCACAAATAGGCCATACAGTGAAAAATAGATGAGGTCAATAAAATCTGATTGTGGTGCCCAGATCTGCCCTGCCTAGCTTCTACCTTGCAGATGGTGCTGTGATATTTTCTTGGTCCACATAGTATTACAATATAGGGTTTAGATTAACTGGTCTAACCCAGACTTCTGAGATGATGCTTTTCTTTCCTTCTTCTCTTCAGAAATTCTTCCTACTTTTCCCACTGTCCCAGATCTCCCTTCAGTTAGGCTCTTGTACTGATCCCTAACAACTCGGATGAGGCTTCTCATTTTTCCACCTTTTCCTCTTCTTATATAAATAGTGTCTTCTTATGAGTGGGCAAATCAGCCAGAGCTACAGTGGAGCTTTAGTTTTCAGAACACTCCTCTGTTCTCTACTTCAGTGCAGTTTGTAGTTGTCTTCTGTCACTTTTTTGTTTGTTTGTCTTTAACTTTCACTGATCTGCTTTCAGTTGCACTTCACCAAAACACACATCAGCTTCAAATGAATAAAAGCAGTCCAGGAAGGTTGAAGGCAAAGATCCAATCACGTTTAATCACTGGTGTGAGACTAAATATGAGAGCAGTCTTATTCTTTCTCCCTCTCCCCCTAAATTGTACTTTGATTTGTATACAGTGCTTTTTGTACTTGGCCCAGAACTTCTTCCACAGTTCCTTAGGCTGCTTGATCCTGAACAATGATTTAACCAATTTACCACTAGATGAAGTGTCTGGGGGGGGCGGTAAAACCCCTTCTCACTTGTACTTTGGTCAGTGAGATGGAATAGCAATCCCTGGTTTTACCAAGGGTGTCAGCTGGTGTGGGATTTTCATAATGAATCATGTGATTCCAGTCAGAAGAGCACTGGGAAAGGCTATTTGTTAGTGGAATTGAGGACTGAAGATTGGGCTGCATGAGCCCATTTCTACAACTCCAAGGACTGAAGGAATTCAGAACTTTCTATGTTAAAACTCAAATTTGCTTGTATGTCGTGCAGTCCATGGGCTATGTTAGATCTCAGAAGAACAGGAAGAAGGTGGTGCTAGCTGTGGGGCCTTTGTGATATATTTCTATGTAGGGTTTAAGTAGTGGATTGATACTACTTATGCAAATGTATTTTTTACTTGGTGAAGATGTTGCATCCTTTGAAGAATTATCATACTAGTTATCTCTGCTTTCATTTCACAAGCTTTCTTAAACTTCATTAGGTAAAAGGTGGTCTGGAAACTACACTTCAAAGCATGCACACATGCATGGACACAAACAAAGGCATGTATACACACAAGGACACACATGCAGTCAGGGACATACATTATATTTCTTTCAATGAAAATTTTGCTTAATTGGATTGTATTTGGTATTTATCATTGTTTTATATTGAACACTGGTTTTTGTTCTGAATGTTTGATTTTAAGGCTCAAATATTTTAACATGGCTCATATTATTATTCATGGCATGCATGCAGCTTACGGAATCTTACTGCAGAATTTCTTTTGACACTGATTATGATGCTGAAACCTGGTTGAGCACCTCAAGTTCTATTGTTGTGCTTATGGTTGTGCTTATGTATACTGTGAGGATTACAGGAACAGAAATTTCATAGTTGGAGGCATATAAAGAAGACCAATTTTCCATCTCAGGGAGCCCAATCAATGATGCATTATTTTAGAACCAAGAGTGAAAGGACAGCTAGAGAATCATTTCTACCACCAGATGGTGTTGTCTGTTTCTTAGTCCTAATTGCTATCAACAAACACAGGTCTCTGATTCATATGTGCAAAAGCAGTGATTCTTAAATTAAACATTTTAGAATCATTATAGTACATTTTTTAGGCTCAACTAAACACAACACTTTAGCTGATTATGATTAAACATACTGACACTAAATTACATATTGATTCCATGAATATCGGTGCATGCAGAGAAGAAATGAGCTTCTGAGCAGGAGTATATTCATTTTGGTTGACAAAAGATGTAGGTTTTAATGCAATGTCATGGGGATTTTTCCATTTACTCAGTTCACTTTAGTCACATAAGAAATATCAAAGAGGGACCTGTAAAAATAAGTCAATGTTTCTCTCCCAAAAAAACCCATAATATTAAACACTAATTATAGAATTTGTCTAGTTTTGTGAAGTACATAGTACATAATCTTTAAATATTTTGTTTGGAAAGCAAAGCACCTTTTGGATATTACATATAGAGATAACACTATATCGTTTTTCTTGAATATTTATCAATCGAAGTGACAGATTATGGGTAAGGCTGTAATAGTCTAGAACTTACAAAGCTCTGGGTTCAGGTCCCTTGTACCAAAAGTCAAGAGTAAGAAAACAAAAAATAAACACATGGCCTACATTTCATTCTGCAAACACATTAAAAATATAAATTACAATTTTGAAATATGCAGAACATGCTTTAATTTAAAAAAATAAGACTGTGACAGACTACTACCATGCCACACGACTTCAAGCACAATACTTAAACAAAATATTTGTACCATCACTAGATTTAATAGAAGAGAGTCCAAAATCTGTGAGTTCTCTACCCACTCTAAGAAATGTATAACCTCATTACTTGATTAAAGTCTACAGCTAATGGGAGAGAGGAAACGGCATCAATTCAAGCAGGAACTGAAATTGCTCACGATATCCAGAAGTCACAGCTAATGACTCACTCCTTTCCAGTCATTCCATCTGCAGATGCCCTGACTGAGGCAGACACGTTACACATTCTGCCTCATCACCCTCAATCAAAGCCATCAGATGATGCAACCTGCATAAAACTCTCAATTATGAGTCATGTGTTTAATTGTGCCTGAGGAGAAAAAATAATGAAAGCACTTATCATAAAAGGACATTGTTCCTTGTAAAAATAGAAATTGAATTAACATTTCTTATTGCTAAATTGTTAACTACTGTCAAAAATATTGTGTCCTTATGACCCAGTTGATTTCAAATATTTGGGAATAACAATGCATAATAATCCTTTTTAAGGAGTTTTGGTCCTCATGGTTCCAGACATTCTGCCATAGATTTCAAATGTCATATTTGATTCATTTTCTTTTCTCTCATATCATGTGAGTTTGCTACCAGAGTGCCTGTGGCAGATTACAAGCAAATCCAGTACCACAATAACACAGCACAAGGTCAGAGGATTAAGAAATTGGATGCTGTTATAATTGTAACCCAGGTTATACCATTTTATTTTGTTTTTACAGCAGAGCCTCCAGGGAATTATCAGTTCCTTCATCTTATGTGAAACATATTTGCCAAGGATAAGTTAGTTCAACAACAAAAGAGAGAACTTCTACAACTGCATTGCAATCTTATGATTCTCATCTATAAAAAGGAATTATTAATATTCTTTTACAAATGTCAAATGTAATGAAGATTAAGTAATGCCAAATAATAGAATTAAATCAATTTCATACTGAAACTCTTTGCAAATATTTCGTCTGGCTCCCTTCAGCTTCGTGGTTTTTCCCTGTACCCTTTGTCTTCAGTGGATACTTAAAAACACTTCTAAAACCCAGTGGCAATCATATTGCTTGGTTTCTGTATTTTGAAAGAATTTCTAATGTAAACAAGATGATAATTTCATTTCAGGTTGATAAAGGCATCCTAAGTGTGTTGGGTTTCAATATAAATGTATGATTGTTTCAGATAACTTGCTTATGTTTTGAAGTGACTAAGATAATGGCAATGTTAGATTTTTAATGTATTGATCCACAACACATTTTACGGGTTATAAGGTATCTCAGTTACTTTTCACTCATTGCTGGGACAAATACCCAACACTCAAAGTGAAGGAAGGAAAAGTTTGTTTAGCCCACGGTTTGTGGAGTGTTCAGTCCATACTGGGTTAGCTCCCGGGCAGAGTGGCGCCTGGCAGAGAGCAACACTTCATTGTGACACAAAACAGCAAAGAGCAGAGGAGGAGCAGCAGTTGTGGCATCCATCATGCCTCTCTCTCATCCTTCCTTGTGGACTGTGAAGACTGGAGCTCCTCTGAGACAGTGGCATTGGCTGCTAGAAGATCCGAGCTCCTCCGAAGGAGGAGCTAAGAAGTAGCGCTGCGAAGATCAGAATTTCTTCAAGGAAGTGGTGCACTCAGAAGCCTTCCTCAACCCTTTTGTATACCCTTTTTGTGCTGAGTCACTGTGGGGAACCCATGTCCCAGGGCATGGAATTGGCAAGTAGATCTAGCAAAGCTTCCGGTACCTCAAGTTGACACAATGCATCAACCACCACATAAAGGATGTACTATGTGACATATTTAAAAAATGAATTCTGATAACCACATTATAGTAAATGAAATACATAGTAAGATTACATGTATAGAAGAATTGAGGGATGGAATGCCAGCACCATCCTTTTTAAGCTTAGTAATGCAGAAAAATAAGAATGTATTTGGAGCACACACTTATTCTTTGTTTTCCTAACACTGTGCATAGTAGTGAAATCCCAATGAATAATGATCCAAAGTAAAGGAAAGCAAACATTACAACACCACAGCACTTGTAAAACTGATAAGAAGTCTACATGATATTTTTTGAATCCTCAAAGACTTGAGAGGAGAGTAATATAGTTCATGGTACAAGTGCAGATACAAACAAAGAATCACATTACACAAGTAAGCTGCTGCCCAGGCAAGCAAGGAAACATTATTTATGTGTTTAAAAATGCTATGTAAAGTGTAGAAATAGCCAAAATGCAGAAAGCATGGGGCAAGCGTGGATGGATACGCATGAGCAGACCTTCTTTGGAAAAAGAATTTTTATCACCTGCCTTTCCAAGTTCAGAATGCATTTTCAAGTGGATGAAAATGAAATTAATTTTTGAATCTCTACGTAAGGACACCCTTATCTTAAGGAGGAATCTGTGGCAAATGTGACTGACAAAGGGCACCCATGACAGGGGGAGGCTGGATGTCGACTCTGAAATATACTCAGGAGAAGCCACAAGGAACAGGTTAGAAGGATTTTAGTGTTACCTTCCTGTAATATTTAATAACCCTCTTCTGAGTGGTCACAGTACCCCTACACACCTATAGTAAGGGACTCACTCCCAACACATACTTCAATTATTGCACATCATGCTTCAAATTCAGTGACATTTATTTAGTCAAGCTCAAGTACTTTCACTGTACATAGAAAATTACAGAACAACAGTCAGCACATTACACATTTCAAGTAGCCCAAGTATTTTTATAGTCGTTTGTTTTGTTCCCTCCTGTGTACAAAAAGCCTAATTTGTATCTGGGAACCAATTGCTCGGTTTCTGTATCAAGGTTTCAGTCTTGAATTCACTGTTGTTGAATGTTTTTCAAAGTCAACAAAGGAAAATTGCCTCTGTCCTTAGTATTTTAAAAACTACATTGCTTTCAATATTTATTTTTTTCTAGATGCTTTTGGACTTCAGAATGTCCTGACATAGAAAAACACAGTGTGGTCATATAGTGAAGTCAGTGGAAAGAAGCATTTGAGGGCTTTTCATCGTAGGGCAATCTTTACAAAAACAATTGCCTATTAGATTTTGGATGACATCTCCTTACCATGGCCACCCATTCGCTCAATAGGGCTCATATTACTGACTTCTTTGGTTGGTTTTGCAAATAAACTGACAATTAGGTTACAAATAGTTCTTCAGGGAAGTAACTGCAAAAAGCATTGTGGTGCAGTATAAGTTTAAATTTAGTTAGATAAGTCCCTGAAAAAAAATAGTAAAAGCCAAGATAATTAAAAAATAGTTGAAGGAAAATAAGGAAATCAAATTTTAGATTGTTGGGTAAATTCTTTGCATTCTATGGGACACTGTATTTTGAATTTTGGGGCATCTTTTTTATGCATTTAGTACAGGGTCTGCAGGGTACAGGGTCTCACCACACAGATTGGACTCATAGTGATTCTCCTGTTTACAGCCTAACAAGTGCTGGGATGGGAGCCACCATGCCCAGTTTCAATCGCCATCTCAACATGCCATGGGGACGGGGCTGGCCTGGCATGCTGGGGATCGAACCCTGGCCATTGCGCTCTAGCTAAACAGGCACTTTAGTCCACTGAGTTATTTTAATCCACCTGGCCCTCTGAGAGTCTTAATGACTATAAGAAGATTAAAAGAAAAGATGGAAAAAAGGCAGAAAATGATAGAAAAGTACTGAGGACAGTTTCTTCTTCATTATTATACTAACAACCATCCCTGGACAAAACCATCTGTCTTAATCCATCTAATAGAGGGTGTTGAGGCAAAAAAAAAAAAGAGAAAATAATCAACTTATTCTTTTACATTCTCTATTCTTTTCAATCCTGTATCATTCATTTTGGATGACTACAACAAAAAAGATCCTTATAATATGGAAGGCAAGGATGTAATTTTTTAAGCTCATAATACAAAGTCATGAGAAACATCCAGCAGAAAAGTATAAAAATGAGGTATAAAAAGTAAAGTCATGTTATTATGCTGAGCTGTAAAAGGCTCAAGTCAACAATTTCTTATATTGTCAGTCCTATGGATAATCCACAACTATATGGACTACTGGACTATATTGGATTATTTTGCTGAATTCATGCACCTACAATATTTGAATAGCAATGGAATATCCATCTCTGACAAAATTAAACAAAAAAAGGAGATATAAATGAAGGACAATTTTGTATCTGTATATAGAAAGTAAGGGGCCAGGGAGATGGCTCAGTAGAATAAGTGCTTGCCTGGCAAGATCAAGGACCTGAGTTCAATCCCCAGTTCTGAAAAAAAAATAATAATAACAAATAAATAAACTATAATATAATAAACAGAATACTTAGGCATTAGTCTAACCAAATATACTTAGGATTTATTTATTTACTCATTATTTATTTATTTGTTTTTTCGTAATTTGTACAGGGTCTAGAGGGTCTCACTACGTAGACTGGACTTGTAGTGATCCTCCTGTGTTCAGCCTCCCAAGTGCTGGGACTACAGGTCTGCACCACCATGCTCAGTCTCAATCAGCATCTCAGCATACCCCGGGGGCAGGGTCAGCATGACACCCCAGGGTTCAAACCCCGGCCGCTGCTATACTCAGGATTTATAAGCTTAATATTATAAAATATACATAAATAGAACCAAGAAAACTTAAATAAATGGTGAAACTTGCCAAGTTCAAAGTTTGGAAGATTCAATACCATAGAATTATATTCCTCACAAAGTGATTTATTGATTTAACAAAATACCTATCCAAATGTCAGATGAATTTTTGTAGAGGCAGACAAATTTATCATAAAATTTATATGAAATGTCCGAGGAAGAAGAGCAGTTAAAACAATTTGGAAATCTATTACCATTGAAGTAATCACACTACACAGGTGAAGAAAGTTTGACACTGGCCAAGGCACATACAGCATAGTTCAGTGGGGCAGAATGCAGAATCCAGAAAGATGTCCCTATTGGGGTGGCCATTTTATTCTGACCAAGTTGCAATAACTATGTAATGGAAAAAGAAAAGATATTTCAACAAGTGATGCTGGGCAATATGGAAATTTATACATAAACAAATGTGGACCTGGAGCTAAACTTCACAATTTATTAAAAACTTAACTCCAATGGATGGTAGATCTAGATTAAAATGTAAACATGTATGAATTTTAACTGAAAGTTTTCATACTTAGTGTGGACTAAGTGGTTTGAAAAATGACATCCCAGTAGTATGAGCTATAAAAATTTTATATTTTAGCTTTTGGCTTTGCCAGAGCAGCATCTAGGCCATGAAAAGATAAGCTATGGATTAATAGACTATTTCTATAAATCACACATGTTACATGGGCTATGGTCTGTACCTATATCTGTATCTAAATCCATGTATCATTCCAGAAAAATTTCTAGAAAACTCTAAACTTAAAATAATACACTACTCAATTTTAAAATAGGAATACTATATTTAATAGATACTTTAACATAAAGTATATAAAGATAACATATAAACACATGATAAAAGATGTACAGCATCATTAGCCATTAAAGAAATGCAAGTTACAATCATGAAATATTACTACATACCTTTGAATTTCCACAGAAAGCATAAACGAAAGCATACTAATAAAATTAACACATACGCATTTATTTTTATCAGAATGCACAGTAGTACAGGAACATTGGCCAATGATTTAATAATTTCTTATCAAATGAAACACAAATTTATCACCACTTAAACATTGGGTATTTAGAGATGTAAAAACATTTAGTCATATGAAATCAGAAGTGTAACTGTCCCTAGCAGTTTTTTTTAATAGACCAAAAACTAGAAGCAACCCTATTTTCTCTTCCTTTCTGTGAATGTGCCCCATGTATATTTTCTTATTGATAAGACAAAAAACTACAAGGTAAAGGCTTATTTTAGCTCACAGTTTACAGAGGTTTCCACCCATGGTGAGCTGGCTCCAGGGCAGGGTGGTATGGCAGGAGTAATGGGAGGGCAGGCAGAAAGACACAACAGACCTGCTCTCCATCGTTCCACTTACATTCTACCCAGTCTTCAGTACTTTTTGCCAGTGCCGTACACACCCAGGATGGAGCTTCCCATTGTCCACATCCAAAACAGTGCTAAAACAGTCATTGGACTGTTTCAATTCTCATGCCCTTAATCCATACCCCAACACTGTTAGTACACATTCACACAGCCTAGATAAAGGCCCCTCTGGAAAGCCCCATCTATAAGTGCAGGAGGTTTGTGGAGACAAGCTGTAACAGAATGGTAAATCCTGGTTTATTCATGTGATGCACTACTATTCAGCAATTAAATGATCAGACTTCTAATAATGTACAACATATTAGATAATTTTCAAAGTTGATATAGTCAGTGAAAGAAGGTCATAAAAATAGTACATAGAAAATGACTTCATTCCTGTAACACTGTCAAAAATCACAAAACTATGACAACGGAGAACATTTCATTGGTTTCCATGGTTTTGTATTGTAGGGAGTGGATGTAAAAAAGAAAAGAATTTTAAAGAGATAGTGAAACCATTTTCAGGTTAGAGATTACACGAATGTCTAAATATACTAGAATTCATAGATCCTTACTTAAGAGAAAAAGGAAACCAATCTTATTGTATGATAATTTAAAATATCACATTTAAAATATCTATAAAAGTGATTTTCATGATATAAAGCAATAGACAAAAAGAGACTACGAGCAAAAATGAAAATGATGACAAAGTCAAACAAAACTCATTTTTACTGACTACTCATTTGTTGGTAGATCAGTAAATTATTCATACGTCTCTTCAAAGACATTCCTGTCTTTCTTGCTTGCCCTATTGCTCTGCTTCCTTTCCTCTTTTAGCTACCATCACCCTCTCTCACTCTCCTTTTTGTTTACTACCCTCTTGTCCGGCTTCCTCCTTCTTTCATTCTCACATTTGATTACTTTTGAAAAAGACTTTGAGGATTTGTCCAATCAGTCAATGAGATGCTTCATAGCAAGCAACCATCCACCCACTATTTTGTCTCATTTGGGCAGCAATCCTGAAAGATAAAAGTATGTGAAAGATTACTTCCCTTTTGCTTGCTGCTCTTTCTGCCTTCCTGCCTCTCCCCTCCCTCCCTCCATGTCTTCCTCCCTCCCTTCCTTCTCTCCCATCCTCCATCCTTGTCTTCCTTTCTCCCTCCATTCCATCCTTCCTTCTTCCCCTCCAAGCCTCTTTCTTTCCTTCTTCTCTTGTATCTCTGCTCAAATTCTGCTCTACAATGCTTCTATCCTTTCTCTGATTTTTATCTTCTTCCAATTATCATTTTCTCTTTCTTGTTTTCTTTTACTTCATTGGCTCATGGACAGTTGTAACAACTGCACCTCAAATAATAATCAAAAATTTGTCATAATTTCAGTAGGCATAACCAGGAATTTCATGAACTATGGCTGCATAACAAATGGGCTTAATGCAATTAGTTTCAAGAGTTAAATCATAGGTGCTATGTCATTACCAAAAGAGAACAGGGTTAGTAAAAGATGGGGAGTATCAGGAAATGTGCAAACCTGATGAAATAAACTTCAGAATTTAAAATTAATAGTATGGATTGTAGATTAAGGGTAAAACATTTTAATACATTTAATTTCACTGATTAATCTATCATTGTTTCAATCCCCAGTACCTCAAAAATCTATCATTGAATATATATATATATACATATATATATATATATATGTATATATATATATATATATATATATATATATATAAAGTTTTGCTAAATTAATTTTTTTGGCAGAACTAAGGATTGAACTCAGGCCCTTGTGCTTGCCAGGGAAGTGCTTATTCTACTGAGCTATCTCCCCGGCCCCTAAATTAATTTTTGTTTCTTGTGCTTTTCTTCCTTGCTTCTCCTCCTTAGTTCACCATCTGTAAACCTTGATCTTAATTTCCCCAAAATTGCACATGAATGTGTGCTCTGTTTTCTAAAGAGAAGTACTGTGGAAAGAGATAAACCATACAATCTTTACATGATTTTGGAAACCAGGGATGGTGCTGCATGGCTGTAATCACAGCGTTCCGGGAAGGCAGGAGAGGACAACCACAAGTTTTGAGGATAACCTTGGACAATTTAACAATGTAGAGAGACCTTGCCTTAAAAGAAAATAATAATGTAAGCTTGAGATATTATACAGTGTGAAGACTTTGGATTAAATCCTCATTAACATTGAGGGAAATAGAGGCTTAGGTAGGGATTCTGGTGATTTTTTTAATATATGAAAACTTCCTGGTAGTCACATGCAAGTCTATAAGATACATGTCTTTTACAGGGCAGTTACAATACCTTTGATGACAAGGTGAACTATAAACATCTTTATTTATTTATTTATTTATTTATTTTTACCTAAGGGTAGGTATTAATTCATGAAAGACACAGGTAGACAAGATAATCAAGTGAATATTAATTTTGTAAAGAAGCAATCATTACAAGGAAAGACAAAATTGGATAAAGCAAAGGTCAAAGTAACATTTCAGTTCTTTGAGTGGGTAGTGTAAAGGCATATTGATTGCTACACGTGCATTTGGGGCACTGGAAGAGGTACCTGTTTCAGAGTCAGTTTAATAATTTGAAGGTTGGAACTATTTTCTCCAGGGCAAAGAACTAATTTTCAGCATGTAATAATTGAAAGAAAGCTTACAGGTCATGGTGTCAGAGAACATTTCATTCTTACACCGATAGCCTGATGCTGCATAATGATTCCAGCTCTGTGAACTTGACCTCTATTTGCATTATGAGCACAGTGAAGCACCTCACATGTGGCATATGGATTGCTAGGTGAAATCTGTGGATCTTTTTGCACTTAGCTTTATTTTTTGTATGTATTTGTCCTACCTATTGACCATGTTCATTCTAAGGACTTTGTACCTGTACATAGTGTATCTTAGTTCCTTCTTCCCCATTTCCCTCCCCAACCTTCAACTACTCTTTCCTCTCTCATGTGAAACTGGAAGCAAGTGTTCAAACATGAATGGGACTGAAGAAGAGAAGAGAGAAAAGGAACAATGGGAAAAGGAAATTTGTGATTTATTTTAGTCTTTCACACTTCATTTGACCATGCTGAGTCCATTAGGAAGAGTATTTAGAAATTTACATTCATCTCAATTTTGTATGCATTTTCTTCATGTAATCTGTGTGCAGGACTGATTTTTCTTTTTCAGCCAAATTATTACTCTTCTGCTTACGATGTCTCTATGTAAGAGAGACAACTTAGAGGTAATGTGTGACTATAAATTAAAAGAAGAATGGCAGAGTTTTTGCTCTAAAGATTCCAAGTGAGTAGAGTATTGATATTTAAAAATATTCACTTGGTGAATAAAAAGTATATGTGCACAATTCATTTATCATTATTTCCTAGATTCAATTTCCATATTTTCTTCCCATAAGACACTTATCTTAATTTTTATACAATCATTTAAAAATATCTTGGAGCAGTGTGAAGAAGAAGGGAGGATGATCCCGGGGCCGCCCAAAGCTGGGTGCCACTGAATCTTGTGTCTAGTGCCTGTGACCCACCACTGTCACCACCGTGTCCAAGGGAAAAGCTGAAGGGGATACTAAACGTGATAAAGCCAAGGTGAAGGATGAGCCACAGAGAAGATCTGCGAGGTTGTCTGCTAAACCAGCTCCTCCAAAGCCAGAGCCCAAGCCTGAAAATACCACTGCAAGGAAGGGAGAGAAGGTGCCCAAAGGGAGAAAGGGACAAGCTGATGCCAGCAAGGATGGGAATAACCCTGCAAAAATGGAGATGCCAAAACAGACCAGGCACAAAAAGCTGGAGGTGCTGGAGATGTCAAGAGAAGTGTGTACTTTTTTTGACGACTGTGTACTTCTGGTGACTGTGCAGTTTTTATCAAGTTTTATAAAAATGCAGAATTTGTTTACTTTTTTTAAGGTATGTTGTTAGCTCACAGAACACTTCATTGTTGTTTTGGGGGGAAGGAGCATATGTCAGTAGTACAATGTATCCAAAGCTGGATTGATGTAGGGAAGGCACATTTCCCTGCTGGTTTTGAGAGACTTCCTCTTGGCTTCCAGGAGGAGGGATTCCATGACGACACAAGTGGCCACCTTGGCATAAATGTCTTGTGGTATGAGACAGCTCCCAGCTCATTTTATGTCCTCCTTTCCTCTGCCATCAGCATAGGCTTAACTCCCTTAAGCCCAGAGACCTATTGGGATCTGATTCCCAAAAGTTATGCTACCAGTGTGTCAGGCAATCTGGACTTGCCAGTAATGTTGAGATGGTGTCCCACAAGAGCAATTGATTTCTCTTTCTAGACTGTAGATCTTCAGAGTGATACTTCTGGTATTTTCATTTCCTGAAAGTCAGGGTTGGCTTGTGAGAAGTTGTTAAACAACATGCTAAATGTGAAATGTCATCCCTCTTTCTATACTTCCCTACTTCAGAGCTTCAAATGGAGGATTGCCTACTTCACTGGATTTTATAGTGGCTTTCTGATTTTTGATAAGCCATCCAAGAAGGGAGTTTGAAAGTTGTTGTATACTGTTAATGACTGTGTGCCCATGTTCTGCTTGAAATACTATGATTGTTTATGAAAAGCTTTAATAATGCTGGATACAGTTTGGCTTGGGAAAAAAATGAAAATAAAAATATCTTTACTCTTGTTATTAATGTAGCAATTTTATAGACAAAAGTTTTTGATTAATTTTTTTTATATTTGAAAATTTTATTGATAAACAGATAGCAATGAGACAGTTTTAAATCAAATCAGAAGTACAGTTTCAACAAATAACACACTGCATATATTCTTCTTAGTGGTTAATTGCTGTACAAGATGCAGACTTGTGATCCTACTTACAAACACCATTAGAAAAAATCATTCTATTCATTAAGAGAATGGAACTATATATCTATCCTAACCACTTTGAATACACAGATACAAAATGGACATTCATCTGTATGCCCTATTTTTTCTAAGTTTTGTTATTGAATATTATAGGTGTGTAAATGTAGAGTGTGCCTAAGGAGAGTCACATGGGGAGAAAGCACTCTCAGGCTTTCACAGAGAGCACATTGGCCAAGCAATGGCCGTGACTCATCCACGTGGCTGCACTGACAAAGGTACTACAGTCTGAGGTACAGGATCTCAGGATAAATCCTGAGGGGATTTCACTGACCTTCTCAGACCAAAAAGCTACAACTCTTGTTGCATAGGTCCTGCTTTACCTTGGTCTTAACCATCCAGTAGAAAAGTATGAAGACGAAATATGGGAAGTAAAGCCATGCTGTTATGTTGAGCTGTGGGGGACTCAGGTCAATAATTTCTGACATTGCCAGTTAAACAGAAGACCCAATGCTATTATGGTCTACTGGACTCTTTTAGAATATTTTCCTGAGTTTGATTAATTTTTGAATACATTTTGATATATTTGGTGTAAATGAGAGCACACAAATTAGAACAAATCAATGAATTCAAAAACACCAACAAAAACACTAGTAAATATAGTATTGCTTAGTTCATGCCATAGAAGATTTCTTTTTTTTGTAGTTTTAGGGCAGGGTCTACAGGGTCTTCAGGGTCTCACTGTGTAAATCAGAGTTGTAGTGAGCCTCCTGTTTATAATCTCCCAAAAGCTGGGATTAGAGGCACCTGCCACCATGCCCATTCTCAATTACTGTCTCAGTGTGCCCTGTGGGAAGGGCCAGCACAGCAGCCCCGGGATCGAACTCCAGGCCCCTGTGTCTGCCTAAGCAGGTGTTTTAATCTGCTGAGCTATTTGGCCAGCCCAAATCCATAGAAGCTTAATACCCCAGAAGTATTTTAGGTGATAAATTCTAACTAACACTTCTTATAAATGCAATTTCTATGTGCTTTGTATCAATGTTGATCAGATTTTCTTGTGTTTTGAATCAGACAATATATATATCCTGGCGTTTTCTTCTATTTAATCAATTTAATTAAATGCACATGTGTTATATAGAATGGCCTTTTGGTTTTGATTTTCATTCTTACGTATTTTATCATATACACTTATTTTCCCAATCTGGTATTCACATGAAAATTATTTTGATTATTTCCAATTTTTACAACTGTACATAATACTATCATTAACATATATACAGATTTATGTAATTTAGGCTTTAGCAGTATAGAATTACCAGACCATCATATATGTACATGCTTTCTTTTAATAGCTACTGCCAACACTTTTTCCAAAAGATTCATAATAACAAAAGTAGTTTAAATCAGACAAGAAGACATTGGGCTGCCACTATTTTTATTCATCCTGCATATTCCAACACTCCAAGCGTTGCAGTGGCTTGGTGTATTGGTGCTCATTATTATGAGTAAGCACCGCAAGGAACAAGTGGTTATAAGAAAAGAAAAACTGAATAAAATAGTTGAAGAAGGGATTAGTGAAGCAGAAGAAAATGAATAGACAATGTCAAGCAAAAAGCACAGACTTCCTAAATGTTTGAAATTTTAGGAAAGAGCTTAAAAGATACACGAGATAAGGTGAAAGATGAAAAGTGCTATTTGGAAACTAGGAAGTAAAGGAAAGACAACGTGATCTGAGTGAATAAAAGAGAAACTAATGAAATTTCTCAAGCAAGTGAAAAATATTATCTCATATATTTAAAAAGTACTAATTCTTAACTGGATTAGTATAATGATAGCATAATTGTGATATATCAAATTGGAGTAAGAAAATGCTTTGTACATTAGTAAAGCAAGGAGTTCTTGGTCTGTCAATGGAGAGTTGAGACTCAGTCCAAAAACCTGAGGAAGAAAGACCCATCCCATTCGTTGGACACCAACCAACAGACTTGTAACCTGGATTGAATGAAAAGGGAAAGAAGAAGCAAATAAACCTGCTGTACAGCCTCAGGTTTTGTGAAAGGAATTTAAAGTTTTTAAAGAAATATACAACACCATCCTTGCAATTAAATTGAGGGTGCTAATCAGAAGAGAATGAGATCCAGTAATTTGGGATGGAGACACTTAGCAGGAATCTGAAAAGGTTTAAGACATTGAACTCCTAAATTCCGATGATGCTATTTCACCAGAGGGAGAGATTTGTCCACACTTAGTGGCAGTGACATTCCACCCCCACCCTATGATGTGAGCCTGTCCACCTCTGCCTGAAGAAACTAATCCTGTGTTCCCTCTGGAAAGATTAATGATCTTCACTGATGGAATTTCCAAGAAAAACAATACTGATTCTCCTCAGGAGTCACCTCCACCACTCACCTTTTGCCTTTAGGCCTATATAAATCAAGTCAAATTTCACAATGCTTCCGAAGGTACAGTACACAGAGTGACTCATGAGGAAGTACGAATACTCCAAAAGAATTTAATGAATTTTCAAGTGCTTACAATCAGAGGTCTGGGGAAGGCATTGGAAGATTTTAAGAGTATGGTATAATAGTAAAAAACAAATGAATATTGATTAGACTGAATTTTGGGGGTCCATTAAGCAGAGATTCTTGGTACAATGTCACAGTTCCTGATTTACAAAAAATGTTAATAATTTAGTTAATACTTTATTTGGTTTGCTGGTTAAAATATGGATCAAAAGAAAGCTCAATCTGAATCAGTTGTATATACTAGATATTCCTTAGTTTATAATTAATGAGAGCATTCAGTCACCAAAATGGAAATGCTGGAATGGATTTGCCAGATAAAACCCACTCCTCCTTAATAGAAGGATCCATATAATGCACTAATGCATTAAGAATCAGATCAGTGATGGGAAGAACAGAATCTCTAAAGAATTCCCTCCCTGCTCTTCTCTGTGTACAAGACCTTAAATGACAGCCACAGTCCCTCACTTGGGAAATTTAGATACGATGCCTATAATTTGGTCCCAGGATGGCAGAGAACAAGTGGCAATATTCCACCACCAGTCAAAGGCAATATTGGTGCATTTACCTTGTAGGACACTAAAAGCAAAGACACGATCAGACTGGTGTGACAAGTGCAGATTTATGGAACTTCTCAAATAATCATTGTTTCCAGAAGTTAAATAGAAAGGGAGCCTATTAAAATTTTATTGAATTTATATGAACAGAAAAAGTTTAGGGGAAATGAACACAATTCTACCTCAAATTCTAGAAACAGAAGATGGTGCCACAATCATTTTCAGACTTGAGCCTGGTTACAGATTCAGGACACCTGCAAAAAGAGGAGGGAGGAGAAGACCATGGGTACTAAGAAAAATTATACTGTACTTATTCCTCCTATCCTTCTCAGATAGATTTTCTTCCAGAGTCCTATGTGTCATGGAAAATGAAATCACTAAGCACTTTGTAGACTACTGTATGCTACTTCTGGGCTCAACTGTGATTCTAGAAAATTCTGATTCTCCTGTAAGAATAGGTGTCTATGTTCTAACTAAAAGTGAATCCAGTACATCTCTGAATGCAACTCATGCTAAGCTTTCCTGTTCCAGAACCCATAATAGGAACAGATATAATTAATAATTGGAATAAAACCAATGTTAGTCCACTGGCCTGTGCAGTGAAGAATATTATGGTAAAAAAAAACCCAAATGGAAATATTAGCATTGCCTTTTCCCAGGAAAACAGTAAATCCAAACCAGTATTTCATCCCCAGAAGGTTTGAAGTTTATTACCACCAAGGATTTGAAATGTGTAGCCTTGTGATTCCCACTGTGACAAATAATTTTAATATGTCAATTTTGTTTGCTTGTGAAATGCATATCAGATCAGTAGAGCATATTTCTGAGTGAGTCTGAGGAGCCACGAGGCGTAGTTTCTGTGTGTGATACTTTGCCCATTTCGTCCCAACATTGTGCCTCTGTTCTTCCTTCCAGTGGCCATCAAGTACGTACATTTGCTCCAGTGTGCCCTTTCATCCAGATGCTTCATCCCTGAAGCCTACTTAATATGGAGCAAATCTCCTTAAAATGTAAGCTAACTTAAACTTCTCTTTTGTTGCATTGTGTGTGCCAGAAATGAGAAGCTGACTAGTCCAGAAAACTGGTAGCAAGAGTTGGGTGGTTGCTGTGATTGTACCTGACCATGTTTCCTTTGATGCCTGAAACAAATTTGTAGGAGAGATTGAAAATGTTTAAAGATACGGGTTAGAAAAACACCACAATACTATAATGAGAGTCCAGTGGGTGCTTCTGATTAGAATTCCGAAGACAAAAATATTGATTGAAATGTGTACAGTGATGGCCTGGCCCACAAGGTTTCCCGTGGGAATATGTACTCCTCTGGAATTTGTATGAGAGATGTGTTTTTTGCACTCTGAACATGTTTGTCCATGTCCTGAAACTTAGAAGGAATTGAGATTTAGTATGGCACATGAATTAATCTGGCAGAGAATATTCCAAGAAAGCCAAACATTCAGCCTAAGTCATTCGAACTACTGGCCAGATTTAGCAAGATTTATGGTGAAAATTGAAGGCAAGTGTAAGGAGTACAAATTTGGAAAACTTGAATTTTGGACTAGAATGAGCTATGTGTAAAATTGTGGACAAAGAAAGTTTGTTTGCTAAAGAAAATAGCAATATTAAAAGGAAATCAAGTACTTTGTACTGGGACAAAAAAGAAAGGTGGGGGCATGTCAAGAATCAGAAAGATGTCACCAATTCAGCCTCATCTGTGCTAAAGTGTCAATTTTTCATTTGATAATAGTTTCTGGAATGACTTCTCAAGAAGAATCTCTAGAAAATGTCTCCCTAGGTATCATGTTACTCTGTTCAGCCATCCAGGCACCTGGAGTGTGCTGAGGTCATGTTCCAAGGAGGCCTAGCTACTGCTTCCACTGGTAGCAGACCTTGGCTTCATGTACATGATGCAGGTTTTATCTGCATGCATAACGAAAAAGTTGTAGAGTCAGTGAGGCTTTCATCCAGGTTTCAAAGAAAGGAATAGGAGGCCAGGTAAGTGCATGAAATGATGGGGGAAAAGCCAAAGGTACAGTGGAGATCCCAAGAAGTTGGAGATCCCAAATGCCAGCATTGTGGAATGTCACAGAAGAAACTGTAGGTCATGCTTAAGGCCAATTAAAGTTAGAGGTTGTGTAGGCTGAAGTAAGCAACACTATAAGAACTGTTACTCAAAGCCCTGGAGAACTCATATGTTAGCATTTTATGCCCTGGATACCAGCTATGGCCCTTCAGGACTTAATATTTGCCTTTAAGTATGTCATTGGTTTGATTGTTTTCTATTTCCTTATTTTTCAATTTTAGAATAATAATTTTTTACTTTGTGCCATTTTTCCATGAGATTACTTATCTTCTCTACAACTTTTTACAAAGGTCAACAGCTGAGTTTACCTGGAGCATCAGAGGAGACTTGAATTTGTCCTTTTGAAAACTAATATAACTGTTGGTATTTTAGGAAAGGAAGTATTGCTCTTCTTGTGTTATGTGCGATGATTATATGTTAAGTTGTGACTTTTGCCTTGCTGTTCTTTTTTCAGAGAACAATCATGATTTAAGGAGGCATGCGTGTGTGTGAGGTTGACAATTACTGAACTGTGACTGTTATTCTTGATATATTAGCTTCATTGGATTAAAAAATGTGGACACAAGTAAGAGCACATAATTCTGGATTTTCCTGGGTAGATTATGGAGGTTTGGCTTGGATACTAAAAGTTGTCTTTAAGTCATTCTTTTTTTGATACAGTTCCCCTGCTTTGCTTCCCAGTGAGAATGAACTAAGCAGTTTTCCTCAGTCATGGAACTGCCTGCTCATTGACTGAAACTCCTTAAAAATGTGAGTTGAACTAAACTTCCCCTCATTTACTTGTGGGTTTCAGGTGTTATATCCCAGGAATGGGAAAATTGACTAGAATACCACAACATTACATCTAACTCACTTATTTGGCCTGTTCATAAAGCAGATGGATCTTAGAGAATTCTGGTTGATTTCCATTAGCTTAATCAAGTGGTGACACTAATTGTGTCTGATTTTCCAGATGTGGGTTCCTTGCTTGAGCAGCTTAACCCGTCTCATGATACCTGCTACGCAGCCGTTGTTTTGGAAGGTGTCTTATTCATAAAGTGCACCAGAACAATTTTCTTTCAGTTAGAAAATGCAGTAATATACCTCCACTGCCCTCTCTTTGGTATATCAACTCTCCAGTCCTATGGCACAAGCTAGTTTACAGGGGTCTTAATTTTATTTCTCTTCCATATGATCTCACACTGACCCATTACATTGATGATATTATATTAACTCGACCAAGAAAGCAAGAGGTATTGGATATTTGGTAAAATATTTGTGTACTAGAGGACAAAAATTAAGTGCAAATAAAATTCTAAGACATCACTTTCATTGAAATTTGTGGGAGTCTACTGGTACAAGGTATGCAGTAATGCCTTTTCTCAAATGAAAGATGAATTGTTGCATCTGGTCCTTCCTACAATCAAGAATAAGTGCCATACCTAGGTTTATTGATATTTTGAAGATAAAATACTCCTCACTTGGATGTGTTGCTCCATCCCATTTACTGAATGAGCAACCACCTCTTTCCAGTACATCTATGATGGGCTGTGCTGAAGGAAAAGCTTCACAGTTTGTAGATCACAGCAGTTGACCTGGTCTGACATTTTGACACAAAGAAGAAATGGTCAAATACAGAGTCTGTAGTGACTCATGGACCATCACCAATGGTCTGGTTAGGTAGTCTGAGACTTGAAAGAAATATGAATGGCACATAGATAACAAAGATATTTGAAAAATAAGTATGTGGAAGAAACTTCCATATGTGGGCAAAAGATGAAGATACAGTCATACATAAATACTCACTAAAAGGTATCCTCATTAGAGGACTTAAATTAATAATCAAGTGGATAAAATGGTCCATTATGTTCATTGTCATCAGTTTATTTTCTCAGCCAACTTTGTCAGTGGCCAAAAAGCTCATGCACAAAATGCTCATGGTAGCAGGGATGACAGTTATGTTCAGCAACATGGACTCCCACACACCAAAACTCTTAGATTTTTTGGCTCCTAAGAAGGGAGCTATGGCATTGGAGTCTGTGAATGATCCTGAGTACCAATGGAAATTGTATCACCATTCTGCAAAGCAGGTGATAAATAAATCTTTGGAGTGAAGGATATGGCTTAGTGTGCATTTTAGTAATGTATGCCCTGTTATTAAGGTCAAAGGAAAAGTAAAACAACTCAACCAAGGGAGAATGACAACAGCCAAGAAGTTTCAGTAAGAAAGGTATGATCACTTTGCAGGTAAAAATCAAGACCAGCTGATGCGTTTGCTCAAAGTGAAGGGAATAATGAATTGGTAGTTTAAAAAAGGTAGTTATTAATACTATGATTACATGATCATTTACAGCAATGAGAATTTTGACTGTCAGAATATTACTTCTTTTGTTAATACAAATATTAAGCAGGTATTGTTTTGTATAACATAATATTGATAAATTTAGCATCAATATGTACATAATGTTAAATCTATTTTATAACACTTAAGGCAGAATATTAGGAAAAAATAAGCATCACAGAAAGAAAAAATTTGTCTTTTATTCTGGGGAGGGAACTATTAAATTTCCATTTGTACACAGGACTATTGTTTCATGTTTTCCCTAAATATGAGCTTGCTATTTTATTTGAAGATTAAGTATGGTTTAAGGAACTATGTCTGTTTGCCAAGATGATAAGTGTGGGCCGTGACTGTTATTTATGAAGTGCCAACATGACTGAGGAAAAATAACACTTAGTGGATTAGTAAAGCACAGTTCTAGGTGTTTCCGTGAGTGATAGATTTGTAAGCCAGTAAGATGACTTGGGCTTGGAAACTCGTGTATTCCTGGGTGAGAATAGAATAAAACAAAGAAAAGAAGAAAGGAATCTGTCTGGTTTTTAAAAGAGATGACAAAAAGAAAACAATTAAATGGATACAGAATTTCCAAACAAGATGAGAGTAGATTAACAATGGTTATTAGACTGCACATTGTTATCTGCAGAGTAGTTGTTCAGACTGCAAGATATCCTTTGTTGCAATCTGTTGTCATAGATGTCAGCCTCCATGTTTCCAGTTCCTTAGGCCTTGCAGGGCAGACTCACACGTGAACCTCTCTAGTGAACTTACAGGCCTTCCTCTGACCTTACACTGTGTCTATATTCTTGACCCCTCTTCTGTGACTTCCATCTCCTTGGATTCATCAACTACTTGATCCTCCAGCTCTTCAGTGGGCACAGAGACTTTGTCAATTAGTGAACATATGATTTTTTTATTCCCACCTAATTAACAAATCATATATCTTGCATTGATTCTGTTCCACTGAAGAAAATATATTCCTGCTTAGGCAGACTCAGGAGCCAGGAGTTCAATCCCCAGGCTTGCTGTGCTGGCCCCATCCCCAGAGCTTTCTGAGATGGCCATTGAGACTGAGTATGGTGTGGTGTGCCTGCAATTCCAGCATTTGGGAGGCTGTAAACAGGGGAATCACTATGAGTCCTATCTATGCAGTGAGACCTTGTAGACCCTATAAGCCCTGTCCTAAAATACAATAAAGGAAGAAAGAAAGAAAGAAAGAAAGAAAGAAAGAAAGAAAGAAAGAAAGAAGAAAGAAAAAAGAAAAAAGAAAAAAAGATAATACTAGCCAAAAAATAATAAAGGCAAATTAAGATCCAATAAAATATTTCCAGCCCTGTAGAAAAACTTAGGTGTAAATTATGATCTAATAAAATTTTCTGCAGTTCTATAGGAAAGTGTATCAATTGCAGCTGTGGTCAGTGCACTCCACATCTGGACTAATATAAATGTAAACTTTCATTCATTTGGCAAGAAATTAAGAGAAGTACAGTAAGTATGCATTGAAAGAAAGAAGACAGAAAAAAATAGTATAAGTTATTTTCTTTTTAAAATTTGAGCTAAGGGTTGGGAAGATTGCTCAGTAGAATAAGCGCTTCCCTGGCAAGCACAAGGGTCTGAGTTCAATCCCCGATTCTGAAAAAAAAAAAGAAAAAAAATTGAGATAAAAAACATCCTGTAATTCACAAAACACTGAAGTGCCCAGTAAATGTAAGAGAAACAAATGCAGGTCTAGTGAATTGTAGTGGAATTTCTGTGACATGAACAAGAAAAGCTTGCCTTGCAAAATGTAAACATGAATATGCTTGAATTCTAAATCTATTCCATTAACCTTAAAGCCAGCAATCTTAATAGAATGCAAGAAACATTAAAAAATTATCTATTTTCATTTACAGATACTTCAGTCTTCTCCACCTTCATACTATCAAAATGATATTGTAATACTTGTCTGGGTATTAGTAAAGGTTACTGAACAACATGTTAACATTTCCAAATCTTTTGAAAAACCTTTTTGGTTAGCAGAAAGTTCTCAATATATTTATTAATAACATGTTTCAGAAAAAATGTTGTTTTGATATACTTTTTTCCATAATTTTATTGAGAAATAAATAGCAATGAGACAGTTTCAAATCAAATTGGTAAGACAGTTCCAATAATTAACACTTTGCATACTGCCTTCCTAGTGGTTATTTGTTGTACAAGATGCAGGTATGGTACCCTATTTACAAACCCTATTAGAAGAAATCCCTCTATTCCTTGAATTAAGAGAATGTAGCTATATATCTGTCCTAACCATTTTGAACATATAGATACAAAATGGTCATTCATCTATATCCCCATAGTCTGTTTAGTTCCATCATTTAAATATTATAGGTGTGTGAACTCAGCAAAATATTCTAAGAGTCCAGTAGTCCATAATAGTATTGGATCTTCCACTTGACTGGCAATGTCAGAAGTTGTTGACCTGAGTCCCCTTCAGCTCAACATAACAACATGGCTTTATTTCTTGTACTTCATTTTTATACTTTTCTGCTGGATGGTTAAGACCAAGATAAAGCAAGACCTATGTAACAAGAATTGTAGCTTTTGGATCTGATAAGGTCAGTCAAATCCCCTCAGGGTTTATCCTGAGACCCTGTACCTCAGATTGTAGATCCTTTGTCAGTGTCAGCCATGTGGATGAGTCACGGCTATGTTTAAAATATAGAGTAAGTCATATAACTAATAAATGAAAATACATTATTATATACAAATGCATTTTATAAATCAAATTATCTACTGAACTAGTGCAAATAAATTCAATGAATAAAGTAGAATTGACAAGTATATGAGTTATCAATATTTTTAAATTTAACTAGGTTTCATAAAATTGATTTCAAGAATTCTGTATACTGTTTCTAAGTTTATCTATTTATCTATCTTTCTAGTTGTTTTCAATCTGAGAATAAAAGAAGACAAAAAGCAGCACTAATTCAGCAGTGAAAGAAACAGCATGAATTACTGTATCTGGGGGAAGTACTGTATTTAGGGAAGTCTGTATTGCACAGGCCAAGAACTTGTTTGAGGCTGTGGGGCTTGGGTGGCCAAAAGATGGTTACCTAGCAACAATCCCTCCTCCTAAGTCTCTTGCTTCAAGAATCAGATGGATACGTCAGCAAATTGATTTCTAGTTTGCAGGATCAAAAAAAGAACAATGCGATATTGTGGTAGGGCATGATTCTCAACCATAAGAAACTTGCAAGGTTTTCTATGTATGGGGTCCACTTTTCATCTGAGGATATTAGAAGCTTATCTAAATAAGTGAATAATGGTTAAAGAGTTGTTCATCTTAAGAAAATGAGGAAAATTAAAGTTTTGAGTAATAACATTTATTTCAGTTTATAAAGCATGTAATGAAGCAGTTACTATAGTTGTACTAGCTCTGTGCAAGAAGTAATCTTATCACAATATGTCCTCAAAAATGAGACAATTAACAGCAGTTTGGAGTTTTGGGAAACCATAGTCTAAATAATCAGGGCAGGTTTGAGACAGCATTTTGCCATCTGAAGGTATAATTAATGAGATGTTAATGTATATATAACATATATGTAATACACTGATGTTTATAATAAAAACGTTCAACCATATGTTAGCAACCACAACTAGAAAACACACAGGCACAAAGCACACACTATATATTTGGTCTCCCTTAAAAGGCATCACACATAAATGACACTCTGTCTTTCCTCTAATGAATGCTTACTCCTTGGGACAAATACTACCAGGTGCATGCACAACTGAGTGAGCAGGTGATCTAAATGAGGCAGAGTGATAAAGATGCGATCACAGACTCTGCCAGTGGAAAGATTAAATGCAGCAAATTAGTTTATGTGTTTTCATAGCACAAAGATGTAAGGGATAAAAAAAATCTGTTAGAAGAATGCTAAAATGCCAAGTGTGTGGGAGCAAGCAGAAAGGGAAGGGAAAGGAGAGACTGTGGTTTATAAAATTTTCCATGATGCAAAGGACTCAAGCCAATTTCTCCCCAGACACAGTGCTGACGCCCAGGGTGGCTGCTTGCCAATGTGCAGGAAGCTGCCACTCGTACAGTAGCTTTCAGAGACTTCCCTAGGGTCCCCTCCTCCCTTATCATAACACACTCTGAATGTCATTTCCTCGTTGAGGTAGAGCAATGGAGTTCTTTGTGGAGCAGTAAGTGACAGTTGGAGTCACAGCCTGAGTTCTCTTCTTTATAAATTTCCCAACGTTTTTGAGAGGCATACTCTTTGGTCATCACTCCAGAGAGTGTCAATCAGAAAAAAAGGAATGTTTTCCTTTACAGCAGCCAATAATAAACAATGTTATTTTAGATTTTTGGCCTGATTCTTGTAATTGTTTTTCATAGATCTTTTAGAAGTCAGGGCCTTGAATCATAAGTATCATTCCAGAACTAGTCTTATTACTCTGAACACAGAAGGGATTCTGCCCATCTCTTCCTAAGTACTTCAGCTGGTCATATGTCAGATTTCGAGTAGATACCAGTATGAGCACAGCATTTGCAAAGTATTTATCCTAATGGTTACTAGAATGTAAAGCATTATGGTAGCATTTGGTTATATCATTTCAAATAGATAATTTTAAGTGAATTTTCTATAACTATTATAATATACATAAAATATTTTAAAGAATATTTTAGGAGACAAGAAAACACATTTTCACGTTTTATAATGGGTCATATGATACAGAATTTTTAATTATTTTTTAAAATTACCTCCTCAAATTGTATTATTCATGTTTTTTTTTTCTTTTTTTTTCTCATCTAGATCATCAGGGGATTTTTGTACTAGGAACTGAGAAGGATCAATTTCAGGGTGTATCTCTATGTGTCTCTGAGACCCCTAGGATAGCCAAGCTAATATCTAGTAGTCCAATAGTTAAAATAATTGATGAGTGTGTGCTGAATCCTCAAAAGAGGAGGGAGGAAGCTCGGAGGGCGAGGAGGAGAGGCTTAACTGGGTGGGTGGGGGTGCTGATTTCAGCCCTGTAGCGTCAGGATTGCGTCAATTCGGGTTTCAGCCACGTCTGGAGTCTGAGAGACGAGCTTTTCAGAAGACCCAAAACAGGAACAGCAGTGGCAAATCACTGTGCGAGGGCGAGTGGACCTCCCTCTCTGCCTCCTCCCTGCTCCAGACGCAGGTCCCCTGGGCTCTGCGCTGTTGTTTTCAGCACTCCGAAAAGCTGCGCTTCAGATCCAGGCAAGTGAATCAAGCCAGGGAGTTTTCCATTCAGCACCTCGGACAGAGCACGCAGCAAAAAAATGGCTCCGATCTCTACCAGCCGGGAAGATTTCGGTAAGCAAGTTACTCAACTTACAGCTGCGGTTGTTCCTTGATTACTCCAAGGCGAACTGTGCCCCCCCCCCATTAGACGTTGAATACAGATTTAAGGTAGTTAATTTGAAAGAAAAGTCCGAACAGTAAACAGTTTATCAGGGCTTAGTTCTGTGTTCTCTCCTTTTCTTGCTATCTTTCTCTTTAAATTGCCTTCTGTTAGGCGATTTTTTCCCTGCAGAAGTTCCTCTACGTGCAGGTAGCTCTGTAAATTGCAGCATGAGGTGAATTAAGGAAAAAGCGTCTGTTGTTCGCATGCTGGTTTCATGAAATTTGTAGGCGGTTCTGATTTGTAGGAAATCTCTGTTTTATTAGGAGGAGGGAAGTATGTCTGTGGTTACATAAGAGTTTAGTCTGGCACGAAATAACTTCTATACTGAGGATTTGAAAGATATACTTTATTAGAGAATGTACCATGTATTTCACTCTGTTGAGACGACAGAAGCCGGAGAAGGAAGGAAGCATCGCAGGATACACAGCTAACTGAAAACCACTGGAAACTTGAGCTAAGGCTCCTGTTTCCCAATGTAGTTTTCCTTTTCTTATACTTAATGCTTGAATCCAGAGATCTCTATCTATATTTCAAATTGCATGCACTTTGTAGAATAAATAAAAAATATTTTAGGTCCAATTATGTGTCAAAGGCTTGATCTCACAAGTATCTTTTAAAAGCAGATTATTCTTCATAGTTATATATATATAGATGAGTAATAATGATTATTAAAATGAGTGCTATTAAAATAAATACAGTGACTATGATCTTTACTCTCAAAAGCTTAAGCTCTTATTGATAGGAAACACGGTAGTTGCAGTTCATCCCATGATACTTTGAATGTTTTCTTTCATCTGATGTAGGTATTAAGCAGAAGGAATTTGTTATCTTATATGTATTAAGTGTGTTGTTTTCACCTCCTTTCATTTATGTGATTGGGCTGATTTCCTTGATACTTAATTCAGTTCTTAATTTGAAATCAGAAAAATTTAGGTACTTAGACATATCCAGAGACTGTGCTAGTGAAAACACGGTTTAGCGTGTACTATTAGCATACTTAGATGAGATTAATTTTCAGTTGCTTTTATTGTTCTTCTCACATTTCCCACAAAATTGCTACTGTTCATGACAGCTTGTGCTTCCTAACTGTACATGATCAGAGTCCAGAAAGGGAGCATACATGTTTTCCCACAAAGACTTAAATTAAAGGGAAAACTGAGGAGGTAATACTCAGTTTAACTGACTATATGTATATATATATTTTTTCCTGTTTATTTTATCTTTAGATGTTTCAGTTATTTGCTATCATCAATCTACAGAAATTTTATTGTAATTTTTTTGCTTTTGATCTCATTTATATATTTATTGTTCATTTAATTCTGTATTCTTTGAAGTCAGTTTTTGCAATTACAAAGTAGCTAGGCAAAATCTTTCAGAGAATAGGGAAGTAGAGGCAACAAAAGATTGATCTTCTCAAAGTTAAACAAGTCTTAACTCTTGGGTGACTCTGACTTTTAACATTTTTATGCACTATTTAAAATAAAATGAGTTAGGTCCTGGGAAGATAGCTCAGTGGCAGAAGTGCCTGCCTGGCAAGCACAAGGTCCTGAGTTTGATCCCTGGTACCAAAATAAAATAAAATGAGTGAAAATAGAATGAAGTGTAGGTACTATTACATTAGTTGTGTTTACTTTATGTTAAATATTACTCACTGCTGTACTCGGCCCAGATGAAGCAATGCTGCTTTACTTATACAATGTTAATCTTTGGCTTGAGAAATATGCTTACACCTGAAATATGACAAACTTAATGTACAATCAATATCACTTAATGTCCGTGATTTAATGTGTCCTTAGTCAAGAAAACAATGCCAATTTCAACTTGCTTACTACTTGCACGTGGAAATATGCTAGGGGAATTTAGATATGAACAGAAATGAATTCTAGATTATCTCCACTCAGTGTTCATACTACATGTTAGGGAAAGATTTATTTATAATCATTGTTCTGCTTTGGTTCTATTTAAATTACATTGTATTTTGCATAACACAGTATTTGAGAAATGTTGAGCTTATACACAAAGTACTATAATATTAAAAATTATTTAATATTATCAACCTGCTTGATTTGGTTTTTGTTCTTTTTTCCCCTACTATATGTGCATTTCTTTTATAACTGTTCCATAGTAAGGATAGAAAATGTTAATGAATAGGTGACAATGAGGGATGATAGCTCATGTTTTAAAAAATTGTGTGATCCAGTGAGTCATTATCTGCTTAAAACTTGAGTAAACAACATAGTATAAACACTGTAAAATTTCTCAGTGTTTGAAGAATATGCACTTAATGTTCTACATTTAGAATGAAGTGATATATTACAAAACCTCAAAATATTTGTGAAAAAAGAAGAAATTAATCCAACCTTTCACGTTGTAGTTATCTCATATTACATGAGAAAACAAAGATAAATCAAGGTTATTAAGCATACCACTATGTCAGATAGAGGCCCAGTTTAGTCTTTTCATTTCATTTATGAAAAACTACCAAAATGAAGGAGTTTCTATCAGTTTCTTTCTTGTTTATATGTATACCTTAAATATAAATGTGAAAGGTGAACAGAAGTTATTCCCAGACCTGTTGGGAAGTAATTTAATCCATCCAACCTGCAGAACTTATTAGTTCTATTATAGTTTTCCAATAGGCTCATATGTCTACTCTTCCTCTTTAATGTATGTTACTGGTCACTTTATTTTTCAGATGAAATCCCTGCAGTGGTGGGGATCTTCAGTGCATTTGGCCTTGTCTTCACAGTCTCTCTCTTTGCATGGATTTGCTGTCAGAGAAAATCATCCAAATCTAACAAGACACCTCCTTACAAGTTTGTGCATGTGCTCAAAGGAGTTGATATTTATCCAGAAAACCTAAATAGCAAAAAGAAGTTTGGAGGAGATGACAAACATGAAGTGAAGAATAAGCCTGCTGTGCCAAAGAGTTCACTGCATCTTGATCTAGAGAAGAGAGATCTCAATGGCAATTTTCCCAAAACAAACCTCAAAGCTGGCACTACTTCTGAGCTGGAGAACGGGACCTCAAAGTTCTTCCCAGAAGGAGAGAAAGAAGCAATTTCTCCTGATAGCTTAAAGTCTAGCACTTCCCTTACTTTAGAAGAGAAAGAAGAGAAGCTGGGCACTCTCTTTTTCTCCTTAGAGTACAACTTTGAGAAGAAAGCATTTGTGGTGAATATCAAGGAGGCCCGCGGGCTGCCGGCCATGGATGAGCAGTCTATGACCTCTGACCCATACATCAAAATGACAATCCTCCCAGAGAAGAAGCACAAAGTGAAAACCAGAGTGCTGAGAAAGACCCTGGATCCAGCATTTGATGAGACGTTCACATTCTACGGGATCCCCTACACCCAGATCCAAGAGTTGGCCTTGCACTTCACCGTCTTGAGCTTTGATAGGTTTTCAAGAGATGACACCATTGGAGAAGTCCTTATTCCTCTTGCAGGAATCGAATTGTCTGATGGAAAAATGTTAATGAACAGAGAGATTGTCAAGAGAAATGTTAGGGTAATTATTTTTGAGTGTTTTAATTATTTTACTTTAATGTGATCTTTTGTGTCTAAGATTTTTATTAGAATGATAATTTTATGTATACCCTCTGTTAATTATTACTAATTATAATCAAATAGGAACAAAGTAGTGCAATTGAAGATAAATTTATCCCACAACAGAAATAATGAAAGCATTACAATGATAGGAAATATACAGGCATTCTTTATAGATATCTAAATATCATTCATTTCAATTTTTTGTTAACTCGATTTGTGAGTGTTGTGGCAGGAATTATTTGACTTAAAACATACATGAACATTTTTTAATCATAAACAAGCAAACAAATGTTTTCAAAGGTGGCATGAATTAATTTAAAATTAAATTTAAATTTAAATCAATTCCTTTTGAGCATTTGAAAGTTGTATTCTTTATAAGAAATTGCTTTTTGAGGAGGTAACATCACATAATATTGAATTATAAACTCCCCTTTTGGTGTTACATAAAAGCAAGTGACTTGCTCTCTTTTGTATTTATAATACTTGGTACTCGGGAATTATTGCAAACTGATAACATTAATTAAAATATTTAATCTTTTTCCACTTTAAATGCAGAACATACTTGATTTAATGCTGGTATTTTAGAATAAAGTATGTTTGAGTTTCATAGTTCAATGAACAGAATATATGTAGTAATTTGTGTTTCCTTTAAAACTCATGCTATTTTAAGTCAGAAGATAACTTTAGACTGTTGGTTGACGATCTCTTCTTCACTTGAAATGATAAAATTAATTACAGTTAAATTCTGGAGACATTATATAGCTTCTCTGAGAAGTCAGATGACGAGTGGGAGTAAGTAACTATCTCTCACTGTTACTCCCCTTGAGGTGCTAATTTATACAACAAGTCTGTGTCAGGTTTGTGGACATATACTTCAGCTTTGAGTTCTGTCCAAGTCATCCCTTTTACTTCTAAGTTCTAACTTAAAATACTTTCAACTAAGATTTATAATTTGAGCTCTTATTCCTCTTACCTGGTGTCTTTAAGTATAAATTAAATGTATGAATCACACCAAAAGGACCTTATCGTGTTGTCCAAAACCAATATATTAAAAAAAAAAATTCCTAATCTTGTCTAGCATTGAAACTCAGATTTTTCCTTAGGTTAGAGACATGAAAGTAAGGAAGAGAAAAAGAACTTTAATTTTATTATATCACTGAGCCGGGAGTATAGCAGAGGTCAGAGTTAATCTAATTTTTCCTGAACTCAAATTGTCAGTGGTAAAGGATTTGAAATCAAATCAAATTTAAAGTGTGGCACTCAATCTATACCCACCCATTCAAGTGTTAAGTTTTTTTATTATTAATAGTTTCAAAGAGTAGAGATGGTATCAAAATGAAAAAAAAAAAAATCCTTGCGTGGAATAAAACATTGGTAACAAATGGGTGTGGCCAGTTCACTTCCAATTTTAAATCCTGCAATACCTAAAAGCACCACAAGATGGCAAGAAGCACTTTGAGGCATGACCAAGCCGCAAAGCAGCCTTCCCTTACTTAGATTACTTACCATATAAAAATAAGAATGCAATTTTTAAAAAATTAAGTAGCAACAATATCACATTATCATAAAGCTTTTGATGAAAGAACAAATTTCAAAACTAAAACTAGTAATAATAAAAGTAATTATACTGCTTTTCTCTTTGTTTAGAAGTCCTCAGGACGGGGCGAGCTGTTGATCTCTCTCTGCTACCAGTCCACTACGAATACCCTCACTGTGGTTGTCCTGAAAGCGCGACACCTGCCTAAGTCCGACGTGTCTGGACTTTCAGGTAAGAACGCTTTTGAAATACTTACCTGCAGTATTTAAATGGTTAGTGTACAGAAAACAATGGGGAACGACTACTCTTGTTTTACCTCTATATTTAATCACAAGTTATGCAATTATTTCTCTTTCACTTTTGAAAATAATAGTGCTCATCAAAGCTACGTGCAATAGCTGGCATCTGCTTAGTCCTAAGAGCTAAAACAAAGCACTACATGGCAAGTAGCTGATCAAACAGGTTGGAAAGGAGAGTGACGCACGAGTACCTGAAAGAGCACTGGCAGAAGCACAGAGGAGAAAATAAAATTAAGTCCTAGAAGATTCTTTAAATTTTAGTGTTTCTAAAAACCTCACTTACACTTATTCTTCTATTATTTTTTCTCTAATATATTATAGAAATATTTTAAAGAGAGGTTTTCAATTTTGTGAATAACTTCACAAAAGACATCACATCCTCTTTGCAGAGTAAGGTGAGAAAGAACATGATGTATGAATTCTAAATTGAAATCCTAAGGCTTTTGTTTTACAGCATAATACTTTTCTGTGTATTGTTTAAAAATGCTATAAGAATGGAACATAGTTATACTGACTTTTTCATGATGAAAGCTAGAAATAGGTGCTTCATTTGAAAATTACCTATTGGTACTTTAGCTATTTGATGATGAAGTTGAAAATACATATTACAATAAGAAAGGCAAAGTAAAATCACTAAATACATAATAAGCATGAATATTAAATCTTCACACTAACAATGATATAGAAAATGTCTTACTGGGAAATAGAAAGCTAATCTAGCAAGTGACGTAAGAACCACAGAAAAGCTAAATCCAAAGACTTTGACAGTGATTGCAAATCTTTCAACAGAAAACAAACACACAAGCAAACAAAACAAAACAATAGCCTGTGTTCAGACATAGACCTACCCCGAATCTTACAGTTCTAATTTTCTGATAATTAGAGAATTATCATAAAATTTTCTATTCATATTTTTTTATTTTATCTTTTTCTACCACTACAATTTCTCCTGTAGCCTTTGGTTTAGAACTACTTTGTCCTCTCTTGTCTGTTATTTTTTCTTATTTTTGCTTTTGTTAATAAAAAAGCCAAACTTTACCCATCCTTACCATCTGTTCTCACTTGTTCCCACTGTAACTACATTGTACTGTCTGCCATAACCTCAAAGGGCTTAGCTATCCTGAGGACGCCTCTCCAACATTGTCAGGCTTTGCCGTTGTAATGACTCTCACCTACCATTGCAGATCCTTACGTCAAAGTGAACCTGTACCATGCCAAAAAGAGGATCTCCAAAAAGAAGACACACGTGAAGAAGTGCACCCCCAATGCAGTATTCAATGAACTGTTTGTTTTTGATATTCCTTGTGAGGGTCTTGAAGATATTAGTGTTGAATTTCTGGTTTTGGATTCTGAAAGGGGGTCCCAAAATGAGATAATTGGGCGGTTGGTCCTGGGTGCAACAGCAGAAGGAACCGCTGGGGAGCACTGGAAGGAGATTTGCGACTTCCCCAGGAGACAGATTGCCAAGTGGCATATGCTCTGTGATGGTTAGCAACCCAGCCAGGAGCTGGAGCTTAAGGGTTTTTCCTAGGCAAGGAGGTTTTTTTATTTCTTAAATGTGATTGTAAGCTTGTGCCATAGCAAGCTACTTTTTTTTTGTTTGTTTAGAGGTGCATTGACTTTGTAGACCAGAAAGTAACTATGAGTGTGTATCACGATAATTTCCCCCTTTATTAGAGAAGTTGGATAAATTTTCATAAGATATTCAATTTCTATTACAGATTACCAGTGATATGAAGAGGAACAGATCAACTTTTTATGAACCTTGTACCATAATCCAAATTATGATAATACTTCAGAAATGAGTATGTTACTGGAAGTCTAAGGGATTAGTAGTTAAAGAGGAAAATCATGCTTATGAAAATTAATCCATCTTTCTTCAGGTTGGGGAACTAGTTTTCTTTAAACCCAAAGATAAAGAGAAATGTTTTCCAGTATGTTTTTATTATGATGTCATGTGCAAATGGTTTTCTGCATATAAAATATCTGATCATTTTTCTTTTGTCTGTAATTCTTTGATACAATTTTATCGTAAGAGGAGAAACTTAGGGTCATTTCAAAAGGACAGTGAATAGGAGGAGAAATACTTTTCTCAAAGGGCTGAGCTGAGAACACTGTGGCTGAAATTTGATTTTCTTCCCTTTAAGGTTACATGTGAGTCAAAATGTAAAATATAACCTCACATAAAACCCATGGCCTTGTATTCTTCACTGCCTATCACAAGTCTCAGTGTGGCCTAAGAAACCCTTGTTTACCTTTGTGAAGTTGTTGAATTAGCTAGTTGATAAAGAAATACATTTCAGCTAGAAAGTCAGGTAGGAAAACAGTTTTCTTGTAGGAAGTATGTACAGTGTGCAAGCATAATTTCAAGGCCATCCTTTGTACCTGCAGTGGGTATGGCCAAGTTAGTCTTTAATTTACATTCCTCAAGAAAGAATTAAATGGTTTGAAAAAGACAAAAAAAAATTAAAAAAAAGAAAGAAAGAAAAGAAAAAAAATCCCCTGATGTGTTGTATAATGCCAAATTGAAACCAACCAAAAAAGACTGAATATTAAAGAGTAAACCTATAATAATTTACATATGTTCACAACAGTATACCGGTACTGCAGACTGTGAAATTTGTACAAGAAAGTGTGTTTTTCACTCGCTTTTCTTGGCTCACTTGTCTTGAGCTGTTGAATATAAGACAGTTAAGACTTGTGTGTTGTTCTGTTTTCCAGTGCCAAGGTTCACTATACCTACTAGAGGAAAGCAGTAGCCTGTGATTATTTGAAAATTATGAACCTAACGATGATGTCACTATATTTGGGTTTTTAGAGAAGTATGAGTAAAACTCGGGTACAGCTGAATTATTAAATATGCAAGATTAAAGTCTACTGAAAAATTTACATTTCAAGTCAGGTTTTGTGTCAGTACTTTAACAGTTTTTGAGAATGTGTTTGATATCACAGTGTTTGTAAATTCTATGAAAATGCATTTTCCTAACATGCTTTTTATGACTATGCCTAGTGTAATGAAAATGTATTACATTCTATGTGTATAAAGTTTGAAAATCAACTTCTTTTTGTGCTTTATGATGACTTTGGGATTAAAAACTGAATATTCCCCAATCGTGATCTTCATTCCACTATGAAGTCATCTCACATCATCTTGGTTCACTCAGAATTTCCGTGAAAGTGACACAAATGAACTGCAGTCAGTGTGGACCTTGGGGAAGCCAAATGGCCTTTTTATGTATGTATGCTTGGTATCACAGGCCATAGAAATAATGTATTTTAGGGCTCTGTAAAGATACAAGGACTCGGTTGTAAACATCCTGCATAACAGCCAGAGGCTAATGCTGATACCAGCTGTGCTATGTTTATTGGAAGGGATGATTTTGCTTTTTAAAGTGGAACAACAAAACCAACAACATGTTCTTTTAAAATTACAATGGATAATTTGTAAATAGTTACTTCGTTTTAATATTTCAAGTGTTTCGAGTGTAAAAAGTGAAGTAAAGCTGTTTCAAATCAGTTTTTACAAAAAAGGAGAAAAGTGAGAAAGGAACTAAAACAGGCAGGGAGATACATGATCTTATCATTTCTGAAAATTGTACTGTTTATAATCTATGACAATATCAGTGTGAATATCTTGAATTCTGTTGCAAATTCTGCACTGTATTAAACATGTAAATTAACTATTTGTTTGATTAGTCTATCTAAGCACCCGAATGGGGGTTATCCACGTTTGAAGAACTCTGTAACTCAGTGACCAACTTGTTCTGATGTCATAGCTCCGTAGAAGTGACTTGGAAGGAAGCATGGTGTACGCGATGGTGTCTGTTCTTTTGTGCCAGCTCTGTATGATGTTTGTAAGACCACGTTTGTAAAACATGAATAAACCGCTGCTTTTGGCCAACCCGTTGAACCTCAGAATTTCTGTCAGTGGACTCTGAACAAAGCCTTCTCTTGCTGCCCTCTGAACATTCAAGTTTTCTCAATTGACCACTTGACAGTGACTAGCTAAGGACCAAGCATTTTTTTCCAATCTTTGTCACCTTAATTCACAGTACAGCATAGCATGTAGGTAGTATTCCCCAGATTGTATTGTGGAAAAGATAAAACTCAGAATGGGATTTATTTGAAACCTTCAATGAATGGGTCTAGGTCTCTCTGAATGTCAGGTACCTGCTTGTATACTGAACTGTACAGTGCTATTCTAAGAAGTCAGTGTAGCATGCTGTTGGAGTTTGTCTATTTATTTCAAGATATTTAAAAAGGAAGCAATATAACCAGGAATTGAATGCTTATTGGTTTTCCACCAAAGGTTTTCAAGAACTATCATCTACTTCAGTGAACGCACATATTTGGCGGGTTTGTGCTGAAATGACCCCTCCGTACCAGCTTAAATATCAGTGCTAACCTAGTAGTACTACTAGGTTATACATAACTACATCAAACTTAGTGTTGAAATAGATTATGTGTCTAAATCACAGCATAATAGTTATGTAATGAACCCTATTATCTATGAATTGGGAAGGGCTTTTCCAACTCACTAGAAACATTTCTATTTGTTTTTCGTTAGGTAAAATTATATATATATATATATCTTGATTTTTATGTTGGCAAAATGAAAATTGATTAAATCATTTTGTTAAACCAATTTCTCTAATTAAAATAATACTATGCCTTTGTGAAAAAACTATATGACCTCCACATTTAGACTCTTTAGTGTAAATCATTGCATTCATCGCTACTAGCTGTTTAAGCTCTGTTATTATTAAACATTATGTGTGTCTCTTGACTTCCTCTTTAAAAGGACTGATAATAATTTTACCATAGCAAAATGTCCCAGTTGCACAGAGGGATGGGAATGAAAGTCATTAGTTCTTTATGGAGATTGGTTTTCAGAAAATGTGTATTGAATTTCTTTGGATCTAAAGAAGCAAAAAAGAAAATCCAGTAAATTAAACTGTGAGGCTTTTTAAATGGGTATTGATATCATTTCCTATTCCAACTTCTTCTAGAAGTCTAAGGCTACAATTCCCGTCATAGTGTGTATACATTTTAATATTTAAACTCCACCAGAAAAATATCTATGAAAGTGGTAGAAAAATATTCGTTTTTATCATTTGAGAGATAGGGATTAATTAGAGGTTAGCATTTGCAGTTTATCAGTAGAGACAACTGGGGAATGGGAAAGGATGGATAGAGCTATGGGAAGCAAGAATTTCAGAAAAAGTATAGTTTTAAATTAGGACACAGTAAAAATACCCGGAAAAGAGAGAAAAACTTATTGAATTAGAAAACCTGCAAACTAGTAATGATGCCCTAGCCAGAATGACACAGGAGTTTAGAAAGGAAGTAGATATTATTACATTTATAAATATGCTTTGCTTTCATTGCATTGAAACCCATACTTTTGTTTAACCTTTTTTATTTCTGTGTTGATGTCTTTCTTCCTTTATAAATGCATATTAATAGATATATACAGTATCCTAGATGCTTTCTTAAAAAGAAACATCAAATATTGTAAAACAGAATTTCAATATATTTTAAAAAGCTGTGAAAATAATATGCTAAGTAACATGTTTCCAGTAGGTTTGTAAAGATGTACATCAAGTATCATTTATATAATTTTATTTAAATAATTATCATGAAAGTACACAGAAACCACGTAAAAAACAAGAAATGACAATGTGAAAAAACAAACATGCTTGCGCTCTGAGAAATGTACCATAGATGTTATAATTTTGTAGGGTTTTCAAACACATGTCATACCCTGAAGTGGGTTGAACAAGGTAAACCTGGTTTCGGGCAAGCGGTCTGAGATTGAACTGTCCGTGGGGCTGGTTTGTTCTGACTTCTTACCTGGGCTGTAGCTGATATCTACAGATGATCTGCTTTGTGTATGCTTGCATCGTGGTGTCCTCTTTTAATACAGACATCAGTTACTTTAGATTCAGCACATATTTGACCTCATTATCCAGCAATTATATTTTAGTATTTATTACATAGAGTCACAGTGTTAGATAGTAGGGTCAGGAGATCAATAATACATTCATTTTGGCAGGACACAAGTTACCTCATAGCAGATAAAGTTATTCCATCTATCGATATGGGAATGCTGCTTTATACAGTATGTGAAACAAAACTTCCGAGCATTACCTTGTAGAACTTTTTCAAATCTTGGTACCAAGATTTTTCTTATTCTATTTGTTGCTTCTCTTGATGTACAGGGAAAGCAAAATTTTTCCTTACTCCACAATCCATCCACATGGACAGTCAAGCTTACTAAAATAAAGATGTATACACATTATAACATTATTTTAAAAACATATTTTGTGATATTTCATATAAACATATGTATATAACTATATATGTATATAACTATAACTATTATTGAAATTATTCTTAATATCAATGATAGGCTTATTGAAATAGAAAAGGAGACACAAATACTATACTAGTATATGTAATTGACTTTTTCATTACTATTAAGAACAAAACATTCTTTTCATGAATTAAAAATAAAAATAAATCAGCTATAAAGCATCAAAAAATAAATTTCTCAATACTATCATGTTAACTCTCAAAGGAATTTATCCTCCAGAAATATGAAGAGGCAGACTGGGGAGCTAGCTCAGTGGTCTAAGCACCTATCTGGCAAGCACAAGAACCCAAGTTTGATACCCTGCACCCCATGCTGTGCTGGCCCTGCAACTCCAAGTGCATTTGCAGGTCCCAAAACCATGTGTGGTGGTGCATTCCTGTAATTCCAGTACTGGGGAGGCTGAGAAGGGAGGATTTCCATGAGTCCAAGCTGCATAGTGAGACTCTGTACCAAATACATGAATAAGAAGTAATAATAAGGAGAATACTAACAGGCAGTGTGACTCAGTGCCTCACTGAGGTAGACCTGGCAGTGAGGACATCGCGGCTCCAGTCTACACTACCTATGAGCGTTAATAAGTCCAGATCTTTCTACTATTTGAAGGCTCTGATTCTGGGTAAGATAAGTTAGATAAGTGAATTCTATTTTGACATCAAACAGCAACTAAGTGAATAAGGTCTGTTTATCTGTTTCATAGTTCTGTGAAGAACAATCTGAAAAAAAGAAGATGCATTTCAAATAATTATTGCAGTTCAGATCTACATTTGGTTAATATGGACCTTCTTTTCCTCTTTCAAAATTTATTCTTGCTTAACTTTCAAGACACGTAAAACCTAAAAGCATCAAGTGCCTTATTGTAGGGTTGACTGAGACATCTGCTTTTCCAGGTTCCCTTAGTCAGGTTCTTCAGATTGGGGCTGATCTTTTCTGAGGGCAAAAGGGGCTACTTTTCTTGTAGCAGAGTGTAACTTTCAAAACACTATTTTTTTTTAAAGTGCCTTCTAGCCAATCAGTGTCCATCTGGAACGATTTCAGATTTTCCTACATATTCTTCAATATTTAAAGATCATTCTGAGGGCCGGCCAAATAGCTCAGTGGATTAAATCACCTGCAAGCAGGCACAGGGACCAGGGGTTCAATCCCTGGTCCTGCCATGACAGCCCCGCCCCTAGGGTGGGCTGAGACAGCAATTGAGACTGGGCGTGGTGGCGCGACCCTGTAATCCTAGCTCTTGGGAGGCTGCAAACAGGCAAATCACTATGAGTTTGATCTAGTAGTGAAACCCTAAACACCCTGTAGTCTCTTCCCTAAAATACAAAAAAATAAAAAATAAAAATAGAGGTCATTCTTTCTTCAAAACGGCTACTTTAGGACGAACTGCTTCATTACTTAAGACCAACTAAGATTCTTTGATAAGCATTATATAGTTAAGAATTGAAATGAATTAATATAATTTGATGAGTTTACTTTGAACAACAAGACAGGGTGCTCTGATATGAAGGATGGGCCCAAGGACAAGTGAAACTAGTTTCAAAACTGGAAGGATATGAAAAAGTTGTGGGTCTTCTATTGTTAGCATGATGGATTAAGAAGTCACATTCCATAGGGTTCTGTCTTAGAAGACTTCATATAGGACTCTATAATGAGTTTTAAGAACAAACATAGAAATATACAACAGACAAAATCACAAAAGTAAATATATAATCCTATCATGAAGTTTTGATACACAGCAACTTTTAATCATATTAATATAATTGTAATTAATTATATCTTTCAAAATTACTATTTGGACTATTGAATAAACATTTTAAGTACACTTTGCAGATGAAGATTTTTTAAAACATTATTTGACATGTAAGTAATTTCCTTCTCATTCTCTGAGAAATATAATGTGTTCAATTAGCATTTTCTTCTGTCTACTATGGATTTCCTGTTGGATATTTAATTACTATCTCAAATTTAACACACCCAATCAAAATTGCTCCTTCTATGATGCCAGATCTATCCAAACATCCTCTATATAAAAACAAATCTCCATTTCCACTACTACCTTTTTATTCCAAGGTAGCATTACCTTGGAGTACCCAAGGTAGTTACCCAAGGTAATTCCTAGTACTATACCTTGGGGAGATAGCTCAGTGGTCTAAGTGCCTGCCTGGCAAGCACTAGGACCCAGGTTCAATCCCTAGAATTGTGGGCATGCCTGTCTGAGCTACATAGTGAGACCTTGTACTGAATAAATAAAGATTAAAAAAAGAGATAGCATTACCTTTTCTTTTTTTAATTTTTTTATTTTATTTTATTTTTTATTTATTTATTTTTTT
>NW_004524579.1:20080842-20093811 GCF_000260255.1 Octodon degus | reverse complement strand
TACTGAAGTTCAGGTGGAGCTCTACAGATTTTGGAGTTATCCAGCTGCGTCTGGCTTAGGTCTGGCTGCTGTGCTCAGCTCCTTCCTTCTGCGGACCTGGGCTATGACTGGGTCTACAATCCCGGATCTTGGGAGGCTGTAAACAGGCAGATCACTATGAGTCTGATCTAGTAGTGAGAACCTGAATACCCTGTAGACCCATTCCTGTCACGGAGGGAACAGCCCTTATTGTGGAAACGATTACAGGTTTTCAAACACACTGCACAAGCAAGAAAGTCGCGAAGGCAGCCAGCATTACCTTTTCATTAGATCATTTCCTCTTAATGTTTTTTTTTTTTGTTTCCATTCTTGAAGTAGCCTCACAAATAATTTTAAAACTTCACAGATTATCTAGAATTATTTTATCACATAAGCCATATTATGTAACAGTTGTATTGAAACTCTTCCAAAGCCTTCCCATATAAACTCAACGAGCACGGTCACCTCCTCTTCTCTGTATACCTTCCTGATCATTTCTGCACTCTTTCCTTCACTTTGCTTCACTCTCAATGTCCCTGTTGCACCTCAAACATATCAAATGCAGGGCTCTTCCCTGTCCTTTGTGTGCACAACCCCTCTGCTCTGATGTTGTCCCCACCAGAATACCAGTAGAAGGCCCCTCTTTGTTTTCTCTAGATCTTCGGTATTCCCTCATCAGGGAAGATTTCTTTGAACTGTATCTCCTGCCACAGGAATTCCCAACTTCATTCTATTTCAGCCTTTCTTCTTTCCTGAGAGAGCGTACAATTAAACTACATTCAATAAAATATGTTCATAATTTATTCTTTTTTTCAATCACTATACAACATTGGAACTATGATGTAAAATCATTTTCATGTCCTAGAGCAGAGTCTTACATATTTTGGATCTTCAGCCAACATTTGTCAAGTTGATGTATCAGAAAATCATTCCCTCAAATCTTAACAGCAAATTTACTGCAACTTTTGATATACATTTATGTGTTGCATATCTTTGATTAAAACCTGCTTCAATTGTGAGTCATGGAATGAAAAATAATTGACCTAGAATATGAGTCTCTAGAAAGCTCTGGAAAATTGTTTTTGTTTAATGTATTCACTTATGTGATTTTTTTCCCTCATTATTCCATCCTGTTTCCAGTATTTTCCTGAAGTGCCTTATTTAAATATGCAGGACACTTTTTCTAGTTGGATATTTGAAGAGCCTATCTCCCTTATTTGTCACCATCATGAAGACTGGAATAGATGTAGCAATGTAGCTGATTAATATGGGTGATTTAATTCTAGAATTTATCCAGTGTATTTTGAGAGGGCCCAAAGAAAAGGAAATAGCTTAAAGAAAACTTCTCTCGTACTCTTCTAAGTATGAAGCAGAAAAATGTTCTCAGAAACTGCACTTGACCTTCGGAAGGTGATTGCCATCTTCTTGAAATTGGCAGCCCCCTCCACATACACACATTGAAAGTGAAAATGCTACAGCTGTCACAGGTGTGCTGGAAGCAAAATCGTACAGAGGGAGACTCTACTGAAGATCAGGAGATTGTTCCTTTTTGTGGCGGCATGATTTGAAATAACTTCCAAAGATGAAAATGCTACCAGTAACATGGCATGTTTCATTTAAGTCTACAAAGCGATGGTTTCAGGTTTGGAGCTTAAGGGTAAGGACATATAGACAGCTCCTTTCTAGTATATATATAGAGTATTAAAAGGTCATTCCTTACTATATTATTGTGCATCTCTGAAATGACCAAGAGTGACTCAGGGATGTCTTAGAAAATGCATATTGTACATATTCTTTAATGAGAATATTGTACATATTCTTTAATGAGAATATGTACAATAGAATTTCAGGGCTAGTAGAGATCTGTGTGGTCAAAAGATTTTATCTTAAGCCACATGTCACACCATAATTGTATTTTCCATGAAATTGGAAGAATTATTTCTTTTGAACTTCTGTCCAATTATGTGGTTCCCAGAAATTGTTCTGTTGCTGTTTCCAAACAAGACATTGTTCTTGAAATCTTTACAGCATGCCATGCTGAGCAGTTGTGATCATGAGCTAAATGTGCTAGGGTGCAGGCACACACTCTTAGGTGCTGACGAATAAGTGCGGAATGAGTGTGTGCTCCTTTGTGAGACCCACAGGCTTCATGGAACACTTTCTCCTCCCCACTGTCTCCTCACTACTTATATCTTACCTCAACATGAAGCTTATGTGTCTGAGTTGTACTTTTTGGATGGTTTTCTTTCTAGATGATTCCTTAATGTCATGTGAAAAGAGTATTTGCGAAGTGTTTGCAAGATACACACATTCTCCACATTATGAATTATAATAGTGTGTAGAGCACAACTTTGTGCTGCATGGATCCCTGCTGCATACAGCACTGGAAAAATATGTCGGATGACCTGGATTCCTCTTGGAGCACTACACCACTCATTTCAAGTTCAACATACGACTGAATTACCACGATGATTTCATGTCTTATCAGAAGTCCTCTCTCTGAAAAGCTAAGCCAACAACCTGATATTTTTGTATTTGCTATGTTACTCATATCTAAACAGCTTGATCTTATAGTGATCTGGAGATTGTTGAAAGCAGCAAATACAATTTGTGTAATGACATAGCACTTGGGAGTTAAATTATATATGCCAAGATTAATGGAAATGTATTTAAAATATGGAATTATTAGGTATTAGCAGATCAGTAAAATATGGTAACTTCTATGAAGACACTAATCAAAAAGAAAAAAGAAGCCCATATGCCATAATGGTAATATCAAGTAAGAGGTGAGAGAATAAATGCTGAACAAATTTACTGTCATTCCTTTCAAAGAAGACTTTAAGATAGATAACTGTAGCAGCTTGAATATAAGAATTTATTCACAGAAAAATGTTGACAAACAAAATGAAACACATTGCTTTAAAAATGATGAAGTAATCTATTGTAGTTGATGCACAAATGCTTAAAGAAATATGCTCTGATTAAATTACTGAAGGCTATGAATGAATAATCTGCTAAGGAACTTAAATATCATTCTGTACATATTGAATAAATTAGAACTTGTTTATTGGTGTTTTCATCTCCCTTTAAATTCTGATTTTCAGCCAAAAACTAAAGGAAACAGATATGGAATTTCAAGCACCAGGTGGTTTCATTTTATGTAGGAATATATGTATGCATCTAAGTACAGTCACAGGGAATTGCTTCTAGTGTCTCCCTTGGATACAAAATTTATGGATGCTCAATCCCTTACAGAAAATTGCACAGATATTACATAAAATCATGCACATTTTTCATAAAATTTAAATAATATTCATATTACTTGTAATATCTTTTTTTTTTGGCGGAACTGGGGATTGAACTCAGGCCGTTGCGCTTGCCAGGGAAGCGCTTATTCCACTGAGCCATCTCCCTGTCTACTTGTAATATCTTTCACATAAAAAATGCTATGCAAATAATTGTTACATTGTGTTGTTTAGGAAAATCATAGCTAGAAAAATAAACCATAGTTAGTATGCACATATACTAAATATGTAAATATACATACTTAATATAGACATAATTATCATAGACCAAATTACCCTTACAATTTTCAGTTTCTTCAATCTATAGACAGTGACCTTGCAATTACAGATAGCTATTATATGCAAATAAATATCCTCAATAAATATAATCTCACTAGATTGATCATAAATGATTTTTGTCTTTAAATATGCCTCGCTTGTGTCAAGCATATGTAGGGAAATTTGAAACTGAAAAATTACCTTTCATATTATTATTTTTAAATTTAAAAAAAAATTTGGAGTGATGTAACAACATTGTAACTTGACAAATTGCTACTATTTAATCAGGAAATTCTCTTTCCTTCATTTTTACTTTTCTAAATTGTTATATCTCATTCTTTTGCTTTCTATGTATATGAAGTGTATTGATTCATACGGCTATACCAAGTATGAATCATACAACAATGTGGTGCAAAGTCTCTGAGGAGTTTTCAAAAAGTGCCTTTTTATATTCATGTACATAATTTAATTTTTAAAATTCTAGTGGTATGGCAAACACAACTGTATGACATTTTAACACATATGATCATGAGTTGTATAATCTTTATTATAACATTAAAAATAATATTGAATCACTCAGAAAATAAAATACAAAAAGAAATAGAGAACCTTACTGCTTTCAACCTGAATGAACCTGATAGAAATTATGCTGAGTAAAATAAGGCAGCCAGAGAAGGACAACTATTATATGATTTCACACATCAGAGTAGATATTAGTCACAATAGGAGACACTGAGCTGGTTGTCAAGGCCTGAAAAGAATGCAAGATGGAGATTCATTTGAATATAAAATTTCGAGGGCCGGCCAAATAGCTCAGTGAATTAAAGTGCCTGCAAGTGGGCACAGGCTGGGAGTTCAATCCCAGAGTCTGCCATGCTAGCTCCACTCCTGGGGCATGCTGAGACAGCAATTCAGACTGGGCATGGTGGTGCGTACCTGTAATCCCAGCTCTTGGTAGGCTGTAAACAGGCAGATCACTATGAGTCTCATGTAGTAGTGAGACCTCAACACCCCGTAGATTCATCCTTAAAAAAAGAGAATATAAGATTTTAATTGTTTTACATGAATAAATTCTAGAGATATGTTATATAACACAGTATTTAGATTTACTGATAAGGTATTCAAAATTGTGAACATTTTGAAATTCTGAAAGACATAAAGAAAGAGACAAAGAGATAGATTTCATGCTATGTGTATTTTTGAAAAAAAAATATATATATATAATATACAAAGCAAGCACAAAAACAAAAAACAATATCTGTGCTTGTTGACACTCTGAACTTGATTTTATTAAAGATATCACAAATATTTTCACATATCAAATTGTGTCCATTAAATGCATGCAATACCCCTCAATAGAATTGTTTTCAAAGAATGAAAGAGAACTCACTATGAAATCGTCTCACCTTGTTCCTCTTTACCAAATCTTAATGAGTCCTGTGGGCTCCTCTTCCTTTCCCTCTATCCCATGGAGAGTGACTGGATTTCTCTACATTATCTCCAGTGCCAAAGCATTCTTCTTGTTTGTATTTGTATATGTTTTCAAAACATAATGCTTGCATTTCTTGAGGGGAGTTGGTTCACGTACACTACAGATATTTCTGGTTATATCTGCTAAGAAGACAATGTTTCCAGTAATTTTGGAGCAAAATATTTATATTATTAGTAATTGTAATGACATAATCATCAGTAGCTTTACAGTTTTTCTCTTCCTATCATCTTTTAAGGAGTCAATATTGATGTATCAGGCAGACTTTAATTACATGAAAGCAACTTTCTCTTATAAATATTCTATTTCCTTTAATTCAAGTTCAGAGAATCAAGTTTAGAAAATGATTCCTAAACATTAGGTATAATTTTACTCACCAAGAAGTAGTTTGACATGGCTAGAAAATGTACCAACTTTGCCAACAGACAGATCATGATTTGAACATTATTCTGTTATTGGCTCTGTAACTTGAGCAAGGTATTCAGAGATTTAGTTCCTATGTCAAGTGCAATAAATAACTACCTTGGAGGCTTCATGCGGAAATGTATGCAAAGTACTTGCCAAATCAAAGATGCTCAATAATTGGAAGTGATTAAGACTTCAGCCCAGGATGATCAACTGTCCTTCGCTACCCTGAAACCACTTGGCTCTACAGCACTGCTTTTATTAGTAGAATACCACATAGTCATCAGTCATCCTTTCATTTTTCCCATAATACAGTGCTCCTAAGCACAGAGAGTAACAGCAGATAAAGCCTAACATGGGCTCTCTTTCCTTGTTTATCTTTTAATATAAGCTTCCATGGTGTCAGTGGTCTGGATTCAACAAGATTTTAACAGACCTTCATGTCTGATTTCTTTTTTCTGTATTTATATTTTTCATCTCTTTATTTCTTGGATAAAGTCTCTTTCCAAAATTACTGACCAACCCTTTTTTATGTCTTCATTTTATTTGATTTCCCTCGACCCTACTTGCACATACCCATGGTCCATGTTGTACAGTACTTCAGATACCAACATAAATTCTCCTGAGTGCCTGTCTGTAGGAGTCACTTCCGGGTCCTTGTCTCAATCCAAGAAGTCAATATTGTAATCCCAGAGTTACATTATTGGAATCCCATCAAGTTGATTCCAATCTACCACTTACAATGCAACTCACAGTGAAAATAAAGACACTAAATTATGTTTTCAATCATTAGGGAGTCAAGAGGCTCTAAGTTCAGCCATGAAGTTGGCTTCCCAGAACAAAGAGAGGGACCCAGGTCCTCACCCAATTTTTATTCAGTGGGGAAGTGTCTTGAGGAGGATTGACTGAGAATTGTGGGAAGTAGATGACAATTGTGAGCTGAGCTAGATGGGCAGCCTACATTTACGTCCACCATATGCAGAGAGCATATGCAGAGAAAGTAATCTGCATTATACTATTATGCCATAGAGATAGCATCTTATGTTTTGGGGGGTCTGGTCCTTCAGCTTTGATGTAGTCTTTCAAGCCCCAGTAAGTCATAGCTTCTATCTCAAGGCTCCTACGACACCTTCAAAGACTATCACCAGCACCTCAGTTAGACCAATACACATCGATTAAGGCCAATTGAAGAATAAACAGAAGTTCTAGACAGCTCTATACATAACAATATGAGGAAATAGGGTCAGGGTCAGTCAAAATGGAGACAGTTGCTCTTCTTTCAAGGAGAGCTGCTCAGGTAGTCCTCCACACCTGTTCACCTTTTTTCTAATTTGGATAGAATGCTTTGAATGTTCACTTCATTTTTACCTTCTGAAATCATGCTGCCTATCTATCTATCTATCTATCTATCTATCTATCTATCTATCTACCTATCTATCTATGTTCCTGTGAAATTATCATGTCTTGCATTTCAGCCATAGATCCTTGTTCAGTACATTACTATCTTGATACTACCAATATCTTAGTATGGATATTGAGAAATAAAAAGCATGTGACCTAAAAGCATCGATATTAAACTGCAGATACAAATCAAAAGTATATAGGCATAAGAAATAAGACAAGTGCATTAAATCCTTCACTTATTTTCTTTCAGTTGTGTATGTAAAAACCAATGCTGCAACTGTTCTTACCTGCCAAATGTTTAGACAACAGTAGAATTCAGGTCACAGCTCTCTCTGGGACTTGATCAAAATGAGGTGTAAGCAAGCTGAGCTCTTTCACCAACTTTCCACTCTTGCTATAGCTTGGGAAATCCTTGGAATATTTGCAGAGCCTGAGCTGTGACTCACTTGGGAGCTAGTTTCTTGACTGCAGACTATTTGAATAAGCAATTTTTCTAAGGTTGAGATCCTGACTTATAAGGAGTCATCAATATCCATAATGAAAAAAGAAAAACCTCACTGAAATTGTGGAATATCTAGCATACAGACATTAGATATGGTTTCTATGGAGACAAAAGTGAAATCTCTCTGGCTTTGTATTACATTTTCTTTCATTGATCGTTCTTTTTCAGTCAAATCTGGTTATTGAATTTGTTGTTGAATTTATTTAGAGCCATCAGGCACTCTTCTGTATAAACAGGGGCTCTACCTATCATGACATCAAATGTTTGGAGGCAGATTGAAAAACTAAAATTTTCTAAATTTTGGATAATTTGAGAGATAACTAGATGGCTTAGCAGTTTTACCCAATTCCTATATGGTGTGGGAATCGCCAACCATCATGAGGAAAACTTTCGTTAGCTTTGTGAGTGAAGTGGAGGGGAGTTGATAAATATTTGTTAAATAAATGAGTCTTACTTAGTTGTAAGAAGTAGAGTCAAAAGTTAGATTCAACATGTGTGCATGTATTTTCCAACTACTAGTATGTGATAACTAAAACCAAGTTTCGTATTTGTCAGACTAAAACAAAATCATGAAGTAGAGACTAACTTGAAAAATTTACTGATTGTGTGAATTTCAGTGAAGCATTTAATGTCCCTGAGTTTCAGTCTTTTTCATCTGCTAAATGGAACAATGCTCCACCTTTCATTCAAGTGGAACATCTGTAAGTTAATGTTCTAAAACGAATTTTCAAGCCATTATTGTTATTAAGAAAAATGTTCATTATACACACAATTGTCGTTGAAACTTGTTTTAAACTCAAATGAATTCACCAGGGTGTGACATTTTCTCATGAAAGATATGGGCAATTATGACTCAGTTCTATCCACAACCATATGTTAAGTGCTAACTAGACGTTCAGAAGTGTAGTGTTGATGATATATGCTCCAGGCTGAATTACAGTTAATGCTAAGGTACTGCTAAATACTATTAAATGTAGTATCTGAATGCAAAGGACTAGAGAAATACAATAAGTCAATGTAGGTAAATTGAAAGTGATCCATTATTTCTCACTAGGATTATGCAAAGAGCAGTTCTGTTGAAACACACGTTAATACTTAAATTACTAGAGGAATTTGAAGATTTTGATATAGAGAGAAAAATCTAAGAGCAATAATCAAAACACATGTGTTCAAGAAAAAGAATAGCAGGTTAATTTGAATGTGAGGACAGCAAGAAAGAAATAAGATATGTTCTGGAAAAGCTTGGATCAAGCTATTTTCAGTAAATCACTGAAAATCTCTAATGCTACAACTATGAATATAACCCTTTGGGTAGCACAAATATTTATGAGTTTGGGATGTGGGCCTACAAAAATTTAAGAAAAACTTAGATAAGCAAGTTAGCAATAATCTATAAGAAATATAAGATAGATAAAGAATAAAATTATTAGGATACAGATAATTATGTATTTTTTCCATACTTCCCAATTTTATGGCCAGGAGTCAAAACAGCATAAGGTTATACAACTTAAGAATGAGATTGTCTGGTCTGCTGAATATTTGATTTTTTATTCATAGCAAGATGTTAGTACTTATCTACTTATTCATTGAAGGGACTTAGCTCCTACTTTTGACACACAATTTGTGCTTGGTTTATTTGTGTTTGTATTCTACCTAGTAGTTTATAACTGACCTCTTCCTTTTCAAACTGAACACATCTCTTTATTATCATCTTGAGACTGATCATTTGTATGAAGCCACCACCAGCTCATTTGTTTCCTGAATGCTTTCTTTAATAATATATGTTTTATATATAGTTTATTATCTTTGTGGGTTGTTGTTCACCCATTTATCTACACATAGGTATTTTATTATAGTTGTTTACTTACTTACTTTATTTATTTTTATAACACATGCTTAAGGTAGATAATGTTTGCATTACTTATGGGGAGCTGGTACAAGTACACACCACATCCTAATTATTATCTTTTCATTCCCTTCCCCTCCTTTCTGTCCCCTCTACCTCCACTTCTTGCTTCCCTTCTCATTAGAGAAGGATATATCTCCTCACCTATTATTATCTATTTTTTGCTTCTGCTTATTATAATTCAAGTTTCTCACATAAGAGACATAATGCAACACTCCAGCTTGTGATGTATTGCACATAGAATTAGTCTCAAGTTACATTCATTTTCCTAAAAGTGACTCCAGTTTGTCTTTCTTTATGGCAGAATCATACTCTGGCATCTTATTTATCTATTCTATTTATCCATTCTTGATTTATAATCTATAGCACATAAATAAACACACAGCTATGTCCATGTATTGGATGATCAATTAATTCATTGTGTGTTTATTTTGAGACATTAGTTACATCTCCTACTTTTGCATGTGTGGCTATCAATTTACATGGATTTCTTATGAGAATAAAATAGATAATTAAGCAATATGCACAGAGGGATTAATTGAGTTTTAGTAGCATTACCTGTTCTGAATTTGCAGCAACTGGAAATCAGTACACTTAGATATGTAGAATTTTCTAACTATGCAGAGATAAAGTGACAACTTCCAGTATCCAATTTTATAAAACAACCAAAAGACAGATAAGACAATAGGGACATAGCAAGAAAATCAGTATGTCTCTTCCCTAATTACCAGCAGGATCTATTGTACTTTAAGCAGATATTATTTATTGAAAGAAACAGTAAATGCTTAATTATTTTGACCAATTTTACAGTCTCATATCTGATAATCTGAAAAAACTACTTTAAAAATAACAGTATGTGATATAGTGACCAATACTGATTGCCTCTTATCTTGTTTTGAAAATCTGTACCATTTTTTAGTGTATTTTTATTTTTAAATTCTTTCTAAAATAAAAAATAAATATGTAACTAATATGAAAATGGGATCTGTGAGTGTATTTAATCTCACAGATTCTTACTATTTGGATATACAAAATTTATTCTCAGAAGCAAATGAGAGAAAACAATTATTCCTTTAAAAATTTTGTGAAGGAAATCATGCAAGAGTAAAATTTACCAATTGCTGCAATTTCTTCTATAATATGAAACACATAAGCAGAAATTCACGTAACTTTATATTACCCAAAGAGCTAGGGAGATACATTGGTGGTCCAACCCAGGTTGGATTCCAGGTACCACATCCTATGCTGGCCCTGGAACAGAGGGCACAGCATTCCAGTCACCAAAGCCAGATGTGGTGGCACACACTTGTAATCCCAGCACTGGAGAGGCTGAGACACGAGGATCACTATGAGTCCAAGTTGTGTAGTGAGACCCTGTACCAAATAAATAAATAAATAAATAAATTTTTAAAAAGAAAATATGAAAAAAGAAAAATATAGAAAGTAAAGTTGCCCAAACTATCACACTGATCAATACAAAAACACAACCACAGAAATATAGCACTGATGAAATATTAGGATTTAGAGAGTTAAATAATTCATGCATGAACCCTACTTAAAGTATTATTGAAAATAAAAAAGGCTACCTATGTTTAAATGAATGAAGCAATAATTTCTCATTTTGTGCTTGGTAGATAAGCTATTTCAAAGTTTGATAAATATAAAGCACTTTAAATTGGTAAGAAATTTAATTAAAAAAATTTAATGTAGTGAACAAAATAAAAATATAATTTTCTTTTTAATTTCTCTATGAAACAAGGGGTAACATGATTTATACATGATAAAAATTGAAATTATATAGTTATTTTGTTTCTGCTTTGATAACTGAAGGATTGGTATAAAGGTGAACTAATATACTTTCAGAAAACTTTAGACAAGATAATATATCAAATAATATTAGTAAATGCAAGTCTTTCAGATAAAGGTTTTGGCACTATAGTAATATGGGTAAAACACTGCTTGCATTACAGAGCCCAAATAACAGTGTGAACTGCCTTCCTAACAGAAGCTAGAAGAACACCATCACTGAGCTCATTTACCTATGATTGGTCTGTGACCAATAAATTGGTCAAAGTACTAGAAAATGTTTTCTGATAACAACTCTTATGAGGATGGAATAATATTCATTCAGTTGATTTTCATTTTTCCTACTTAGGATTCCAACCAGCTAGGAATCAAGAAAGAAATTGACATGATGAATATCAAGGAGAATAATTTCTGAATATCAGCCTATTCATATGAGACAAAATGAGCATAACAGAAAAACATTACTCAATTCTGTCTCATGAGGCAGGTAATGACATGATTTATTAATTGCTTGAAACATAAGAAGACCAGGACCACTTGAATTCAGTTAAGAAATGAATAAGAAGATTCTTCTTCCAAGTTGATCTCACTAAATATATCTAAAGACTTACTGAACTTTTAGCACTGTATGTTACACTTCATATAACTTTTTTTTTTTTTTGATGCTGGAATTGATCCCTTGCCTATCCCAGGTAGATACTGTACCTCTGAACTGCACACCTTGACCCTTTTATTTGGAGATAAAGTCGTACTGAATTACGCAGGGGCCAATTGCTATTCTTGCACTTGCTATCCTCCTGCTTCAGCCTGCTAGGTAGCTGGGATTACAGGTACATGCCACTGTGTTTCTTTATCAAGAACATTTAAATTAGATTTTGTATTTTCATTGCCTACCAAAGTGTCAGACGGTGTCAGACTTTTAAAAAGCTTCGTGATGGAAGGAAATTCAGAGTGCAGTGAAGGGAAAAGAATATATAAGAGAGTTATTCAGAATCAAGTGATGTTGAATAATGAAAATAAATTTGTAAAGCATATAGATATTGCAACAGGGCTCAGATACTTATTCTTCTTTCTCATTTTTCAATATGATATTATGGAAAGTTTGAACACTAAATGAAAGTTGAACCAAGTGTGATGGTCACACTCTAATCCCAGCAGTCAGAAGGGTTTCCAGTGAGTGAGTTTCAGGCCAGCCTGGGAGAATGAGACCCTGCCTCATAAAACAAAAGAAAACAAAAGAAAACAAAACATGACAAGACAAGGCAAGACAAGACAAGACAAGGCAAGACAAAAGAGTTGAAAGTATAATAGAAGGACTACTAATCTCCTCACCCTGAGGTACTACCATAAATTTTCTATGTAGGTCTCTAATTTGCCTTTACAATTATGTATTCATTTCTGGCATATCGGTTTAACATGCAATGAAATGCTAGGAAATATTCTTACTAGTTTATTAAATAGTTTCAATCTTTATAAATTGTTTTATAAGAAACTATAAAATGTTTAAAAACTATCCCTTCGTGTTTATATTAGCTGTTATATTCTCTGCAAATATAAATTCATAAAGAAAAACTTTCCATGTTATTAGTCTTTAAAGTAAGGGCTGAAAATGGGACATGCCAACAATTTCTGACATTGCCATTGAAGCAGAAGACCCAATACTATTATGGACTACTGGACTCTTTTAGGATATTTTGCTAGTTAACACACCTATAATATTCAAATAATGGAACTGAACAAAAAAGGGGATACAGATGAATGTCCATTTTGTATCTGAGTATTCAAAGTGGTTAGGATAGATATATAGTTACATTCTCTTAATGAATAGAGGGATTTGTTCTAATGGTGTTTGTAAATAGGATATCATGTCCGCATC
>NW_004524579.1:20078023-20080742 GCF_000260255.1 Octodon degus | reverse complement strand
ATAGATATATAGTTACATTCTCTTAATGAATAGAGGGATTTGTTCTAATGGTGTTTGTAAATAGGATATCATGTCCGCATCTTGTATAGCAATTAACCCCTAGGAAAAATGTATGCAATGCGTTAATTATTGAAACTGTCCTACCAGTTTGGTTTGAAACTGTCTCATTGATATTCATTTCTCAATAAAATTGTGGAAAAAAATAAAAATAAAACATTAAAAAAAAACAAAGATAGCAAGTAAGTATTGCCTTGGTCCTCCTAATTGGAGTATATACATATGGGTTACAATTGATAAATATTTCAGTTCTTCATTATGTTCAAATTTCCTAAGTTAGGCAAAATTCAAGTCCGAATCGTTCAGTATGGATCTCTTTTATTATTATTATTTGGTACAGGGTTGCTCTATGCAGCTCAGACTCATAATCATCCTCCTGTCTCACCCTTCCCAGCACTGGAATTACAGGTGTGTGCCATCATGCCCCATCCCAGTGGCCAGCCTAATATGCCCAGGGTCCTGGGGCCTGCACGGCCTGCGATTCCAGAAATCGAACCCAGCTCACTTGCACTTGTCAGGCAGGCACTTAGACTGCTGAGCTACCTCCCCAGCCTCTCCTACCTTCTTTTGAATTTGCCTTAGCTTTTTAACTCTTCTTCATAAGTTCCAATACAATATCAGACTGATTTTGCCCTATTCCTTGTTTAGAAATGGAAACATTCAACTCTAAGACATTATATTGCCTTCTATTTCTTTCTTCTGTTTTTTAAGAAACTGGCATCTAAATGCTTAACTAACTGCTGGTATGATAGCATAGCTCTAGGAAACTTTTAAAAGGAAATTCATTCTTTTAAAATATACACATACAGGGGCCAGGGAGATAGCTCAATAGAATAAGTGCTTGCCTGGCAAGTGCAGGATCCTGTGTTCAATCCCCAGTACCACCAAAAAAAAAAAAAAAAAAAAAAAAAAAAAAAAAAAAAACCATACACACACACACACACACACACACACACACATTCCTGAACAAACTATAAGACAAAATATATTTCTGTAGTTTCATGATCACATGAATATATTTATTTGGTTCATTATTCAATGATATACTCTATAATTTGAAAATATCTCCATTGCTATTTTCCACTTTATTACTTAAATATCAGTTATGTAACAATGGCATCTCAAGTTTTTGAGACATTGTGGTATAAACAGTGCATATAAGGTTCTTTGCTTTGAAACTGCCCCTGCTGTGGAAAACAATCACAAGTGCATGTATTCGAGGCATATTTGTGATCATTCTTTAGAAAATGTCAGTCTATTTTGCATGGATGTCATTAGCATTGCAAATAAAACTTTGTTTAATGACTGGAAAATAAAATGAACAGAAAATAGAAAATTTTAATATGATGTATATAAATCACAATAGTTCTGAAAATATAATATTTTAAAGCATAAAATGACAATAAAAAGGTTAAAAGTAGGCCATTGTTATGCAAAGTATAGGGGGAAATAGTAGCATTTAATTGATGTGAATAGTATGATTTAATAATATATAATCTAATCTACATTACAAAACAGCATCATTCAAACATCCACTCAACTCATTGAAAATTAATCATAAAAGTGACTTCCAGTGAGAGATCTAGGTCATAGAGAAGTGGTTAGTGAGGCTTTGAACTTTGTAAAATAAAGATACTGATGTAGCACATATTTCAAATTAACTTTGTTTCACATCGAAGAAGATACAAGGAAAATAAGGGCCTAACTGCTGCTACTATGAGCACCAGCTACAGGGTAGGAGAGCTTTTGCACACATTGTCTCATTTCTTTATGAGGCACTGCTGCACTTCCTTTCTGTTCCCCTGACTCCAGAGTAGCAGATGTGGCATGGGTTGGTGTCAGAGACTTTAACAGAGCGCCATTTCATCCAGAGTCCTGATTCTGCTTCTTTTTGGTTTTGTCGCTCATGTGTTGGAGGACATTCTTCAGAGCCAGGAAAGACCTTTTTGTCTTTATTCAGGCATAGACTGCAAGTGCGTGGAAGTTAAATCCTCAAGCACTAGGGACAGGCTTCAGAAAATCAATGCCCCAGCCTCTCCTTCCTTGAGGGCCACACCGGAGGCCTGCTGTCCTCAGTGCCTGACGGTGTCTAAGCGTTTTCACAGTGAGATTCAGCTCCACTTGCCCATGACCAAAACCAGCCTAATTACATATTTTTAGTAACTTCTTACTTCTGTTTCATATACCCTTTAAGATTTCCACTCAAATAAATTTGTTCTTTTCAAGGAAATCTGAACAAAAATACATAGAAGTGAAAAAAATAGTGTAACCAAAATATTTTTCTTCTATGTCCACTGTTACTTTTTGTCACATTTACACTAGTATATTTTTGGAAATATTTTTTACATTTACATTGGTGTGTGTGAAATAAAATGCCATCTATTGCTTTGCTATTACACTGAGGTATAACCAACAGAGACAATTTCAGGGGTAAATTTCCATCCTATTTTCAATGTTTCCAATAATGTGTGCTCATAAATAATATTGGGTTTGTGGTGTATTAATCATAATATGTATGCAACTTGTATAACATTTTGTATGATTTACTTTCATTTTTAAAAAAATTTATTTATTTATTTATTTATTTATTTATTTATTTATTTATTTGGTACAGGGTCACAGTATACAGTTGGACTCCCTGTGATCTTCCTGTCTCAGCTTC
>NW_004524579.1:20073000-20077923 GCF_000260255.1 Octodon degus | reverse complement strand
TTATTTATTTATTTGGTACAGGGTCACAGTATACAGTTGGACTCCCTGTGATCTTCCTGTCTCAGCTTCCCCAGTGCTGGGATTAGAGGTGTGCACCACCACGCCCAGTTTCAGTGGCCAGCAGGGTGCACCTGGGTTCCAGGACCAGCAAGACATGCTATGCTGGGGATTGAACCCAGATGCTTGTCCTTGCAAGGCGGTTGCTTAGACTGCTCAGCTATTTCCCCAGCCTTGTGCGATTTACTTTCCACCAACTAATTTAAATTGTCAATTTGATGGAAAGTGGAAGGATCCAAACTGGAAGCCAACGTGTCTGTGCTAGAAGCCAGGAGATGAAGTCCAAGCTGACTGCTAAGACTGGAGTTCCCCTGAGTGGCCTGCGGAATCTTTCCTCAATCACTTTATATACTCTTTTTGTGCTGAGTCACTGCAGAGTGGGGCCTCCCTACTCTGGGAGGGGTTGGGGGAACAACCTAGGGTGTAGAACTGCTGAGGTGATCCAGCCACGTTGACCCAGTGTAGCCACAACTACAGGGTCCTAAGTTCCCACCATGAGGATAGTATCTGGAACAAAGGCCTTGACCCAGGGTCGAAACCCGGTTCTATTCAGTTATGAAGTAGGAGTGGCACGAGGATGAATGACTGAGAGTGGCAGGCAGTAGGTGAGTGCTGTGAGCTGGGCTAGGTAAGAAGGAGGCCTGTATTTACCTCTGCAATATGCAAAAAGAAAGATGTGCAGAGAGTAATCTGTATTACACTATTGAGATAGTATCTAATGTTTTGAGGTCTGGTACTTCAGCTCTGATGTGTAATCTTTCAACTCATTACCTCTATTTCTAGCCTCAATCCGAGAAAACATCATGGAGCACTGACTCTTCCTCCCTTCTCAACCCAGCTCATACTAAAGAGCAGCAGGTATGGGTTATCAGAGAGACACTTGTGCCATCTTCAAAGACTACCACTAGCACCTTGGCTAGGCCAATATGCATTGCATAAAGCCAATTGAAGAAATAAGGAAAAGTCCTAGCAAGCTCTGTTCCTACCAATAAATGGTAATAGGGCCAGGCACAGCCAAAATGGAGACAATAGCTCTTTTTTCAAGGAGAGTCACCAAGTGGTCCTCCACAATGGTGTCAGGACATGGCTCCGGTTGGAGCAGGCGCTCACAGGTGTCATGGTTCTGTTGGGAGCCTCTATCTCTTTCTCTCTGATGCTCGTCTCCTGAGCTTCCTGACTTATGTGCCATGAGCACCTTTCTGCTGTGAGGTTCCTGCCTTGAAACAAGCTGACCGAGGGACCGGGGAGATGGCTCCGTGGAGTAAGTGCTTCCCTGGCAAGCACAAGGGCCTGAGTTCAATCCCCAGTTCTGCCCAGAAACAAAAAAACAAAAAAACAAACAAAAACAAAACAACAACAACAAAAAAAAAAAAAAACAAGAAACAAGTTGACCAAGAACTGAAAATTCTGAAGCAATAAGCCAAGTTAAACTTTCCTCTCATTAAATTGTGTCAGGTATTTTGCCTCAGCTATGGAAAAACTGACAGATCTGCTTTTCTCTTCATTTAACTTTTTTTTGATGCTCAACATTGTACTTTGGACTTTATTACATATATACATACAGATACTGTATTCATTATTTCTAAGTGTTATATGTTATTTTATTATTTCACAATTTGTATGATCATTTTCTACCTTTTCTATTTCAATTTTATTTTGTTTTAAAATTCTGTGTTCTTCAAACAGTGCTGTAATGAGCCTTTTTATATATGCCTCCATATGCTCACAAAAGAGCTTCTTCTTAGGCAGTGGCTCTCAAACTAGCCTGAGTTAGAAACACTTAGAAGGTTTGATAAAACAATGCTTTGTCTTCCACTCCTGAATTTCTATTAGAAAGGAGTTGATTTCAGAATTTATATTTCTAACCAGTCCCTGCCACAGTTGCTCTTTATATTCTCAATATCATGTCCACACTGACAAAAACTGTGCTAGATAACAAACCCAGGAATATTTTCATTTTGCCATGTACATATTGAGAACATTACTAGATATCAACAAAATGCTTCTAAAGTTGGCCAGTCCTGCATATATAAAAACTAGAATACCAAAGATATGGGTTTTCTCATCTTGCTCAAACTCAATAAATTGTGATATTATTTTCCTTATTGGAAATTTTCTTGGTATTTCAATACCCAATAAAATTTTATGTTATGATTGGCAGTTATTGTCAATGAGATGATTATAACTGCTGTTTGAATTTCAATTTCCTTAGCATCAGTGGAAAAAAAACACGACCCCATGTTTTGTTCTGCTCTTTGTTGAACAGTACATTTCTTGCTCATTTTTCCACATTAATCTTCCTTTAACAATTGTGTCATTTTTTCAATATGGATATTAGCATTGTTTGCTGCTGCACATGTGGCAAATGACAGTGACCACCGTTTGCCTTAACTTTATCTTTCCACTGTGGTGACCTGGACTTGTCTTGTTTTCCTGGAACATATATGGGCAAAGCCCAAGGGGAAGCATTTTTCTTGCTTGCTGTTCTCTGTGTACAGTGTCTCTCTGGAATTCTTTTCTGATCATCTGAGATCAGAATTAGCACATCATAATGTCTTTCAATGTTCTTCCGTGTTTGTTCATATTTGGGGATTTGCATTTGAACAGTTTCTAGGAAGCATATTTTTATATAAAAGAGCATAGTCTTCAAATGTATAACAAATACACATAAACTATAAATCATAACCTTAAATTAAATTATTATTAAGTAAAGGAAATTTATATTTAAATGGATAAAATGATAAAATGCAGAATTTGAAGTGTATATGAAGTTTAAATTTTTACTGCAATATGTGATGAACAAAGAGTGTTTTTCAGGCAGCTCATAATGAAATTAAAGAAATGAATTCTCCTGTCCAAAAGGGACATTAGGTTACTAATATATCTTGAATGTTTTTAAGGAGTTCAGTTAAGGTATGGACTCAGTCTATAGTAATTACATCTCTTATTAAATCTTTAAAAAATAATCTCATACTTCTCTTCAATGATGAATTATGTAAGTGAAAGACTCACAACTCAAAAATGTTAAATGCTTTCTAAATTCACAGAGTTCAAAAGAGTAAAGCCACTACTACATGTTACTCTTTTCTTTTGCAAAACCTTGTTCTTTAGTAATGCCCACACTACTGCTAGGAAAAGAGAGCACAGGTTACACATTTTTCATCCATTCCTCAGGTGATGGGCATCTTGGTGTTTCCAAGATTTGGCTATCACAAATGGTGCTGCTACAAACATAGGCACACATATATCACTATGATATGATGTTTTCAGATCCTCTGGGAAAATTCCCAGTAGAGGAATAGCTGGTTTAAATGGGATTTCCAGATCAAGTTTTGTAAAGAGTCTCCATACTGATTTCCATAGTGGTTGCACCAGTCTACATTCCCACCAGCAGTGACTTGATGAAAAGTACCTGTTCCACATTATGCCTAAGATGTTTGATATTCAGACAGATAGTGAGGTTAAGCTTAACAGCCTAGGTTGCATGGTAATAACAATAAGCTTCTCTTCTGGATGGTTAACAACCTAAGTTTGCAGACCAAAATTAGAGAAAAAGGAGGGCCTCAAAGAAAGCCAACATTTTGGCCCTGGCCTCTCAAGGTCAATTAAGACTCAGGACATATGAGAACTTGTACTGTAACATCACATAACTCAGTAGTGTCCCAAATTTTTTGAACAAGGAGATTATGGGGCCAAAGAGGAAAGTGATCTATGATGTAGAGTGTGCCTAAGGAGAGCCTCATGGAGAGAAAACATTCTCTCAGGCTTTCACAGAGAGCACATTGGCCAGGCAATGGCCATGACTCATCCACAGGGTGACACTGACAAAAGATTTACAATCTGAGGTACAGGATCTCAGGATAAATCCTGAGGAGATTTCACTGACCTTATGAGACCCAAAAGCTACAACTCTTGTTGCATAGGTCCTGCTTTACTTTGGTCTTAAGCATCTAGCAGAAAAGTATAAAAATGAAGTATAAAAGTAAAGCCATGCTGTTATGCTGAGCTTTAGGGGGCTCAGGTCAACAATTTCTAACATTGCCAGTCAAGAGGAAGAACCAATACTATTATGGACTACTGGACTCTTTTAGAATATTTTGCTGAGTTAACACACCCATAATATTCAAATGATGGAACTAAACAAAAAAGGGGATACAGATGAATGTCCATTTTGTATCTGTGTATTCAAAGTGGTTAGGATTATGTATAGCTACATTCTCTTAATTAATAGAGGGATTTGTTGTAATAGTGTTTGTAAGTAGGATATCATGTCTGCATCTTGTACAGCAAATAACGACTAGGAAGAGAGTATGCAATGTGTGAATTATTGAAACTGTCCTACCAATTTTATTTAAAACTGTCTCATTGCTATTTATTTCTCAATGAAATTATGGAAAAAAAGAGAGAGAGCACAGGTTAAGCTGGGGTCAGGCCTGTTCTCTTGCTCCCTCCCCTCACTGACCTGCATCCCAAGCACTGAGTGAAGCCTGAAAGCTGAGCTCTACCCAGAAAGCAATGATGTGGCTAAGGAAGACATAAATAAACCATTTGTGTGAGTGAAAAGGAGCAAGCAATGAAGTTAGTCCTCAGTTATTCCCAGACCTTTGGAATGCTGCTGCATTGAAAGGAGATTCATGGGCCGGCCAAATAGTGGCCAAATAGCTCAGCCGATTAAAGTGCTGGGCCTGCTCTGCCAGTCCCTCCCCCAGGGCGTGCTGTGATGACAATTGAGACTGGGCATGGTTGCACGCTCCTGTAATCCCACCCAGCTCTTGGCATGCTGTAAACAGGAGGATCACCACAAGTCTGATCTAGCAGTGAGACCCTGAACACCCTGTAGATGCTTCCCTAAAATACAAAAAAAAA
>NW_004524579.1:20071089-20072693 GCF_000260255.1 Octodon degus | reverse complement strand
AGAAAGAAAGAAAGAAAAGAAAGGAGATTCATGATATTGTGCGGCATAAAGACACAAACTGAAGACACAAACATTTCTGAAATTAAAGCAATATAAAGAAGAACTTTTCTTCTAGAAAAGTTCCAGATACATATTAAATCCATGACTTCTTTAAATTTCTCTGTCTTAAAATATGTTAGAAGAGGGTATCACAACAGCCTCTGTGGAAGCAAATGAAAACCAGTACCAAAGCTTTCTTCATGGAGCAAAGTTAGTTGCAAGTATGAAATAAAATAATAATAATAGTAATAATTGTTAATAATAGTAATTAATAATAATAATGAAAACGATAGAGATAAAGGGAAAGAAGTAGGGACCAGGGAAATGGCTCAGTAGAATAAGTGCTTTCCTGGTAAAAGCAAGGGCCTGAGTTCAATCCCCGGTTCCAAAAAAAAAGGGGGGGGGGGAGAAGTAGGTGGGAGGTGAAAAGAAATATGAAAGAATGAACATATATTATGACTATACCTATTCTCCATGATGAATTCAAAGTTCATATGCTACAAACATGAATTAATAGAATAGACAATTAGAAAGAAAGTTCTTGGTAGTAAGAGGTAACTTTCCCTGAAGCAGTTCCCTCCAAGTTGAATACAGTGACTACCAACATAAACTGTTTTTCACTTTTTCTAGGCATAAGTTCATGTAGATGATAGGATCCTTACATATTTTGCTTGAACAGTACCACTATGGTGTCAGATATATTAATTCTTTTTCCTGAAGCCTTAAGAGAGACCATGGAAGTCCAAAGCTCAGTGAAGTTTCCATTGAAAAATATTCCTTAAGATCAATGTACTAGGAAGGATCATGACAATTGAGTGCAGTGAATTAATAAGCATAACATTAACTCTGAGGTGAAATGGAATACAGTTACTCTACCTTTTGATACTAGGTTTATTCATCCAACCCTGGATCACGACCCTGACCTCCTGAATTCTGTAGTGTCAACAGTGCTTCCTCTCATCATGCTGTACTTAGATTTAGACTCTAAGCTTTCTGGATCCTACCTCAACCATGCTATTTTTAAGTGTATCCCTTTCAATCACAAGGCTTTTCATCATACAAATGGGGAAAATGCAGACTTGCACATTCTGATTAACTCTAATTAACTTCTCAAACATCAGGTACATAAATAGTGCATGAGTGATGAAAAAATACACAAATTCAGGTTTTTAAAATCCATTTTTTCCACAATTCACTAAATAGACATGGAGTGGGGCATAAAACCCCATATTTTCACAAGTACTTCAGGTGACTTTCATGTGAGTATTCTGTGACAGTTGCACATCATTAAAGTTTGTAAAATAAGAATAGAAAGGTCAATTCTTCCTGTCAATAAATTTTGTAAGGGGCCAGAAAATGGCTCAATGGAATAAACGCTTCCCTGACAAGCGTAAGAGCCTGAGTTCAATCTCCAGTTCCAGCAGGAAAAAAAATTGTAAGGAGGTTAAATGTATAGCTAGGTGTTAGAAGATATTCTTCCTTTCTTTTTTCCTTCCTTCCTTCCTTCCTTCCTTCCTTCCTTCCTTCCTTCCTTCCTTCCTTTCTCTCTCTCTCTCTCTCTCTCT